>NC_138569.1:21927200-22527200 GCF_947561715.1 Ascidia mentula
TCACGTGGCTCGCGAAGTTGTTAAACGATCTGGAATTTGCAAAAACGTCGTAACTATTGTGTCGTCCTGTGGCCCTTTTTAAAGCTCAACAACAAAATGTCAACGACGTAACGCCAATGCAGACATTTTGCTTACACGCAAAGTTGTTGTTTTGTGGTCGCCAGATTGAAATTACCGAACATAAGATCTTCGACACGTGGTAGTGATGGAGAGTAACCGTGTATTGGACATATGGAATATTTAATGATCTCTTTAGTGCTAGCTAATGTTCCAGGCAATCCAAACAGCTTTTCAATCATTATGAAAAGATCGTCAAATGTTTTTGTAGTGGTGGAATATTGTCCAACATCCTATCAGAATATATGAGATATAAAAATTATACAAAACCCAGGACAGGTACTAATTTACATGGAAAGTATTCATTATGTTTGTTTCCCAGAGGTCGGGATTGTTTGAAAATCACAAATGGAAATGTTGTAGATACCCTGTAAATTTTACGAACTTCCGGATAAATGTCAAAAACCGTGAAACATGATCCACTGAAACATTTTACTCCAACACCAGCCATGCATGAAGCCATCTGGTCGAGGTTATTTCTATAAATGTAAATGTTTCGTAGATTAGCAACGCAACAAACTGGTTGCAAGCCATTCATTTTATGGTGTTGTTGTCGTTTTCAAATCGTACTTACAAACATTTATTTTGGTTGAGATAAGGAAATCCATCGAACAGAGGTTTTGCACATTTTTGTACTTCGTGTAAAGTTTGTCGGAAAGAACAGTTGGGAAGTAACTTAATATCTGTTGATATAACAATGTATATGGTTAAAACTTTTTGCACTTGTTTCAAAATAACGGTATGTTACGGTTCTTAACGTATTTTAAACATTTCCTACCATCTTCTGACTCTTGTGGGCAATCATCCGGTTCTCTGAATTCATTACACCAAGTGCTGTTGCAGATTTGATACGTGCAATTAAGATATTGAAGTCCGTGATGATCAGAGGCTAACTTACAAAGATCCAAGGTTGTCAATGTTTTGTTCAAACAGATTCCAGCTTGTGTTGTGACTATCAACAAAGTTCAAGCTTAACCAATATTCATATAACCGACATTAAAATTCCGGTGTTTTTTTGAAACAAACTTACTGTCAACTCCATATTGATTTGTGAGAAGTTCGTACTTGACACATATTTGATCCAAGTTTTCACATTCAACAAACGTCATGTTATCAAACACAACTGTTCCCCCTGGAGCTTGGGACAGAGCGCCAACATAACATCCAAGTGGATGAGTTTCTCCGCGAACTTTAAACAAAAACATGTCATCAGTGAAATTATGTTGATTATGCCATGATCGCCTCCACTTACATGCTGCGTTTGATTCAATGACTATCACACTAAGCATAAATACAACTTTCCTATCCATATTTTAAATTGGTACCTGCAGTTGTTAACTTAATCCGTATAAACGTGACAATACCACATCAGACAAAAAAACGTAGCTTCCAAGTAAAAGTTTGACAGCAGATCTAAAGTAACATCAAGTTTGTGAACCATTTCATGTTGGTCATTCCCCATAATTTAGCTCTTTAACTAGATTTTCTAATGTGTTATTGTCTGCAAAATATCCCAGATCCTTTTGAATTCTAATGAATTGCTTCAAAGCACCTTGGATTTATGTCGATCAAAACTTGCCAATTCGAGACGGATACACCATAACTTTTCATTTGCCTGGTATCCTCGTTAAGCGTGCTACAACTTATTATTCGTTTGTCATTAAATCGTACTTTAATCCAGCTTTAACATTCAACAAACGTCATATTAGCAAGTTCAACAGTTCCGCCAGGATCGCAAAAAAAATTATGTTGTTTAATATAATGGCCTCTGTATTTTCGTCTGGAATATTATGGTCCAATCAGTCCCAAATTTGTCGCAACAAAGATTTGCGCTGGAGGTTTTACCAATTAGTCCTAAATCGAACCAATTATAATCACATTCTTGACACGTGCCGATAAACTCATAGAGATTCACTACGATTAATTAAAATCGCGCGTTTAAGCAACAAATTGTTGCGGCACGTAAATTTGTTTTGCTTAGTTGTTGTTTGCAACCGACATTCTTGTAAATTTGTTGAACTGTCTACTTTGAATATACCTCTTTAAATTAAAGCGATTTTTCTTTTGCAACACTCACACCCTATGACCGTCTTCATACAATCAGGTGTGGTTTTAACTGTCCCTCGACTTCTTCCAAATAATCAGATTACATTTTGTAATATGTATTTTGCGGACGATGACTTAGACCAAATGAATGGAATTGAATGGTCTGATGTTACCACAATTAACCAGTCTTTGCAGTATGCCTTTTTAGGCTACTTCTCCGAAATGTGTAACAACGTTGTCTACAAGTTAATTTTTTTTACTTACTTCCTGCTGTTACTCCAGATACTGCCACAATCATAATCAACAGAAAATGCCTATACATGTTTGTATGCGGAGACCTACGTTAGTCACTGTTAGGTTAGTTTAAATTATCTAAAAAAGTATTTTTCTTGGGTGCAAAATATTTGGAGTTTATAACTTTGAAAATGAAAGCCAAAGCTAAAATGCTGTTATACATCAGTAAACGTGAGACCACGCGCAACCTTGCCACTCGCATGAAGGAGCATCATCCTTCTACGACAGCTGAAAGCGAGGTCAGCAACCACCTGTGGGAAAATTCGGATCATCAGGTTAAATTCAATTCGCCCAAAGTTTTACACACCTGTAATATAAAATCTAAATTACTAGTTCTGGAAACACTGTACATCCAACACAATAAACCAGCACTGAACGTGGATGATAGCTCAAAACTGCTTTACCTATTCAACATCTAGGTCCGTACTGCGGCCTGACACATCGCTAATGATGACGTCGCTGCTGTGCTCCCATGTTGTTGTCATGCGACATGCCTCTGGCTTGTTGCGCGTTGTTGCTGCTGCTGTTTCCCTTCTCAGTCCTTTATTACCACGACGCTTTTCTTGCATGCACTCATTGTAGTACTGATGATGAACGCAGTTAGTGTTCGAAACGTTTACTGATGTATAACAGCATTTTAGCTTTAGCTTTTCATTTTCAAAAACATAACGTAACAGTCCTTTATTACCCCGACGATTTTCTTGCATGCACTCATTGTAGTACTGATGATGAACGCAGTTAGTGTTCGAAACGTTTATAACAGCATTTTAGCTTTGGCTTTCATTTTCAAAGTACTTTTCTCTTGTAATAATTTAACCTCGCAGAAAAGCCTTCACTTTACTTTATCATTTAAAAATATCTGACAGTTACAGGCCAATGTTTTCAGCTTTAGTAAGATTACTACACACACCACATGTTGCCAGTTCTATATTTTATACAAACTGTGGATTAGTGAGGTTTTGCTTTTAACGATCATTGTTGGGTTCCGCGTAATACTGGCCTTCAGCTCACTCCTTTTCTCAGCTTTATCCGTCACCTGCTACGTTATTCGTCATTCCCGCATGTCTGCGTTACTTTTTGAGTAGAGTACTGTACTCTTTACACTTTTGACTTTTGCAACCAACGCAAGTCTAAGCCTTCACATTTGTGGTTGAGTTCACTTGTCATCAGGTATTGCATGGCTGCTCGAGCATCCAACTTCAACCATGTCTACTCAGCTAAAATAACGTGCTTTTTCGCGATGGCCTGAAAACGACCGCGCACTGAACTTATGGTAGGTATTGCATTACAGCGTGCATCTAAAACACAGTTACAAAGTTTTTGTTGTCATGTTACCACTTCCAATGAAAGTCAACAAAAAAAATTTTCAGTACATCGTTTTCCTATTTTCATTTAAAGCCTGTACCACTAGGTTAGCAAAGCATAAGTTTGATAAAACACGTTATGTAATTAGATTTGCCGAAAATGTTGGACTTGCCTAATATCTGATACAATTTCTGTATCCTGGAGAGTTGTTGGGTACGGTAGGACATGCGGGAGTTTGCTGAGGAAATTCGATCCCATTCCAAGCAATTTTAAATCTCCACTTTACGTAGTCACAAACCAAGCTTTTCATCTGCTCGCATGAGTACGGCAGACACAGCAAAAATGTCTTGTTGTGGCGACGTATAATATTGGCTACAGTTGATCAATGGACCGAGTGGGGCTTTATTATCTTTAGCTTCTTTCTTCAAGTAAACAAATCACAACTATCTTCACACACCAAGACATTGTATTTACTCATTAACATTTAGTTGATTAGGAAACATCACCTGGTTCCCCACATTCTGGCAGTTGTATGTTAGCAAAGTTGAAGGTCTTTGCTATGACAGGCTGCATATGTATGTAGGTTCCAGTTAACAGGCAGCAGAAGTTAATGAAATAACTGTAGCAAAATAAAAGCAAGGCCGACAAATTGATTTGTGAACTATTTTAGTTACCTTATTTTTTAGCTTGTCGTTCGATGTGAAGTTGCCTGGGCTTTAGTGTATTGTAAGATTTAAAAATGTAATTTTTGTGATGTAATAAAATCTCCAAATGCACCACATATTAATCCGTTGCGCAACAATCGCTATAAACGACCTATGGCCTACATAGACAGGAGACCTGTACTCGCTAAAGTTAGTTTCTCCCGGGCTTAACTGGGTCACATGTTTTCAACAATTCTCTTGACTGTAACCCTTTATTATGGGAACACAATGCAATGGATCATGAGACCACAGGTTTGTGGTAAATGGCCTCAAACCCTCGGCAAACTTTATGAATAAAGAAAGCAAACAAAGGTGCGCCGAAACGGGCAACCCTTGAACATTATAAAAACGAGTAGAACCCGTGAAGTTTCAACAATGCAGGACTCGTGGCTACCCGCGATAACAATTTAAGAATTTTGTGCTGTCAAAATCCGGTTGCTTGTAAGTTGCACGGATGTAAATGTGAGATTACTGCGATGAAATGGGTGATATTATGTTTATATGTTAGGCGATTTGTTGCTAAAGCATTTGCTTTGGTGAAAAGTTTGGGTTTGATGGTATAGCGTGTTAACAAATAAATCACAAATACTTTTGCAACAGACACTGTTAAGAATTGGTCGTTAAGCTAAATAAAATCTTTTTGAAAATTTCAAAATGAAGTCAGTGATTGCAGCCATTCTGTTTGTGGCTGTCTGTGTTAACGGTAAGTTTGTTTTTGCTATTTGAGGTTTTTGACGTTTTTTGGCAAGCTTGTTCTGCTTAAAAAAATAAAAAACAATTTTTGAACCAGTAAATGACGATTTACTAAAAAAACTCATGATCTTCGAATTATTTGATGGCTTTTATTAAATAATTTGAAACCTGAAAACGTTTTATTGCGTTTATCACGTTTCAAGTTGAAAACTACCATAAAGCTTCTTGTTTCATTGTTGTAGGTATAATGGTTTCATTTCTTTCTGAACATTTACGGTTTTCTGTCGCTGCTTTAAACCACATTATTATCTCAATAAAGATCAAAAATTCCGATTACTTTTGCCAAAGATCTTGAAGAAATGAAAAGCACACGTGACTGGAAACCAATTTAAAACTAACTCATAATTTACCAAATATTTAAATATTTATTGTTGGTTGCTAGGTGTTCATGGAGAATAGACGGTGAAATATTTTGTGAAAAAGTAAATTTACTTACGAAAGTAGTTGCATTAAAAATGAAACTAAGCAAATAGACAGGTCCCGAATCGCGCGGTTAAATTGTTTGCGTTCGATTTGTTGTCATGGCAACACTGGTAGGGCCGTGAAGCAACAAACACGCCGCTCCCTGTAATCGAGGACGGACAATCGAACTGCGTCACCTCGCGCGTTACGTTCACAATAGCAAGAGAAATATAACAAAGAATTGAAATGATTCATCGCTGAGTGAAAAAGCGCAAACATCACATGAGGAAAGACCAACTTATGGCCCCGAGTCACAGATCTGTCAACTTCGCTTTCCCGTTTGCTATAGTCACAAAGTTAATGTAAATACGTATTCCTTCCAGTCAGGTTGTAATACCTTGGCTGCGATGCCAGTGAATGTATGAATAAACCTTTAATTTGTATTGCCAGAATAAAGTATTCTAGGCGTTTAGGAGCAGCTTAAATTAGGCCACCAAGTCACAAATGCACACCAACCGGCGGTTTTAACTTTGAAGTTCATGTCCATCTTAATTTGTCACTACATACTTTGTTGTGATGACATCTTATAACATTTTCTTATTTATTTTCAGCCCAAGAAAGCAACTCCACAAAGAACGAGTTCGTTTGTTTCCAGGGAACGCGTGTTTTTGTTGAAGGCAAAGTTGTATACGATGATAGCAGCGCCATGAACTGCAACGGAGTGGAAGACTCATGTGGCGTGTATGTGACGGTGGTCAGCACAGCCGATGGCTATCTCGGTAAGCTTTGAAAATTTTCAACAACGCCATGCAAAAACACTGGTAAATTCCACGATAAATCGGTGACTTCGTTCGATTACATTCAAACCACGTGGGCCTCGTAGTAAAAATGTTTAAAATTCACTTTTTCGAAATATCGCATGAAACGTTAAAACTGTCTTCTAGCGAGTCCAAACGTTTAATTTCGCCGAATTATTTTGTGACCAGCTTACTCAGAGACCGGTGTCTGTGTCGTGAGGGAATTCCGATCCAACTACACATGCGACGACGTCGAGAAATATGTTCCTGCCAACCACACGTTGATCAACTGCACACGCAGGTTCTGCGACGGGTTCGCGTGCAACACTTTGAAGACTTCCAAGTCTTGCGAGGAAGCCCCAGAAAACGGTATTCATACATTCATGCATAACTGTTAATCCCTTGTGGAGCATTACGTGAAAAGTTTTCTTGTTTGCATAAAAAGTTTTTGTCTATATACATAGCGCTGCAAAGTTGCATGACATGTTCGTTTACAGACATCCAAATCTTTCCCAACTGCACAATGCGCCAGGCTTTGGACAGGGTAATGAATTGCATGGAACCTCTATTCTCTGGCTACCCTTACTCCAACCAGATGATGTGCGCTCACAAACTCGACAGAACCATTTCCTGCATGGTTGATGCTGCCACCGATTGTTTGGGAGGTTCATGTCCCACTGTACTGGATGAGATTCCCAATCTCAGACATATCTACAGAGTAAGTTGGGTCCGAAGAGATTTTTCCAATCAAAAATGTATCCATACCTGTGATATAAATATATACAAGGTGGGAAATTTCACGGTTACTGCAACAGAATGGGGAAATGATTCCCAGAATCAAACTAACAAGAACCTTCATTAAATAGGACGTAAGGAATCACCCTCCCTTCCATGCTTGTTTGCAAAGACTCACGCAAACTATGGTATTGAGGTCTGTAAAAAGTGTATTCATTTAAACAGGGAGTGGTTCAAGAAGCGAAAAAATACCGCAACCTGGAATCCATCATGGCAATGTTCAACCTCGACGAGGCCACTAAGAAGATGATTCTTAACGCAGCTTGCCCTGTACCCGGAGAAACCCCAACCATGCCTGACATGAGCGGTATGATCGACATGGGCAATATGGGCGGCTTCGAAATCCCATTCTGCGATGCCGACTACATGAGCGAAATGATGAAGATTCAAGTTGAAGCCATGAAGGCTTTCTACAGCGTACAAACCCGCAGCGACTTCTGCATGTAAGTTTAATACGTATCAACAATGCACCCATCGTGTGACTAAGAATCTTGTCAGCTAAGTAGCCGGCAAGACTTCCGCTTTTTGGTGAATATACAGACGACATTAACCATTGGGTACCAAACTAGGTGTAACCCGCCTGAAACCAAACAAGGAGGAAACACTGTGGCCCATCAGGCCGCACGACATTTACATGTGATCTAAATTACAAACAGGCCTCGCACCTGCACATTTTCTTTTTCTCTCGAGGCCCTGCTATGGCCAAGCAAAAGCAAAACCAACAGTGCCGTCATAAAAAAAGGCCTCGAGTCATAAAAAATCATTATTGGTTCTCAAATGCGGGGTTGGATCAAATATAAAACACATTACAGAGAAAGTAACATTACAAGATTTTTGCCATTTACGCTACTTTAAAGTAAGAACATTGCATTTATTGACGTAGGCGCAACTTGAGTTCGTCGCGGGATGGCATAACTTTGGTGTATTGATTTTTGTGGTGATTTTAATAGCAATTTGTGTGGCAAAACTTTAAATTAAAGATAGTCAGTAGGTAAACTTCGTCCCTGCGGTTTTGCAATGAAAAGTGGTGTCGTGTTTCGCAGGGCTTTTACCATGTTCGGTATCCGCATGGGAAAACTGTGGGAAAACCACTGCAGTGTTGAAAAGATGGAAGAGTTCTTGAGAACCGTACTTACTGGACACAACGCGAAATACGTTAACCTCATCATGAAAGCCATGGATATTATGTACGATTATTTCAGCAAACTTCAACTTCCCAACTGTGGTAAGTTGTTTTAACCAGTTTTAACAAATAAACATAATTAATGGAACCGATCAAGAACATAATGTACAACAATTTGCTGCAAAATCTAACTTTTGTCGCAAATATTTATACAATCTAATAATTTAAGTTTGAGAACGCAATGCATTGTAAATCACGAATAATTCACCTTCGTGAACCGCACAGGAGCGACGATGAGCATGCCATGTGATCACTTCCATGAATCCGGAAGAGCTTGCGATCTGCGCAAGGGATGGATGTGCGATTACGTGCACTGGAAAATCTCCTTCTTCGATGACTGGATGGGAAAAGTCATAGAATGGAAGTAAGAACTATTCTGCTTAGATTTTGTCTTCAGAATTTTATTGTTGTAAAACGTTGTTTGCCATAAGGTTATTACTTTAGATTGCATTCGGGTGTTAACCCTTAGTTATTACCACGTGTACTTCCTGCTTTCTGCAAAACTAAATATTCATTCAGAAAAAGCAACGTTATGATCGATATGCCAGAAGAAATGGAAGACCAAAAGTGTATGTTAGGATGGAGCGACCACTTGTGTGTTGACGACAACCAGATGCGCTGTGTCAGCTCTGCTGGAGGTTGTCCTCTTTGCTTCTGTGCTGATCACGAATACGCCGGTAAGTTTGACTAACATAAATATCACATACAATTGCCACAAATTGCTACTCGTTTTTTGTCAATAAATATTGATTTGATAAGTATACCGATAACTTTTAGACATTTCCAGAAAACAAATAAGTTGCTACAGTTGAAACCTAATTGTGTGTTCCACACTCTTAACGAAACACTTGTACTTGTAGATGTCGCAACTGTGGCGAAAATGTGGAGAATGGATTACAAACTGTGGTATGGAATTATGCAGAAGTACAAGGCTTATTTCAGCAACGACATGTGCTAAAAATATTACGATTATTAAAATAACCATAATTCCCAAAGCAATCCTAAACCTGGTTAACCAACGGTAATCAATAATTTTAACAGCAAGTAGTTGATGCCGGCTTTGATGCCTGTCCTGATACCAAGTGCACAAAACCAATAAAATTATTCAAATCAGTGTGTCCTGTGTTTAATCAGAAAATAGTATTTAATGTTTCCAAGTTGATATGTGCCCAGTTAAAAAGAGAGATACGACGAAAATTTGTCAAAGAAGTGTTGGAAATAGACAACGTAGAAATGTTTCATGAAACTGTAGACAGGGTCGCCCTTCTGCTCACTTGGAGACCACAGCTTAACTTGTGTAGACAGTTGATGTTAAACTTAAATTATATTGACTTCGGACAGTTTATATTCTTGTGCATTAATTTTGATGTGATGGCCTTATCGGTCGTTTCTTTATTCACATGATGTCACTAGAGGGTCATATAAAACAAAAAAAAGAGGCGACCAGCAAAATGCACAAATAAAGCGTTTCTTTTAACAGTCTTACTGAGGATGTTTTAGTAGGGATTATAGCTAAAGGATTATACACATAATTTTATTGATGGTCAAATATATCCATTGAAGTGGAATGTCCTTGCAAAGCTTACCGGTAAAAAATCGCCAATGATCTAAATCCCAATCACATAGCAACGCAGTCATGTCGAAAGGTTTGTGAAAAGGTGACAAAACTCTTCAGTTACTTTATATCATTTAAAGTCACCAAAATATCTGACTTTCACCAGTTCTAAAATCAAGGTGATAATGCAGTCTTTGTTGAATCTGAAGCCGAGCCTTTACCTGATCGCAATAAAATAATATTAATCAACTTTGTATAGATTTACACACGATCGTTTGATTTTGTGCATGCACGCAATTAGTTTCGTCATCAGGCAGAATTTGTGTGCGAGGCAGAAAACGTTCCCTGGAATGTCGTTTGGATTTTTCCTTAAAACGTTTTCGGGCGATAACGTTAAATCCATTTGTTGTTAAACAGTGAATAGAGTAGGTGTTTTTCTAGTAACCCAAGACTCTTACTTAGCGACAGGCATGATTCGTGGTGCTTGAACATAGCATGTGTCAAAAGTGCTGCCGGTTTCCGATATATCGATGAAACTCGCTGAAAAGTCCACAAAAGCTGCCGTTTGAAAAGTTGATTAAAATTTAAACAAAAGTATTCAACATTAAGAACAGGCGATAAATAAATGAGTTTTTGCCGATAAATGAAAACAAGCGGTTCCAGTGCTGACGTCTGTAGTTTAATTTCCTGACGCATTGTTTCGAGTTGTCAGCCAGGAAACGGTACACATGCAGTACTGCTAATAATAATAAATCTATTTTGAACACGACCTCCCACTGTTCTTTACAACTTGTCGTTAAGCGTGTGTAAGCATTTAAAAGTGTCTGAACATTCATTGGCTACAACATGTAGGCTCGGCGACAGAGCTTCGTATAAAACAAAAGTTTACAACACATTTGAAGTCGATCCCATATGTGCTCACCTGGTTGTTGTCCCGCAGGATTTAATAATCCTGCCAGATACGTGCGAGACCTATGTACGCGGCAAAAGCAAACAATTTGTGTCAAAATGTTTGACTGTAATTTGAATCCAAGAATCACGAACTGGATAGGCAAAAACAATGACAGGGAACTGTGATAATGTTTTTATGAACTTACAGTTTTCGTTTCAATAGCTTTGTTAATAAAATAAAATGAAAACATTTCGGGTTTTAGTTTTAACAAGGTTCAAAACAACTCTTAAAGCGCATGAGGTGTGTAAATTGAGATTGAGACTAGAGTTGAAAACTACCCATGGTTTAACTTATGTCGGATTGTTGACGATTGCTAAAAACAAGCGGTTTCAGAAACGCCTCCGGTTAAATTTTATAATGGGTTATTTCTATTTAATTGCCAGGAAACTATGCGCAGACATTGCAGCTAAAATTTAACATGTTTTGAGCACGATTTCCCCACAGTTCTCTTTAGTGCGACGTGTCGTTTAAAGCATATGTGAGCATTTCAAAAAAGTCTCTGAACATTCATTGGCTCAAGCATATAAGCTCGGTACCGAACAAAAGTTTCAAAAAGTTGCGTTTACAGCGGGGAATAAAACAATAACTGGAAGACGTCGAATTACTGTAGCATCAACTGCTATCATGTAGTAAAAAACTTCAACAAATAAACTTCAAACTTTTTACAGATTCGTAGTAATTATAGTAGGTTTGTTCATATTCGGTGACATATTGAAAATGAAGTTGTTTTTGTTGATGTTGATCTGTGTGGCGATCGGTGCCGCAAGTAAGTGAAATCTGTTGAGATTCACATGCAACATTTTGCAATTTGTGTTTTTTCTTTAGAAAGTAAAAAGAAGAATTCAGATTCAGAAGATCAGTGTAAAAAGGCATCAAAAAAAGGTAAGATGACATTTTTTGAATAAGTTTTTTTAAAAATATGTTAAATATTTTACTTTGGCTCTGATGTGTTTAAATAAGTCAGTGTTCATCATGGCAAGCCTAATTTAAATCATGCATAACCAATGTTTGTTGTTTTCTCACAGACGTCCAAGCTTTTCCGAGCTGCACAATCGATGAGGCTTTGGAAAAGGCTTTGCAATGTACCGAAACATTGGTATCGGGTTACCCATACGCCGATAGAGCAACTTGCAAGACAGAAATTGACAGCACAGTGGCTTGCTTGACGTCTACTACAACTCTGTGTCTGTCTGGTTCGTGTCCAACAGCATTTCCTCCAGTAATTAATGAATATTTCAACGTAAGTAAACGATGTGATTTCCAAACAAAACCAACTGATCAATGCTACCCGGCTAAAGCAATGCAAGTTATTTAAATTAACCTCTACCACAATGTGTTTATCGCCCTGTCTTGCCCCTCGAAAATTCACAGCGAAGACGAAAAACCCTTCGTCTACCGCCAATCAACCTTCTTAAAATAGGTTGTTTTATGTTTTGCGCGCAGATTCTTAAACAACTATTTTAATAATTTTCTTCACTTGCAGGAACTTAGCCAAAAAACACAGCAAGTCCACACATTATTCGAATTCCTACAGACCTTTGGTTTGCCTGAGGAACAAATTAATTTGATATACGATGACTTGTGCCCGGTCGGAGGAATGGAGTCTGGTTTGCTCGAATTTCTTAAGCAATCCACGGATATTGAGATCCCATTTTGCGAAAACAACGAAATTTTGAAAGATGCTCTGGTCAAAATGATGACTGCTTTCAATGAGGTCACAAATCATGAGGAGTTCGTAAAGTAAGCAACATTAGTGTAACCAACAGACGGATTTTGTGATAAAATCAACGCTTCGGTGCAAACTAACCTTAGGTGATAGGGTCTGTTCATGCTGGATCACTAAATTATTTTTTTCTTTTCAGGGCTTTTGAAGAGTTCCGGAAAACGATGCACACTTGGTTGAGCGAACACTGCACAGACGAGAGCCTCAGGAATTTTTTTGACGATATATGGATCGAGCCTCTAACCAGATTCGCTGATCAGATTCCTGACTATGATGAGGAATTGGCTTCAGCTAAACAAACAATCGAGGCGGTTTCTAAAATCGTTAAAGTATTGAAAAAGGAAATCAATAAAATTGAGATTCCTGGTGGCAAAAAAGGTCATGGGAAAGGTCACAAAAAAGGTCACGGGAAAGGTCACGGGAAAGGTCACGGGAAAGGTCACGGGAAAGGTCACGAGAAAGGTCACGGAAAAGGTCATCACAAACATCACTGAAAGAAACTAACATATTAAATTAAAAAAAATAAAATAAAATTCAACCATTTCAAATATTACTCATGTAATCGGTCACCTGACGTTTTTAATGAAGTTGTGCTTTTCACCGTGAAATTAGTGTCTACTTTTGTTCGCTTGTACTTGGATAATAAAAAGACTATTCGGAAGTATCATTGTTGAGTTTTAGTTTGCATAAAATGCTGTGGATTTTTAGCGCGGAAGAAAAATATATTAATTCCTTTGATGATTGGAATAATAACTAGAAGGCAAATAATTTTCACTGCAAAAATCGATTATTTACCTCAGTGAATTCGCTCGACGTATCCGAGATTCAATATTGAATTGACATAAATGAAAAGACCTTTAGGCTTACAATGTTGCGGTGTTAATACTACCTTGTCTTTCCAAAAATGCTGTTTTAATCAAAGAAAAATTGAACAATCAATCGCTTTAATATTAAAATCTGTTTGCGACCCAAAGTGTCAGGGACAGTTTCTTTTTGTCGCGTTCGGGATCCCAGGCTACCTATTCTAGACGAAAAAACTCAGCGAGCCAATCGAAAACAACACATTTAATAAGATTCATGCAGTTTCTTATATTTAAAAAAGAGCAACAAAAAACATAATCACGAGAAATCTTAAAAATGAGCACGGAAGGGCAACCCCCGATTATAATAGAAAGAAAACGTGCGTAATACCTTGCATCAGGTCGAACGTTTGGTTTTTATTGAGTGTAGCAATGACCCATTCATACATTAGTCAAGAGAGAAATTCGGGCAACAAGTTGACATAACGTGATAAGAGATATGTGTCGCGTGGTGCACGAAACGACTATAATTTTGCAAAACATGACAAACGTGGAAGGATACTGACAGAAAGGAATTGCTGTCATAACTTGGGTCGAATTAGCTGTCGAACATGACACTGCACTACCCCAAAACATACACGTGCAAAACACAAAACCGGGAATTGCTTTGATAATGACTTATGGCTAAAATATTACCCGAGCGCACGTTTTGACTGGCTTAAACCCAACTTTGTTTTAATGGCATATTTTTCTATACGTTTCATACTACTACGGTTGTAACGAAATTATAGATGTTGACTGCAGTTCAATTGACGTATTTTATATTTATAGTTTTAAGTCGTGTTGTTCGCTAACGAAAGATTTGTTCGTGGAGTTCTTGATGTTAAATAAGCTTTCTTTCTAATCTTCTCTTTAACCAGTGTTATCCACGAGTCAGGTTTTAACTCGAGAACTATCGACACTTTTTCCGTTCATGCGGCTTCTAACAATCAATCGGAAATCAGCCCGGCGGCTTGGTGCAAGCATGCCGTATGTTGTCGACTGTAGATAGTGGCATGAACCCTGTGTTTTAATCTCTGCTGAGTTGGAAATTTGAGTCCTTTGTCTGTTAAATATTAATTGATTTATTGGCGGCACATTCTTGGTTATTACTCGAAAACGCATCATGAATAGTATGAGCATATTTGATAAGCATACCACATACAAATGTAAACCAACAACATGAAACTTCTTTTCAGAAAGATATAAAAGGTAAAACCCACGTAAATCGACCACAAATGTCATGTTTACAAATCTCACTGTGTTTTTTCTACAATTTCCGAATAATAAGAATAGAACATGAAATGTGGTGCGCAAACGTGGCGCCTTGAAACCACTGAAATGTGGTGCCTTAAAAACCTACGCAAACGCACGTATTCAAATGATTGTAGGTAATTACAGAAAAATCATGTTATTAACTGGTTTTAGTAAAAGGGTTAACCCTGATCCTTACTGCTTGGCACTCCAATTTTGACAATCTTGTGCATCTCGAGAGTTTTACTATTTTGGAAACAGCATCCAATCCATTTTCAGCGGCTTTTAACACACCCTCGCCATTTTGTGTGAAGAGTTCTTCCAAGGGAATGATCCACTTGTTGAGCTTCCTCAGTGCTTTATGTGCACAGTGTCGGCAAAATCCTTGAACACAAAGATATGATTTGAGTATATGTGTTTGTACTGAGCTTATTTACAGTCAACTCTAATCATACACAAGTAGTCGCAATGCTTAGGATAAAACGTTGTAATATGAAGTCATACTGGCAAATTCCGCGTGGATTTTGGCTTTGTGAAAAGCAGTCAGCATTTTGACCAGAGCTTCCTTCATAACTTCGTTCTTGGACCAAAACCCGAGAGGTTTCCTTGATGAACTCGAGTAAAGCTGGCTATATTCCTTTGATTGGACACAAGTTATCGGACCGCGTTCACTTTTTTGGTCATTTAAATGGAATGTTGGACGTGCATAACTTGGTCACGAATTTTCTGTAATTTTAGCCAAATTGGAATATTTCAGATCGAAATATATTTTTAAAACTATTGATTTAATGTAGTTTTAAGTGCAATTTCATGGAATCTGTTTAACTGTTTTAACGTGCGGTTAACGGAAATAAATTAATACATTGATTATTATTGCGTATGAATCCCTTCTCCGTTAAAACATTTTCATTGCGAATGTAACGTATGGACATCACAGCTAAAGGTCCATGCACTTTTATACGATATGTATTTCATTTTTCGTAAATTTTGAGTAAACCTGCATGGATAATTTATTCAATTCATGTACGGGGGCTGTACAACTCGGGGATGAAACACAAGAAATTAAACGTTATGGGCACCGAGGAAACTGTAAATGTTTTCGTGTCAGAATAAGTTAAACGTGGTTCGATTCTATAGCCACGTGGAAGTGTTTGATTGGCAGCTGCACAACGTTTCTACGTTACAGGAAGAAGGTGGCGAAAAACTTTCCATACGGTTTGCGACGATTGTTGATAAACGAACCGGGTGTCAGCGAAACGTATGCATGGGAAAGGGAAAAACCTCATGGGAAATTATCATGAGGTACTGCAGTCAATAGGATTATATTCCATTTGATTCCAGTGTTGTGCCAACTGTACTAAACATTGCCAAAATCTAATAAATTTGTCCAAATACTGACCTTCTTATGGCGCAGCAATTTAAACAAGTCCCACAAGAAGCGCCGAAAATGCCGTGACAGCAACACGTTAAACTCCCGGTGTAACGTCACGTGATGATCAAGATGCGTGAAACTGAAGCGGACACGAAACCCTCCCAGTCAACTGATTCGACGCCGTTCAACTTTTTCTCACACTCGTAGAGACAGCTTCGTTAATGACTTGGCGCCAAGCAAACGATTTTAACGAAGAAAAGCTTGGTGACTTTTAACGAATCCCCGTAACCAGTACGAAATTTGCCGAGAAATTGTTCCCAAAACCGGCATTAAGATATGCGCAAACCCTTTAGGTCTGGTCATTAACACAAACACCTTATGTACATGATCGGAATCAAAAACAGATTGTTTGCGTGATTGGAATCGAGTGCATGAGATCAACCGATGGACTCCGAACATAAAGTTAAAAACCACATTTGTTAAACTTTAAAGTAGACACTCGGCCCAACGTAGGCATGGGAATAATGCATATGTTTGGCGCAAAATATTGTAATCTTTAGGCATATGTCGGGTTAGTGCTGACACCACGTCATCGGTTCGTTTTTTTAACAATCGTCGCAAAGCGTGTGGAAAGATTTTGGCTGCCTTTTTCCTGTAACGTAGCGACGTTGTGCATCTGCCAATCAAACACTGACACGTGGCTTCACAGAATCGAACCACGTTTAACTTATTCTGACACGACAACATTTACAGTTTCCTGGGTGCCCATAACGTTTAATTTCTTGTGTTTCATCCCCGGGTTGATTTGATTAAGTTTTGAGCGGGAATATTGTGACTGGATTACGCCACCTATGTAAGATATAAATGTATTTTTCATTCGCAAGGGGGCGCAAATGATTAACAATTGTGGCAGTAATTGTGGTTGCTGCGTTCAGTGTGGGCTGGTGTTGTTTTAAGTTTTACGCAAGCTTTACATGAAGTGTGGTTGATATCTCTGCACTAACTGGCCATAGTTTGCACATTGGATTATTCATAAACGAATCGTTGAGGCAACTTCATTTGAACAAATGCGACATTAATAATCATTGATCTGCAGACACTGCCACCGTTTATATCATATGTCTTATCATTGAACGTGTAGCGATCCTGCTCATTAAAACAAACTCAAATTTCTATGTTTTTGATTTATCCGATGTGATAAACTTACAAAACCGCGGATTGGTCCTTGTATTCGTCTGCTCTCAAAGTGGATTTAAAAGCGAGGCGAATCCAACACAACTCCTGCTTCGAAGGCATTGACCGGGAGAGAGATTGAGCGCTGGCAGGCGATCCTCGCTGTTTAGAAAAACGACAAGTCATGCGTTGTGTTTACTATTGAAATGTTTGTGTTGAAATGTGGTGAGCGGCTACAATATCATGAAGTACTCACACCAATGATATATAAGTTCTAAATTTTTACTCATAACTGTTAATGCTTATGTCAGACAGTTAAATGTTATGGTTGTGCGTCCTAGAAGCTAAAGGTAAATTTTGCACCTTCACAAAATATGGCGGCATAATTAGCCATATGCCTTCATATCTGAGAGTAAATTGTAGTCGGACTTGCTTTGTGTTAACCGTTGCGAAGTACATGCAGGTCTTTGTTTATGTGTCAAAATCACCTAGCGTGAACTATAGCTTGTGGGGAATTGATGCGAAGGCAGCGCAACATTTTACTCGACGTTATTTGAGACGCTCCGTTGCATTCGTCTGCTCTCAAAGTGGATTCAAAGCGAAGCGAATCCAATACAACTCCTTCTTCGAACGGATTGATCGCTCGCGGTCGCTCCTCCTCTTGCGCAAAAAAAGAACGATGGGGAGAATCGCATACGAATTCAGTGTCGTATTTTGCAGTTTTTGTTCGAAATCACAGAGGCAGGTCAGCGATGTGTTTGTCATGGTTGCCATTTTGCGTGCTCAAGACTTTTTCCAGTTTTCCTCAGCTGTCTTGAAGTTGTCAGTCTGTAAAAGATTCAGATTGTGTGGAAGTTGAGGTGTACGATTCATAATATTTAACATGCCTTGTGTGAATATGTCACTTGCAAACAATTGTATTATTCATATTTTAATGCTGACGAGTTGAAATCAAACTTGACAGAAGAAGAACATAAAATATATTTGGTAACAAATGCATATGTTTGAAAAACAGAAGTTTCAAATTGCAGTCAGCTGATTTATTAGTAATCGTGAAAAATCGATTTCGCCTGGACGGGCATCCTCAGTTTCTGCAAATTCGAATTTGCAAGTAAACACAGAGAGCTATACGGTAAAACAAATGACAGAAGAAGAATTTCATATATATTTGTTAACAAATGCATATGTTTGAAAAACATGACAAACGCTTAGCGATTGTGTTGGACAAGCGTTTTCTTTCACCTTACAGCGGTTCATTGCAAAGTCACGCAATAACATTTGTGTTTGGTGACATCTGTTGGAAATGGATGGCGTTAATTCAGGGTAATAAACTTTGCGACGAATTGCAATTATTTTCGTAATGAGTAAAACAACGTGTCACCGTAATTTCAAGTAAAGTGGTGAGGTTTAGTCAATGTCTAGAACTGTCATTGTAATGGGTAGCGTTATTGCACTGTTGTGTTACATCAGTGTATGTTTGTATATCAGCGACCCAGAGAACTGTGTTGGGTGCCCTTCGGTAAGCATTTGCTTCCCTAACAGAAATCAAATCGTGAAAATGTTTTTCTGGTGATACGTAAATGTGTCGATTGCTAAAACTGGAAAACACAGACAAAAGTCGTACAACCGTGATATAGTACAACGTACAGAGGGCTGGTGCTTTGTTTTTCCGTCTTAACGCCTGAAGTGCGATGTGCAAGGTTGACTTCACGCTTGACGTGCCTTCTGCACTGTCTACAATGTTGTTGCCATGGTAATGACGTCAGTCGCCTAAAAATTGTCAGAGCAGCCCTTTTCCCGGAGGTCTCGTAAGAGTGATGCTTATAATCATTTGGATAAAGCATCTGTTTAAATTAATTTACTTAAGTCAAATATTAGCAACTGTTTCAAATATTATTAAATTATTAACTTTTATTCGCTATTTCTACTATCAGTTTTGTGATTGTAGCACATATACGCAAAATAAAAATGTTTACTCTTCAGCAATTGCTTTTTATGTGCTGTATTGGATGTTCAAGAAGAGTTTACTGATTTCAAAAAAGCTTTCGTAACAAACTTGTTTCCATTACTCAAATTCATATTCACGTCATAAATTGTGTTTCCATATCTGTTTCCTATAAAAGTGATGTGCGCAACCCCACTCCCAAATAACAATGGTTTGGTGCAATTGCATTAATAACGCCACTTTTACACCTCTAGGGAAACTTTTTGCGCATGCTTTTTTAGAGCAACCATTTAAATTGGCGATGCAAGCGAACAGCACTAATTGCTATGGTAGTGAAACCTAAAACCTAAAGGTAATAATAAACTTTGCACCTTCAATAAATATGGCGGCATAACTAGCAATATACCTTCATATCTAAGAGTAAATTGTAGTTGGACTTGCTTTGTGTTTACAGTTGCGAAGTACAGGTTTTTGTCTATGTGTCAAAATCACCTAGCGTGAAGTATAGCTTGTGGGGACTCGATGCGTTACACACAACAAAGTCGCCGAAGGCAGCGCACCATTCCACTCGACGTCATTTGAGACGCTCCGTGTTACTCCCCACCCACATCCAGAGGGTGTAAGTTATAAAGTTGTTTCCCTTGCCCTGAATGCGAAGCAAACGTTAACTTTGAAACATAATTGGATTTCAAGTGAAAATGTTGCCATGGTTTCAAATCATGAAATCGGTCGGTGTTTCGCCTTTTTTCAACTTCTTGAAATGTGTGGTGATTTTGACGGAAGGGGAAAAGTAGTTTCATCTTTTTAACTTTAAAACCAATGTTCAGCATTTAATGTTTTTATTTATCTGAAGCAATGTGACAAACCTATAAACCGCACACCTAAATGTTCATGGAAGGTTCAGGTTATGGCTAATTGAAATTTACGATTCATAATGTTTAACATGCCTTGTGTGAATATATCCCAATACACTGACTAATGGTCTTAGTACGACGTTATATCAGTTCGCTGCGCCCCGTGTAGTGGAATGTTGTACCTTGACTTGCTTGCAAACAATTGTATTATTCATATTTAAATGCTGACGAGTTGAAATCAAACTTGACAGAAGAAGAATTTCATATATATTTGTTAACAAATGCATATGTTTGAAAAACACGACAAACGCTTAGCGATTGTGTTGGACAAGCGTTTTGTTTCACCTTACAGCGGTTCATTGCAAAGTTACGCCTTAACTTTTGTGTTTGGTGACATCTGTTGGAAATGGATGGCGTTAATTCAGGATGATAAACTTTGCGACGATTTGCAATTATTTTCGTAATGAGTAAAACAACGTGTCACCGTAATTTCAAGTAAAGTGGTGAGGTTTAGTCAATGTCTAGAACTGTCATTGTAATGGGTAGCGTTATTGCATTGAACTGTTGTTAGTGCATTGTGGCCAGGATTTTGTTGAGTGTGGTGTGTTACATCAGTGTATGTTTGTATATTAGCGACCCAGAGAACTGTGTTGGGTGCCCTTCGGTAAGCATTTGCTTCCCTAACAGAAATCAAATCGTGAAAATGTTTTTCTGGTGATACGTAAATGTGTCGATTGCTAAAAATGAAAAACACAGACAAAAGTCGTACAACCGTGATACAGCACCACGTACAGAGGGCTGGTGTTTTGTTTTTCTGTCTTAACGCCTGAACTGCGATGTGCAAGGTTGACTTCACGCTTGACGTGCCTTCTGCACTGTCTACAATGTTGTTGCCATGGTAATGACGTCAGTTGTCTAAAAAATGTCAGAGCAGCCCTTTTCCTGGAGGTAACGTAAGAGTGATGCTTATGATAATTTGGATAAAGCATCTGTTTGAATCAGTTTAGTTAGGTCAAATAAAAGCAACATTTCCAGATATTATTAAGGTTTAATTTCCATTCGCTATTTCTGCGATCGTTTTTTTGATGGTTGCACATGTATGCAAAATAATAATGTTTACTCTCCAGCAATTGCTTTTTTTGTGCTGTATTGGATGTTCAAGAAGAGTTTACTGATTTTAAAAATCTTTGTCATTAAGCTTTCGTAACAAACTTGTTTCCATTACTCAAATTCATCATCACGACACAAACCGTGTTTCCATATCTGTTTCCTATATGAGTGATGTGCGCAACCCCACTCCCAAATAACAATGGTTTGATGCAATTGCATTAGTGACGCAACTTTTACCCCTCGAGGGAAACTTTTTCCACATGCCTTTTGTAGAGCAACCATCTAAATTGGCGATGCAATTAAGAGAACAGCACTTCGGTTATTTAGGGGTGCACACCGCTAGACTATTTTTCGGCGGTTCATCAGTGACAAATACTGTCACACTGACTACTTCTTTTTGTGCCGAACCAAATCCAAATATAAGGCTTTAGATAGACTTAATTGCCACTGTTGTTGTAGCTGTTTGTAACAACATTTTACCATTTCTATTTTACACAAAGAAGAAGTAACTTGCAGTGCTGCAACGTAAACGTGTGGGCAGTGTTTCATGTCTGCGGCATAGCTAACGCGATTCTACAGCAAACGGCCCAGACATATTGATTTATCATTGTCAGTATTATCTGTCTATCAGTTCGTTTCGTCCCCATTTGTACAATGTTGTAACATGCCTATGCTTGCGAAGAAATGTATTATTCTTATTAAAATGCTGCGATAAGTTTAAATTAAACTTGAAAACAGAAGTTTTATATACTTTTGTTAACGTATGAATTCCAAAACATGACAAACGCTTTGGGATTATGTTGTGGAGGTGCTATTTATGGATTATCTGGTTTCGTATTTTTGATTAGTTTGAACAATCGATAAGTTTGCCACAAACTCGTTTTGTTGTGCAAGAAAATGTGTAAATTGGTTGCGTATTTTACGCATTAGTGTTATAATTACGCCAAAGATCTCATATACGGCGTCAATAGCTGGTTGATATTGTACTTTTATGGCATGTCAAAATCTCCAGTAAGTTAGAATAACCTTTCACATTCTGCCTCGGAAGAATATCGACCAATACACTGACATATCAGTTTTAGTACGGTATTATATCACTATCATTCTATTTCATGTATCAAATGTTTGGAATATTGTTTTCTACGTGTTTGATATTATAACGCTTTGTTATAAGGTCACGTCTTTAAGATTTTGTTTGGTTGCACTCTGCTCAAAGTGTGTGGCGTTAATTTATAGCCAGCAATTCACCTCAGTTGAATAGCAACATTAATCAACTTTTTGTGCGCTTATTTTCGACAGTCAATTGTTATGGTAATTAGTAAAGCTCAATTTTGCAACTTCATGATATTTATGGCCGGATAATTAGCAATAAACCTTTATGGCTGGGAGTAAGACGTAGTTGCAACCACTTTGCGTTTAGGTTTTCGACGTACAACAACTATTTTATTCACTTTATGAGCAAAAAATAACTGATGTAAAAAAATATATGGTGGCCCTTAGAACTGTTCCAGGAGTTTTGTGAATCAGTAAAAGCAATCCTATCAATATAATTTACGTGTATGTTACTTGTTACGTTTAGAAAAGTGCGACAAAGTCATCCGTTGTGTTTAGTATTGAAATGTTTTTTGCTGAAATGTGGTGAGCGGCTACAATATCATGAAGTACTCACACCAATGATATATAAGTTCTAAATTTTTACTCAAAACTGTTAATGTGGAGAAGGCATTTGCGACGCGGAGCTTCTAAACAACAGACCTAATTAGGCCCATTGCGTAGTTTCGCCATAACGATTGTGTTTGGTGGCATTCTACTCTGTATGGCGCTAAATCAGGACCAGTTCAACTTAGTGCAATTGTGTTCAAACTTATCGAACGTTTATTTCCGACAGTTAATTGCTAAGGTAGTGAGTCCTAAAAGCCTAAAGGTAATAGTAAATTTTGCACCTTCAATAAATATGGCGGTATAACTAGCAATATAGCTTCATATCTAAGAGTAAATTGTAGTTGGACTTGCTTTGTGTTTACAGTTGCAAAGTACAGGTCTTTGTCTATGTGTCAAAATCACCCAGCGTGAAGTATAGCTTGTGGGGACTTAATGCGTTACACACAACAAAGTCGCCAAAGGCAGCGCACTATTTCACTTGACGTCATTTGAGACGCTCCGTGTTACTCCCCACCCACATCCAGAAAGTGTAAGTTATGAAGTTGTTTCCCGTGCCCTGAATGTAATGCAAACGTTAAGTATGAAGCAAAATTGGATTTCAAGTAAAATTGTTGCCATGGTTTCAAATCATGAAATCAGTGGATGTTTCGCATTTTTTCAACTTCTTGAAATGTGTGGTGATTTTGACGGAAGTAGTTTAACTTTTTTAACTTTGAAACCAATGTCCAGCATTTATTGTTTTTATTTATCTGAAGCAATGTAACAAACCTATAAACCGCACACCTAAATGTTCATGGATTCGTCTACTCTCACGGTCGCTCCTCGTCTTGCGCAAAAAAAGAACGATGGGGAGAATCGCATTCGAATTCTGTGACGTATTTTGCATTTTTTGTTTGAAATCACCGAGGCAGGTCAGCCCAAGTTTTCTCGCGATGTGTTTTGCCATGGTTGCCATTTTGATTTCGTGCTTAGGACTTTTTCCAGTTTCCCTCAGCTGTATTGAAGTTGTCGGTCTGTAAAAGGTTCACGTTGAAATTTACGATTCAAATGCATATGTTTAAAAAACACGACAAACGCTTAGAGATTGTGTTGGACAAGCGTTTTGTTTCACCTTACAGCGGTTCATTGCAAAGTTACGCCTTAACTTTTGTGTTTGGGGGCAATCTGTTCGACATGGATGGCGTTAATTCAGGGTGATCAACTTTGCGACGAATTGCAAATATTTTCATAATGAGTAAAACAACGTGTCACCGTAATTTCAAGTAAAGTGGTGAGGTTTAGTCAATGTCTAGAACTGTCATTGTAATGAGTAGCGTTATTGCATTGAACTGTTGTTAGTGCATTGTGGCCAGGATTTTGTTGAGTGTCGGGTGTTACATCAGTGTATGTTTGTATATCAGATGAGAAGTTATTACTTGTCGCTACATCAGAAAAATGTGAGAAGTCACCAAATTTGTCGTTCGTGTGGGCAAATATCACATGCTTTGGGGTATGATTGCTAATGAGATTTTAAGAAAGAATGTCGTTACTTCCACATACTTTTTCCGTGAGTTTTGTTTCTAAACGACTAAATTTGTAGTCATTATGGCGCCGTAAGATGCAAGGTTGCACATTCTTGTTGGTAATTTTGTTCAGCAGCATTCTAATAGAACTTTATTTATTTCGATTTTTATATTTATGAAATCACAATCATGAATCAAACAAAAGGTTGAGATTTACATTTTCTTTGATATACAACAAACCAATGTAATATTTAAGTACTAGATGCAACCAAGCGACCCAGAGAACTATGTCGTAAGCTGCTTCCCTAACAGAAATAAAATCGTGAAAATATTTTCCTTGTGAAAAGTGCATACTATGGTAATACGTAAATGTGTAGATTGCAAAAAATAAAAACACAGACAAAAGTCGCACAACCGTGATCTAGAACCACGTACAGAGGGCTGGTGTTTTGTTTTTCTGTCTGTCTACAATCCTGTCGCCATGGTAATGACGTCAGTCGCCTCGTAAATGTCAGAGCAGCCCTTTTCCTGGAGATAACGTAAGAATGATGCTCGTGATCATTTGGATAAAGCATCTGTTTGAATTAATTCACTTAGGTCAAATAATAGAAACTTTTCCAAATATTATTGAAGTATTATTTTTATCCGCTTTTTCAAAACTCTTTACCATTTAGCTGATGTAAAGTGCAGAGTTACAGATTCTTGTTTATGTGCGTGGTTTAGCAAAACGTGTAATACGTAAACGTGTCCATTGCCAAAAATAAAAACACGTCAACGCGTTGGAACCGTGCTTTCTTAGTTTTCGACCTTTCAACGCTCCATATAAGGTTACGCCTTACGATTTTGTTTGGAGCACGTTGCTCGAAATGTGTGTCGTTTGTTCAAAACTTAGTCGAATTCTAACGTAAATCAACTCGTTGGGCGTTTATTTTTTGCAGTTACTTGCAGCGGTAGTGAATTCTGGTGCACCAAGTTATTACATTTTGCGTCGTATTTAAAATAAAATCGTGTTCGGTCTTAAAATGCAGTAAACACGCTTTAAATGAAGGTGAAAATTGTTTACCTCCTCCACAGTAATACTTTGTTTACAGATGAAATAAACAGGAAGAAGTATAATTTTACAAAAACTTCATGGATTTGAACCGATTCCACCTAAATGCACAAATATTAGAAATCGAACTGCATGGACCTTCCGCATTATTCGGAACGGTTGCAACGGCTGCAACTGCAGTTGCCCTGGGGTATTTTACATGGAAGGTTGCGAACACAGACAAGTTTGTGGATACTTTATGCTGGGTTGTAAAAAAGCTTACAAATGCCTGGGTGTACGTCATCCGTAAAAACTGCATAGTGCTAACCGTGGTTGCCGAAACCACGAGAGTTGCCAGATCCGTTGAAGAATCATGCAGGTCTGGAGAGTTGCTTAAAGAGCTAAACAAGCAGATCGCTTTATACAACGATGGTGAGGGTGACAATGTTCCTCCATTTACATCTCTTACAGTTCAGTTTATGAAGTCCATACCCATGACTGCAGAGGGATTAAGAGAGCATAAAGAAAAAGCCAAAAGTAATATTCAGGAAATAAAAGAGCGTGGACTACAGGTAATGTAGCAAAGTGCTACTTAGAAATGCTTAAATTCTTTCTCTGATTGGCACTCTTTTGTAGAAACTGACTTTTTTAATGTAAACAGTACACAAGCTTTCGCGATTTTCCCTCGCTTCGTCAGGTGTAAATGAACACAATGCGATACAAAAAAACAAGCGCAAGGCGGTCGAAGAAAAAAGGCACTGTAAACGATAAGCTGCCGTTAGTTGGCGTCGTCGTGTTGCTGCATCGTTTCCTGCAGGAAAGTCAGTCTCTACAAAAGAGTGCCAATCAGAGAAAGAATTTAACACATATAGACTGATACGGCACGTTTATTAATTAGAAATGCTTTTTTACCTTCATATTTTGTAATTTGGGTAACGACGGTGTGATCGTAAACTTTTGTCCATGTTTCAAAATCTTTCCTCTTTCATTTTCTGCAGTCACGGGGACAAGCGGACGACGATATTTCTTTCCAAAGTCCAGTTTGTTCGACACCAAGTAAGCAAAAAAAATTAGAGAAGAATTTTACCTTGATCGCCAACAAAGGTCTGTAATATTGACTGTTACAAGTTTCTGTGTAAAAAGTATTGCAACGTACCATGAAATGGATACATAATGGCTATCTTTAGATATTTTTGACATCAAAATCGAAACTGCAAGTAATCCATTAATTTTTTTTACATATTCCAATAGATTTGTCACGTACATTACCTTAGATAAGCAAAAACCCAATTGAAAGAATTTTTTTGCTTTTAAATTTTAAAAACATCTGCCAAGGACTACCTTTACGAACTTTTAATCAAAATGAAACCATAACGAAACATACCTTGGATCACAACACATAACGTTAAATGCGTCAACGAAAGCTTCAATTGCTTCTCTTAGTTCGCGCTTAACTTATGCGCTCCGTCTCTGCCTTTTTGTCTTAGTCCTCTTTGCTCTCCCCTTTGCGTGACCATCGATATATATACGGTTATTGAAATTTAAAAAGTACTGGCATGGACAGGATTATTAAAACGTCGATGTGATTATTAAACCCAAAGCCGATTTTCCATATGTCAGAGATTTACCCATATGTCAGGGAGAAGCGAAGCGATTGACCCAAAATAACATATGCTCATGTACGCGACTTTAAATACAATACACAAAGAATAACAAAGTTTTGCTGCACAGTAAAAAAGTAACCATGAAAACCTTAGTTTCGGCCGAATAAATTCGGCAAACCAAACTTTCGGTGCATACCTTATTTAAATACACTTTAGAGACTCCAAGTGGAAGCACAAGGTACGAACCCGTACAAATCGTAAAGCCAGAGAAGGGAGGCGGTTACTCCATCAATGAATTTGAAATTGATCGAATATTTGGACACCCGGATGTCGCTGACACCCCAGTTGCAATCTATTCAATTGCTGGAGCTTTAAGAACAGGAAAATCATTCATGTTAAACTTTTTCCTGCGATATTTGTGGGCAAACCAAAAGAACAAGGTAATTTTTCTTGCTAACAATTAACCGTTTGCATGTACTAATGTTTACATGAAGGTGGATGATTGGCTTTCATCCAAAGAAGATCAATTGATTGAAGGATTTGCGCGGAGAAGAGGAAAAGAAAAACATACAGAAGGAGTTTGGATTTGGGATGAACCGTTTTTCTTTCATACAGCAGGGGGCAAGGTAACAAATATTCCGCGTACCAAGTTATGTATATGTTAAAACAATACTAAAGTTATCTTTTTGTTACCTTGAATATTACGGATTTTATTTATCTTGTGTGTTCCCACACATTTACACGGCAATGTTTGGTGTCTTTTAACCAAGTTTACTCCTTTCAAAAATTCTTGCATGTTTTATTGATAGATTGCATTGTTCCTCATGGACACACAAGGTGCATTTAATGACGACACAGACATGGAAGAAACCTCGGTTATTTTTGGAATGAGCACACTTATGAGTTCAGTCCAAATTTACAACGTGCAAAATGAAATAAGAGGCGACACTCTCCAGCACTTACAAGTTAGTTTATGAAATATTTCTTCATAAATAACGCATTACGTTTATATTTATTTGACAGCTGATGACAGAATTTGCACAAACTGCCAAGCAATCATTTGCGAGGTCAATCATAGAAGCTTCGAAAACAGGTCTTAAGAAATTTTACAACACGGGAAAAGCATTATTTCCTGGTACGTCAGATGCGGATCATCCACAGAGTGATGACCAAAGGCCATTTCAGGTTAGACTTGTAGCGTTATTGTTAATTACTGTCTGAACGTTGCATTTTTATATTTCTTTTGACGAAGTTTGGTAAAACCACAATAAAAAAGGCCAAATAAAAATTATTAACAGAAAAAAATTTCAACTGCTCTCCGTTTGTTTGAATCTAATGATTGGCAGATTTTTGAACTATAAACAATATTTTAATAACAACGTTGGTTAAATATTATGCAAGCCCAAAGTTATGTTTAATATCAAGCAAAAGCCACTTTTTTTTAAAATGGGAATCCACTTGGAACCAGCAATATTGTCCTTGTGTAAACACTGCCCGGTGTCCGACCCAGTACAATAAAACATTAAGTGTTGTTAAATCAAGTGCAACAAACTCAAATGCGTATAAGAGATCAAAAGAACGCACTCGTCGGTCACATTGGTCCTGCTGGGCCATAATGTACGTCATGGATCCAAGTTTCTTTTCGTTCCACTAGAGAAGAGTTTATTGTCTTAACCTGATACGGCTTTCACTGCCTAATTGAATTAGGAACATTCATTTTTCATTGTAATTATGATCACAGTGATTGGTTACCTTTCATATGCAGAACCTGATTTTTCTCGTTCGTGATTGGTCAGACCCAGATTATAGTCGTGACTTTGAAGGAGGAGAGCAAGTGTTGAGAGAGGTACTTGAAAAAAGGTCTAGAAACCCTAAAATCGAATCAGTTCAAAAACAATTACGGAATTCATTTGAAAGCATGTCATGTTGCTTGATGGAATATCCTGGAAGAGCAGTGGCCGTTAGAGGCCAAAAACAAGGAAGCAATTTGTGCATAAAAGGTATTGATGAAAATATCTTACACATGCAGATGTCTTTGTTGTTTTGAAATTTGATGTGTTTGTATTTTTTTTGTATTTGTTTGTATTTTATCCGTTAACACAAAAAAACTTACGATTAAACTTGTAAAATCAAACATGGTTTATTACCTTGACTAAATGTGGAATATTTTGTAAAGACTGATATTAATTGATAAATACGCAAATTATTTCAGATGTAACGGAGGAATTCTTAACCACGCTTGACATTTTGGTGAAAGAGATTTTTTCCCCAGAGCGGATTGTGATAAAAAAAATCAATAAAAGTCCAGTTACAGGAAAAGATTTGATTAACTTTGCATTGGCTTACTTTAAAATATTTGACAGTGATACTATGCCGGAGTTAAATAATATGTTGCAGGTAAGAGTAATCTTTCATATAGCAAAAGATAAAATCGTGACTTTTTGATACAACACTTTTGTAAAATAATATAATGACTGTAGTCTGTGGATGAAAAAAAAAGAGAAGTTTTGTTTAATTTGATTTAAAATTACTAGCATGAAATATTTAATGCCTCGCACGCAGATTGCATATTTCAAATTGTAGCTCTTATGTTCTACAGACTGCCGCAGGTGTTGAAATTTTACAATGTGTTTGCGACTGCCAAGCAACCTACAAAAATCAAATGCTGAAGGTTGGTGTTCTGTATTATTAAAAATACTTTCCAGTAAAAGGGTTGTGTTTTAGATTTGTCAAAAAGGATATCTGAAGGAAAATGACTTCAGAAGACACCATGAGACACTGAAGTCACAAGCTATGGCAGATTTTGATCAACGACCAAAGTTGGGCGATGAGGAATTCATCTTAAAACATCGAAAGCAGTTGGAAGAAAGCATTCATATGGAATTTTGTGTGTTTGAGCAAATTAACCGAACTAAAATGGTTTGTAAGAACATTTAACTTTTTGAACCATTTGTAATATAAGTTAACGCATGAAATTAATCTTCTGTTTGTTTTTTGCTTCGTTCCAAGCAAATACAATAAAAATTTTCAACTACCCACTGTACAAACATGTATTAATGTCGGTAAAACAATATTTGTCAGGAACAACTCAAACAGGAAGGTAGAGTCGCAATGACTGAAGCATTGGAAATGTACAAGAGTTCACTGAAAGAAGTATGTATTGCATTTCGTTGAATTTAAAGCAAAGTTTGTTTGATTAGGAAAGTAAAAACATACAGGGTGACGGAAGCTGAAAATTGTTATGTGGAAAGATATGGAAATAAAGGGTTCACAACGACATAAAAACAACGATTTTTCACATTTTTGTGAATTAACGAACTTTTTAAATTAGCCAAAAATGCTTTGTGAAATGCGACTGTGTGTTTATTTAAAAAAAACATATTTCAATTAAGAAGCAATATTATAAGGCTTTTTTACTCTCGGCAATTATTACAGAAAAGACTTTCCAGCCACCTTTTCCACTTGCTAGCCAATATTGCTGAATTATCAAATAGGAATAGTTGGGATTTCTTATTTTTCTTTAAATCTTTATTATAAAAGCAGACATTTTTGAATATTGCCGAAGCCAAATCTGTGTAAATTTGTTACACGACAGAAAACATTTAGAAAGTACGTTACCCAGGAACTATTGGAAAAGTTTTCAAAAACATTTACAACAAAATCTCTTGACCATTACAAAGAACAAACAGTAGACATCCCCGAAGATATTGCGGATCTTTGCAAACATACACTCCTCAAATCAACTGAACTTGAGTTTAAGCTTGTTATGGAATCCAATGCTGTGGAATATGTGAGTTTAAACTTGCATTAAGTGGCAATTTGGTATTGTCATAGCTTTCTTAGTTTTGTAGTAACTCAACGTTTTTTAAAGGAAAGATTAAATTGTCTTCTTGAAAAACATCTCCAGAAAACTGTAGAAAAGTATAAGAAAGCCTTGCAAAGGGTAAGAATGATTTTTCAATAATATAGCTAGTTTCATTTTACATGTTTTCAAAGTAATACGTATAGGTAAATTGATGAAGTGTAAGAAAAAGAAACATAATGCCGTTCTAGTTTGCGGTGAACTTTGTTTGCAGGCAACACAAGAATACATGGATGAGGATGAATTGCAGCGATTTTATGAGGAGGAAAGGCAAGAGGCCCGTGATTACCTAAAACAAATGCATTTGGGAGATCAAAAGGAAGTTAGCGATTCAATACTAAATAAATTGGAAAGTCAAATGGAAGAACATTACAACCTGGTTAAAGAACAAAATGAACACTACAAGGTTAGTACGTTTTACGTTTAACATTTCATAGCGCGCAGTCGTCTGTTCTTCTTGTTTCTTTGGCAAACAGAATGTTTTAGGGATAACACAATTCTACACGAGAATACAAAATTACATCAAAATTTTGCTTTTTGTGCAGCTGATGCTTGAGGGGAAAGCAGAACTAATTTTGCAAGAGAACATGGCCTATGTTACGGTCCGGAACACTATTTTTTTCTTGGAACGAAATTTCGTTTCCAAGTGTTTGGAGCATAATTTGACAATTTCGTTCCGGAAACAGTTTTTGTTTTGTGCATCTCTTTACCACAAGGTGCTGCTATAGGACCGCTCGAAAGATCGAATTGCACGTGTAGATGAAATTATAAAAAACTGCTTTGCCAACTTGGAAATAGAAGCAATATGATAGATTTAAAATAAAAATAAACATTCTGTCATATTAACGTTTTATATGAATCATTTGATATTTTAATCGTTAAATCGCTGTAGGTAAAATAAATACGTTAAATCGATCATAAAGCCTGATAGTCGATTTTCAAAATATATATTGGTGATATCGTTCCCACGCATAGTTTCTTTTGCAAATTGGTCGGTGTAAAACAAAGCACAACACACACGTGGTGCCAAAGTATCGTGTAAACTAAGCCAAGTTGAAATTTTCAACACAAATATGTAACATGTTATTTTGTAGTAATGATCTATTTATAATTATGTTTATGAATACAGTTTAAATGAAGCTACAACCAAGAAATAACAAACGCCTCATACTAAAATAAAACATAGGCTACATTATTTTCACTAAACACATTAAAAGCATTGATCGAAAATGTTGCGGATTATATTGGAATGTTCCGCATTAAATAATACCATGATATCGGCAGTGATAAACAGCATCAAAATTCGGGACATAAAAAAGTGCAAGAAGGCGTGTGGTCGTCTCATACGAACTAACAACTCCCAAAGGAGCGGCGTCATCAGAGAACGTCACAAATGCGAAGCGGTAAAAGTGCGTATCTCAATTCCCTAGATAGGCGCCTCCTACAACGGAATTTTACTGTGCACTCAAATCTGATGTCTAAGATCGTTTAATTATTGCTCCCGAACTTTATTTGGAACATAGACCAACTGCTCATACGGCAAGCATCAAACATAGCAATTAACAAGTCAAAAACATGCTTGAAACACGTCATTCGCAAAAACAGTTTAAAAAAACGCCTTTAAATATGTCAACAAAAAAACGATGCCGATAGTCGAATACGGTTCAATGGGACCGTCTCCAAAGAACCTAGAGCATTTAGCAGCTAAATTGATTTCGTTTGGATGTAAAACAAACAAATGATAGGCGATAACCGGTCAAAGACAAGCATAAACCGCGCCGTCATTTTTTTTCTATGTTAAGAAAAAACTAAAGCATATACTTGCATACGGTTTGCAGGTATCGCCTTCGACATAGCTGTAGTAATTAACTACCAAATATTAATTCGCTTGAATATAAAACAAAGAATTGACGGGCTAATAACTGCCAAAGACAAGCATAAACCGCGCCGTCATTCGCCAAAACAGTTTTAAGAACGCCTTTTCTTATGCCAACAGAAAACTAAAGCATATACTTGAATAAGGTTTGCAGGTATCGCCTTCAATGTGGCTGTAGTATTTAAGTGCCAAATTTTAATTTGCTTGGATGTAAAACAAAGAAATATTAGGCGATTACCTGGCAAAGACAAGCTTGCACCGAAATATTCACCATAATAGTCATACGAATGCCTTTTCGTAGGTCAACAAAAAACTAAAGCATATATTTGAATAAGGTTTGCAGGTATCGCCTTCAATATGGATGTATTATTTAACTGCCAAATTTTAATTCGCTTGAATATAAAACAAAGAATTGAGAAGCGAATACCTGCCAAAGACAAGCATAAACCGCGCGGTCATTCGCCAAAACAGTTTTAAGAACGCCTTTTCTTATGTCAACAGAAAACTAAAGCATATACCTGAATAAGGTTTGCAGGTATCGCCTTCAATGTGGCTGTAGTAATTAACTGCCAAATCTTTATTCACTTGAATATAAAACAAAGAATTGGCGGGCTAATACCTGCCAAAGACAAGTATAAACCGCGCCGTCATTCGCCAAAACAGTTTCAAGAACGCCTTTTCTTATGTCAACAGAAAACTTAGGCATATACTTGAATAAGGTTTGCAGGTATCGCCTTCAATGTGGCTGTAGTATTTAAGTGCCAAATTTTAATTTGCTTGGATGTAAAACAAAGAAATATTAGGCGATAACCTGGCAAACACAAGCTTGCACCGAAATATTCACCATAACAGTCATACGAATGCCTTTTCGTAGGTCAACAAAAAACTAAAGCATATATTTGAATAAGGTTTGCAGGTATCGCCTTCAATATGGATGTAGTATTTAAGTGCCAAATCTTAATTCGCTTGAATATAAAACAAACAATTGATAAGCGAATACCTGCCAAAGACAAGCATAAACCGCGCCGTCATTCGCCAAAACAGTTTTAAGAACGCCTTTTCTTATGTCAACAGAAAACTAAAGCATATACTTGAACAAGGTTTGCAGGTATCGCCTTCAATGTGGATGTAGTATTTAACTGCCAAATCTTAATTCGCTTGAATATAAAACAAAGAATTGACGCGCTAATACCTGCCAAAGACAAGCATAAACCGCGCCGTCATTCGCCAAAACAGTTTTAAGAACGCCTTTTCTTATGTCAACAGAAAACTAAAGCATATACTTGAATAAGGTTTGCAGGTATCGCCTTCAATGTGGCTGTAGTAATTAACTGCCAAATCTTTATTCGCTTGAATAGAAAACAAAGAATTGACGGGCTAATACCTGCCAAAGACAAGCATAAACCGCGCCGTCATTCGCCAAAACAGTTTTAAGAACGCCTTTTCTTATGTCAACAGAAAACTAAAGCATATACTTGAATAAGGTTTGCAGGTATCGCCTTCAATGTGGCTGTAGTATTTAAGTGCCAAATTTTAATTTGCTTGGATGTAAAACAAAGAAATATTAGGCGATTACCTGGCAATCACAAGCTTGCACCGAAATATTCACCATAACAGTCATACGAATGCCTTTTCGTAGGTCAACAAAAAACTAAAGCATATATTTGAATAAGGTTTGCAGGTATCGCCTTCAATATGGATGTAGTATTTAAGTGCCAAATTTTAATTCGCTTGAATATAAAACAAAGAATTGATAAGCGAATACCTGCCAAAGACAAGCATAAACCGCGCCGTCATTCGCCAAAACAGTTTTAAGATCGCCTTTTCTTATGTCAACAGAAAACTAAAGCATATACTTGAACAAGGTTTGCAGGTATCGCCTTCAATGTGGCTGTAGTATTTAACTGCCAAATCTTAATTCGCTTGAATATAAAACAAAGAATTGACGGGCTAATACCTGCCAAAGACAAGCATAAACCGCGCCGTCATTCGCCAAAACAGTTTTAAGAACGCCTTTTCTTATGTCAACAGAAAACTAAAGCATATACTTGAATAAGGTTTGCAGGTAACGCCTTCAATGTGGCTGTAGTATTTAACTGCCAAATCTTAATTCGCTTGAATATAAAACAAAGAATTGACAAGCGAATACCTGCCAAAGACAAGCGTAAACCGCGCCGTCATTCGCCAAAACAGTTTTAAGAACGCCTTTTCTTATGTCAACAGAAAACTAAAGCATATACTTGAATAAGATTTGCAGGTATCGCCTTCAATGTAGCTGTAGTATTTAACTGCCAAATTTTAATTCGCTTGAATATAAAACAAAGAATTTACGGGCTAATACCTGCCAAAGACAAGCATAAACCGCGCCGTCATTCGCCAAAACAGTTTTAAGAACGCCTTTTCTTATGTCAACAGAAAACTAAAGCATATACTTGAACAAGGTTTGCAGGTATCACCTTCAATGTGGATGTAGTATTTAACTGCCAAATCTTAATTCGCTTGAATATAAAACAAAGAATTGACGGGCTAATACCTGCCAAAGACAAGCATAAACCGCGCCGTCATTCGCCAAAACAGTTTTAAGAACGCCTTTTCTTATGTCAACAGAAAACTAAAGCATATACTTGAATAAGGTTTGCAGGTATCGCCTTCAATGTGGCTGTAATATTTAACTGCCAAATCTTAATTCGCTTGAATATAAAACAAAGAATTGACAAGCGAATACCTGCCAAAGACAAGCATAAACCGCGCCGTCATTCGCCAAAACAGTTTTAAGAACGCCTTTTCTTATGTCAACAGAAAACTAAAGCATATACTTGAACAAGGTTTGCAGGTATCACCTTCAATGTGGATGTAGTATTTAACTGCCAAATCTTAATTCGCTTGAATATAAAACAAAGAATTGACGGGCTAATACCTGCCAAAGACAAGCATAAACCGCGCCGTCATTCGCCAAAACAGTTTTAAGAACGCCTTTTCTTATGTCAACAGAAAACTAAAGCATATACTTGAATAAGGTTTGCAGGTATCGCCTTCAATGTGGCTGTAGTATTTAAGTGCCAAATTTTAATTTGCTTGGATGTAAAACAAAGAAATATTAGGCGATTACCTGGCAAACACAAGCTTACACCGAAATATTCACCATAACAGTCATACGAATGCCTTTTCGTAGGTCAACAAAAAACTAAAGCATATATTTGAATAAGGTTTGCAGGTATCGCCTTCAATATGGATGTATTATTTAACTGCCAAATTTTAATTCGCTTGAATATAAAACAAAGAATTGAGAAGCGAATACCTGCCAAAGACAAGCATAAACCGCGCGGTCATTCGCCAAAACAGTTTTAAGAACGCCTTTTCTTATGTCAACAGAAAACTAAAGCATATACTTGAATAAGGTTTGCAGGTATCGCCTTCAATGTGGCTGTAGTAATTAACTGCCAAATCTTTATTCGCTTGAATATAAAACAAAGAATTGACAGGCTAATACCTGCCAAAGACAAGCATAAACCGCGCCGTCATTCGCCAAAACAGTTTTAAGAACGCCTTTTCTTATGTCAACAGAAAACTAAAGCATATACTTGAATAAGGTTTGCAGGTATCGCCTTCAAGGTGGCTGTAGTATTTAACTGCCCAATCTTAATTCGCTTGCATATAAAACAAAGAATTTACGGGCTAATACCTGCCAAAGACAAGCATAAACCGCGCCGTCATTCGCCAAAACAGTTTTAAGAACGCCTTTTCTTATGTCAACAGAAAACTAAAGCATATACTTGAATAAGGTTTGCAGGTATCGCCTTCAATGTGGCTGTAGTATTTAACTGCCAAATTTTAATTCGCTTGAATATAAAACAAAGAATTGATAAGCGAATACCTGCCAAAGACAAGCATAAACCGCGCCGTCATTCGCCAAAACAGTTTTAAGAACGCCTTTTCTTATGTCAACAGAAAACTAAAGCATATACTTGAATAAGGTTTGCAGGTATCGCCTTCAATGTGGCTGTAGTATTTAACTGCCCAATCTTAATTCGCTTGCATATAAAACAAAGAATTGACGGGCTAATACCTGCCAAAGACAAGCATAAACCGCGCCGTCATTCGCCAAAACAGTTTTCAGAACGCCTTTTCTTATGTCAACAGAAAACTAAAGCATATACTTGAATAAGGTTTGCAGGTATCGCCTTCAATGTGGCTGTAGTATTTAACTGCCAAATTTTAATTCGCTTGAATATAAAACAAAGAATTGATAAGCGAATACCTGCCAAAGACAAGCATAAACCGCGCCGTCATTCGCCAAAACTGTTTTAAGAACGCCTTTTCTTATGTCAACAGAAAACTAAAGCATATACTTGAATAAGGTTTGCAGGTATCGCCTTCAATGTGGCTGTAGTATTTAAGTGCCAAATTTTAAATTGCTTGGATGTAAAACAAAGAAATATTAGGCGATTACCTGGCAAAGACAAGCTTGCACCGAAATATTCACCATAACAGTCATACGAATGCCTTTTCGTAGGTCAACAAAAAACTAAAGCATATATTTGAATAAGGTTTGCAGGTATCACCTTCAATGTGGCTGTAGTATTTAACTGCCAAATTTTAATTCGCTTGAATATAAAACAAAGAATTGATAAGCGAATACCTGCCAAAGACAAGCATAAACCGCGCCGTCATTCGCCAAAACAGTTTTAAGATCGCCTTTTCTTATGTCAACAGAAAACTAAAGCATATACTTGAACAAGGTTTGCAGGTATCGCCTTCAATGTGGATGTAGTATTTAACTGCCAAATCTTAATTCGCTTGAATATAAAACAAAGAATTGACGGGCTAATACCTGCCAAAGACAAGCATAAACCGCGCCGTCATTCGCCAAAACAGTTTTAAGAACGCCTTTTCTTATGTCAACAGAAAACTAAAGCATATACTTGAATAAGGTTTGCAGGTATCGCCTTCAATGTGGCTGTAGTATTTAACTGCCAAATGTTAATTCGCTTGAATATAAAACAAAGAATTGACAAGCGAATACCTGCCAAAGACAAGCATAAACCGCGCCGTCATTCGCCAAAACAGTTTTAAGATCGCCTTTTCTTATGTCAACAGAAAACTAAAGCATATACTTGAACAAGGTTTGCAGGTATCGCCTTCAATGTGGCTGTAGTATTTAACTGCCAAATCTTAATTCGCTTGAATATAAAACAAAGAATTGACGGGCTAATACCTGCCAAAGACAAGCATAAACCGCGCCGTCATTCGCCAAAACAGTTTTAAGAACGCCTTTTCTTATGTCAACAGAAAACTAAAGCATATACTTGAATAAGGTTTGCAGGTAACGCCTTCAATGTGGCTGTAGTATTTAACTGCCAAATCTTAATTCGCTTGAATATAAAACAAAGAATTGACAAGCGAATACCTGCCAAAGACAAGCGTAAACCGCGCCGTCATTCGCCAAAACAGTTTTAAGAACGCCTTTTCTTTTGTCAACAGAAAACTAATGCATATACTTGAATAAGGTTTGCAGGTATCGCCTTCAATATGGATGTGCTATTTAACTGCCAAATCTTAATTCGCTTGAATATAAAACAAAGAATTGATAAGCGAATACCTGCCAAAGACAAGCATAAACCGCGCCGTCATTCGCCAAAACAGTTTTAAGAACGCCTTTTCTTATGTCAACAGAAAACTAAAGCATATACTTGAATAAGGTTTGCAGGTATCGCCTTCAATGTGGCTGCAGTATTTAACTGCTAAATCTTAATTTGCTTGAATATAAAACAAAGAATTTACGGGCTAATACCTGCCAAAGACAAGCATAAACCGCGCCGTCATTCGCCAAAACAGTTTTAAGAACGCCTTTTCTTATGTCAACAGAAAACTAAAGCATATACTTGAATAAGATTTGCAGGTATCGCCTTCAATGTAGCTGTAGTATTTAACTGCCAAATTTTAATTCGCTTGAATATAAAACAAAGAATTTACGGGCTAATACCTGCCAAAGACAAGCATAAACCGCGCCGTCATTCGCCAAAACAGTTTTAAGAACGCCTTTTCTTATGTCAACAGAAAACTAAAGCATATACTTGAACAAGGTTTGCAGGTATCACCTTCAATGTGGATGTAGTATTTAACTGCCAAATCTTAATTCGCTTGAATATAAAACAAAGAATTGACGGGCTAATACCTGCCAAAGACAAGCATAAACCGCGCCGTCATTCGCCAAAACAGTTTTAAGAACGCCTTTTCTTATGTCAACAGAAAACTAAAGCATATACTTGAATAAGGTTTGCAGGTATCGCCTTCAATGTGGCTGTAATATTTAACTGCCAAATCTTAATTCGCTTGAATATAAAACAAAGAATTGACAAGCGAATACCTGCCAAAGACAAGCATAAACCGCGCCGTCATTCGCCAAAACAGTTTTAAGAACGCCTTTTCTTATGTCAACAGAAAACTAAAGCATATACTTGAACAAGGTTTGCAGGTATCACCTTCAATGTGGATGTAGTATTTAACTGCCAAATCTTAATTCGCTTGAATATAAAACAAAGAATTGACGGGCTAATACCTGCCAAAGACAAGCATAAACCGCGCCGTCATTCGCCAAAACAGTTTTAAGAACGCCTTTTCTTATGTCAACAGAAAACTAAAGCATATACTTGAATAAGGTTTGCAGGTATCGCCTTCAATGTGACTGTAGTATTTAAGTGCCAAATTTTAATTTGCTTGGATGTAAAACAAAGAAATATTAGGCGATTACCTGGCAAACACAAGCTTACACCGAAATATTCACCATAACAGTCATACGAATGCCTTTTCGTAGGTCAACAAAAAACTAAAGCATATATTTGAATAAGGTTTGCAGGTATCGCCTTCAATATGGATGTATTATTTAACTGCCAAATTTTAATTCGCTTGAATATAAAACAAAGAATTGAGAAGCGAATACCTGCCAAAGACAAGCATAAACCGCGCGGTCATTCGCCAAAACAGTTTTAAGAACGCCTTTTCTTATGTCAACAGAAAACTAAAGCATATACTTGAATAAGGTTTGCAGGTATCGCCTTCAATGTGGCTGTAGTAATTAACTGCCAAATCTTTATTCGCTTGAATATAAAACAAAGAATTGACAGGCTAATACCTGCCAAAGACAAGCATAAACCGCGCCGTCATTCGCCAAAACAGTTTTAAGAACGCCTTTTCTTATGTCAACAGAAAACTAAAGCATATACTTGAATAAGGTTTGCAGGTATCGCCTTCAAGGTGGCTGTAGTATTTAACTGCCCAATCTTAATTCGCTTGCATATAAAACAAAGAATTTACGGGCTAATACCTGCCAAAGACAAGCATAAACCGCGCCGTCATTCGCCAAAACAGTTTTAAGAACGCCTTTTCTTATGTCAACAGAAAACTAAAGCATATACTTGAATAAGGTTTGCAGGTATCGCCTTCAATGTGGCTGTAGTATTTAACTGCCAAATTTTAATTCGCTTGAATATAAAACAAAGAATTGATAAGCGAATACCTGCCAAAGACAAGCATAAACCGCGCCGTCATTCGCCAAAACAGTTTTAAGAACGCCTTTTCTTATGTCAACAGAAAACTAAAGCATATACTTGAATAAGGTTTGCAGGTATCGCCTTCAATGTGGCTGTAGTATTTAACTGCCCAATCTTAATTCGCTTGCATATAAAACAAAGAATTGACGGGCTAATACCTGCCAAAGACAAGCATAAACCGCGCCGTCATTCGCCAAAACAGTTTTCAGAACGCCTTTTCTTATGTCAACAGAAAACTAAAGCATATACTTGAATAAGGTTTGCAGGTATCGCCTTCAATGTGGCTGTAGTATTTAACTGCCAAATTTTAATTCGCTTGAATATAAAACAAAGAATTGATAAGCGAATACCTGCCAAAGACAAGCATAAACCGCGCCGTCATTCGCCAAAACTGTTTTAAGAACGCCTTTTCTTATGTCAACAGAAAACTAAAGCATATACTTGAATAAGGTTTGCAGGTATCGCCTTCAATGTGGCTGTAGTATTTAAGTGCCAAATTTTAAATTGCTTGGATGTAAAACAAAGAAATATTAGGCGATTACCTGGCAAAGACAAGCTTGCACCGAAATATTCACCATAACAGTCATACGAATGCCTTTTCGTAGGTCAACAAAAAACTAAAGCATATATTTGAATAAGGTTTGCAGGTATCACCTTCAATGTGGCTGTAGTATTTAACTGCCAAATTTTAATTCGCTTGAATATAAAACAAAGAATTGATAAGCGAATACCTGCCAAAGACAAGCATAAACCGCGCCGTCATTCGCCAAAACAGTTTTAAGATCGCCTTTTCTTATGTCAACAGAAAACTAAAGCATATACTTGAACAAGGTTTGCAGGTATCGCCTTCAATGTGGATGTAGTATTTAACTGCCAAATCTTAATTCGCTTGAATATAAAACAAAGAATTGACGGGCTAATACCTGCCAAAGACAAGCATAAACCGCGCCGTCATTCGCCAAAACAGTTTTAAGAACGCCTTTTCTTATGTCAACAGAAAACTAAAGCATATACTTGAATAAGGTTTGCAGGTATCGCCTTCAATGTGGCTGTAGTATTTAACTGCCAAATGTTAATTCGCTTGAATATAAAACAAAGAATTGACAAGCGAATACCTGCCAAAGACAAGCATAAACCGCGCCGTCATTCGCCAAAACAGTTTTAAGAACGCCTTTTCTTATGTCAACAGAAAACTAAAGCATATACTTGAATAAGGTTTGCAGGAATCGCCTTCAATGTGGCTGTAGTATTTAACTGCCAAATTTTAATTTGCTTGGATGTAAAACAAAGAAATATTAGGCGATTACCTGGCAAACACAAGCTTACACCGAAATATTCACCATAACAGTCATACGAATGCCTTTTCGTATGTCAACAAAAAACTAAAGCATATATTTGAATAAGGTTTGCAGGTATCGCCTTCAATGTGGCTGTAGTATTTAACTGCCCAATCTTAATTCGCTTGCATATAAAACAAAGAATTGACGGGCTAATACCTGCCAAAGACAAGCATAAACCGCGCCGTCATTCGCCAAAACAGTTTTAAGAACGCCTTTTCTTATGTCAACAGAAAACTAAAGCATATACTTGAATAAGGTTTGCAGGTATCGCCTTCAATGTGGCTGTAGTATTTAACTGCCAAATTTTAATTCGCTTGAATATAAAACAAAGAATTGATAAGCGAATACCTGCCAAAGACAAGCATAAACCGCGCGGTCATTCGCCAAAACAGTTTTAAGAACGCCTTTTCTTATGTCAACAGAAAACTAAAGCATATACTTGAATAAGGTTTGCAGGTATCGCCTTCAATGTGGCTGTAGTATTTAACTGCCAAATCTTAATTCGCTTGCATATAAAACAAAGAATTGACGGGCTAATACCTGCCAAAGACAAGCATAAACCGCGCCGTCATTCGCCAAAACAGTTTTAAGAACGCCTTTTCTTATGTCAACAGAAAACTAAAGCATATACTTGAATAAGGTTTGCAGGTATCGCCTTCAATGTGGCTGTAGTATTTAACTGGAAATTTTAATTCGCTTGAATATAAAACAAAGAATTGATAAGCGAATACCTGCCAAAGACAAGCATAAACCGCGCCGTCATTCGCCAAAACAGTTTTAAGAACGCCTTTTCTTATGTCAACAGAAAACTAAAGCAAATACCTGAATAAGGTTTGCAGGTATCGCCTTCAATGTGGCTGTAGTATTTAACTGCCCAATCTTAATTCGCTTGCATATAAAACAAAGAATTGACGGGCTAATACCTGCCAAAGACAAGCATAAACCGCGCCGTCATTCGCCAAAACAGTTTTAAGAACGCCTTTTCTTATGTCAACAGAAAACTAAAGCATATACTTGAATAAGGTTTGCAGGTATCGCCTTCAATGTGGCTGTAGTATTTAACTGCCAAATTTTAATTCGCTTGAATATAAAACAAAGAATTGATAAGCGAATACCTGCCAAAGACAAGCATAAACCGCGCCGTCATTCGCCAAAACAGTTTTAAGAACGCCATTTCTTATGTCAACAGAAAACTAAAGCATATACTTGAATAAGGTTTGCAGGTATCGCCTTCAATGTGGCTGTAGTATTTAAGTGCCAAATTTTAAATTGCTTGGATGTAAAACAAAGAAATATTAGGCGATTACCTGGCAAAGACAAGCTTGCACTGAAATATTCACCATAACAGTCATACGAATGCCTTTTCGTAGGTCAACAAAAAACTAAAGCATATATTTGAATAAGGTTTGCAGGTATCACCTTCAATGTGGCTGTAGTATTTAACTGCCAAATTTTAATTCGCTTGAATATAAAACAAAGAATTGATAAGCGAATACCTGCCAAAGACAAGCATAAACCGCGCCGTCATTCGCCAAAACAGTTTTAAGAACGCCTTTTCTTATGTCAACAGAAAACTAAAGCATATACTTGAATAAGGTTTGCAGGTATCGCCTTCAATGTGGCTGTAGTATTTAACTGCCAAATCTTAATTCGCTTGAATATAAAACAAAGAATTGACGGGCTAATACCTGCCAAAGACAAGCATAAACCGCGCCGCCATTCGCCAAAACAGTTTTAAGAACGCCTTTTCTTATGTCAACAGAAAACTAATGCATATACTTGAATAAGGTTTGCAGGTATCGCCTTCAATATGGATGTGCTATTTAACTGCCAAATCTTAATTCGCTTGAATATAAAACAAAGAATTGATAAGCGAATACCTGCCAAAGACAAGCATAAACCGCGCCGTCATTCGCCAAAACAGTTTTAAGAACGCCTTTTCTTATGTCAACAGAAAACTAAAGCATATACTTGAATAAGGTTTGCAGGTATCGCCTTCAATGTGGCTGCAGTATTTAACTGCTAAATCTTAATTTGCTTGAATATAAAACAAAGAATTTACGGGCTAATACCTGCCAAAGACAAGCATAAACCGCGCCGTCATTCGCCAAAACAGTTTTAAGAACGCCTTTTCTTATGTCAACAGAAAACTAAAGCATATACTTGAATAAGGTTTGCAGGTATCGCCTTCAATGTGGCTGTAGTATTTAACTGCCAAATTTTAATTCGCTTGAATATAAAACAAAGAATTGATAAGCGAATACCTGCCAAAGACAAGCATAAACCGCGCCGTCATTCGCCAAAACAGTTTTAAGAACGCCTTTTCTTATGTCAACAGAAAACTAAAGCATATACTTGAATAAGGTTTGCAGGTATCGCCTTCAATGTGGCTGTAGTATTTAACTGCCCAATCTTAATTCGCTTGCATATAAAACAAAGAATTGACGGGCTAATACCTGCCAAAGACAAGCATAAACCGCGCCGTCATTCGCCAAAACAGTTTTCAGAACGCCTTTTCTTATGTCAACAGAAAACTAAAGCATATACTTGAATAAGGTTTGCAGGTATCGCCTTCAATGTGGCTGTAGTATTTAACTGCCAAATTTTAATTCGCTTGAATATAAAACAAAGAATTGATAAGCGAATACCTGCCAAAGACAAGCATAAACCGCGCCGTCATTCGCCAAAACTGTTTTAAGAACGCCTTTTCTTATGTCAACAGAAAACTAAAGCATATACTTGAATAAGGTTTGCAGGTATCGCCTTCAATGTGGCTGTAGTATTTAAGTGCCAAATTTTAAATTGCTTGGATGTAAAACAAAGAAATATTAGGCGATTACCTGGCAAAGACAAGCTTGCACCGAAATATTCACCATAACAGTCATACGAATGCCTTTTCGTAGGTCAACAAAAAACTAAAGCATATATTTGAATAAGGTTTGCAGGTATCACCTTCAATGTGGCTGTAGTATTTAACTGCCAAATTTTAATTCGCTTGAATATAAAACAAAGAATTGATAAGCGAATACCTGCCAAAGACAAGCATAAACCGCGCCGTCATTCGCCAAAACAGTTTTAAGATCGCCTTTTCTTATGTCAACAGAAAACTAAAGCATATACTTGAACAAGGTTTGCAGGTATCGCCTTCAATGTGGATGTAGTATTTAACTGCCAAATCTTAATTCGCTTGAATATAAAACAAAGAATTGACGGGCTAATACCTGCCAAAGACAAGCATAAACCGCGCCGTCATTCGCCAAAACAGTTTTAAGAACGCCTTTTCTTATGTCAACAGAAAACTAAAGCATATACTTGAATAAGGTTTGCAGGTATCGCCTTCAATGTGGCTGTAGTATTTAACTGCCAAATGTTAATTCGCTTGAATATAAAACAAAGAATTGACAAGCGAATACCTGCCAAAGACAAGCATAAACCGCGCCGTCATTCGCCAAAACAGTTTTAAGAACGCCTTTTCTTATGTCAACAGAAAACTAAAGCATATACTTGAATAAGGTTTGCAGGAATCGCCTTCAATGTGGCTGTAGTATTTAACTGCCAAATTTTAATTTGCTTGGATGTAAAACAAAGAAATATTAGGCGATTACCTGGCAAACACAAGCTTACACCGAAATATTCACCATAACAGTCATACGAATGCCTTTTCGTATGTCAACAAAAAACTAAAGCATATATTTGAATAAGGTTTGCAGGTATCGCCTTCAATGTGGCTGTAGTATTTAACTGCCCAATCTTAATTCGCTTGCATATAAAACAAAGAATTGACGGGCTAATACCTGCCAAAGACAAGCATAAACCGCGCCGTCATTCGCCAAAACAGTTTTAAGAACGCCTTTTCTTATGTCAACAGAAAACTAAAGCATATACTTGAATAAGGTTTGCAGGTATCGCCTTCAATGTGGCTGTAGTATTTAACTGCCAAATTTTAATTCGCTTGAATATAAAACAAAGAATTGATAAGCGAATACCTGCCAAAGACAAGCATAAACCGCGCGGTCATTCGCCAAAACAGTTTTAAGAACGCCTTTTCTTATGTCAACAGAAAACTAAAGCATATACTTGAATAAGGTTTGCAGGTATCGCCTTCAATGTGGCTGTAGTATTTAACTGCCAAATCTTAATTCGCTTGCATATAAAACAAAGAATTGACGGGCTAATACCTGCCAAAGACAAGCATAAACCGCGCCGTCATTCGCCAAAACAGTTTTAAGAACGCCTTTTCTTATGTCAACAGAAAACTAAAGCATATACTTGAATAAGGTTTGCAGGTATCGCCTTCAATGTGGCTGTAGTATTTAACTGGAAATTTTAATTCGCTTGAATATAAAACAAAGAATTGATAAGCGAATACCTGCCAAAGACAAGCATAAACCGCGCCGTCATTCGCCAAAACAGTTTTAAGAACGCCTTTTCTTATGTCAACAGAAAACTAAAGCATATACTTGAATAAGGTTTGCAGGTATCGCCTTCAATGTGGCTGTAGTATTTAACTGCCCAATCTTAATTCGCTTGCATATAAAACAAAGAATTGACGGGCTAATACCTGCCAAAGACAAGCATAAACCGCGCCGTCATTCGCCAAAACAGTTTTAAGAACGCCTTTTCTTATGTCAACAGAAAACTAAAGCATATACTTGAATAAGGTTTGCAGGTATCGCCTTCAATGTGGCTGTAGTATTTAACTGCCAAATTTTAATTCGCTTGAATATAAAACAAAGAATTGATAAGCGAATACCTGCCAAAGACAAGCATAAACCGCGCCGTCATTCGCCAAAACAGTTTTAAGAACGCCATTTCTTATGTCAACAGAAAACTAAAGCATATACTTGAATAAGGTTTGCAGGTATCGCCTTCAATGTGGCTGTAGTATTTAAGTGCCAAATTTTAAATTGCTTGGATGTAAAACAAAGAAATATTAGGCGATTACCTGGCAAAGACAAGCTTGCACTGAAATATTCACCATAACAGTCATACGAATGCCTTTTCGTAGGTCAACAAAAAACTAAAGCATATATTTGAATAAGGTTTGCAGGTATCACCTTCAATGTGGCTGTAGTATTTAACTGCCAAATTTTAATTCGCTTGAATATAAAACAAAGAATTGATAAGCGAATACCTGCCAAAGACAAGCATAAACCGCGCCGTCATTCGCCAAAACAGTTTTAAGAACGCCTTTTCTTATGTCAACAGAAAACTAAAGCATATACTTGAATAAGGTTTGCAGGTATCGCCTTCAATATGGATGTGCTATTTAACTGCCAAATCTTAATTCGCTTGAATATAAAACAAAGAATTGATAAGCGAATACCTGCCAAAGACAAGCATAAACCGCGCCGTCATTCGCCAAAACAGTTTTAAGAACGCCTTTTCTTATGTCAACAGAAAACTAAAGCATATACTTGAATAAGGTTTGCAGGTATCGCCTTCAATGTGGCTGCAGTATTTAACTGCTAAATCTTAATTTGCTTGAATATAAAACAAAGAATTTACGGGCTAATACCTGCCAAAGACAAGCATAAACCGCGCCGTCATTCGCAAAAACAGTTTTAAGAACGCCTTTTCTTATGTCAACAGAAAACTAAAGCATATACTTGAATAAGGTTTGCAGGTATCGCCTTCAATGTGGCTGTAGTATTTAACTGCCAAAGTTTAATTCGCTTGAATATAAAACAAAGAATTTAGAAGCGAATACCTGCCAAAGACAAGCATAAACCGCGCCGTCATTAACCAAAACAGTTTTAAGAACGCCTTTTCGTAGGTCAACAAAAAACTAATGCATATACTTGAATAAGGTTTGCAGGTATCGCCTTCAATGTGGCTGTAGTATTTAAGTGCCAAATTTTAATTTGCTTGGATGTAAAACAAAGAAATATTAGGCGATTACCTGGCAAACACAAGCTTGCACCGAAATATTCACCATAACAGTCATACGAATGCCTTTTCGTAGGTCAACAAAAAACTAAAGCATATACTTGAATAAGGTTTGCAGGTATCGCCTTCAATGTGGCTGTAGTATTTAACTGCCAAATTTTAATTCGCTTGAATATAAAACAAAGAATTGAGAAGCGAATACCTGCCAAAGACAAGCATAAACCGCGCGGTCATTCGCCAAAACAGTTTTAAGAACGCCTTTTCTTATGTCAACAGAAAACTAAAGCATATACTTGAATAAGGTTTGCAGGTATCGCCTTCAATGTGGCTGTAGTATTTAACTGCCAAATTTTAATTCGCTTGAACATAAAACAAAGAATTGACAAGCGAATACCTGCCAAAGACAAGCATAAACCGCGCCGTCATTCGCCAAAACAGTTTTAAGAACGTCTTTTCTTATGTCAACAGAAAACTAAAGCATATACTTGAATAAGGTTTGCAGGTATCGCCTTCAATGTGGCTGTAGTATTTAACTGCCAAATTTTAATTCGCTTGAATATAAAACAAAGAATTGATAAGCGAATACCTGCCAAAGACAAGCATAAACCGCGCCGTCATTCGCCAAAACTGTTTTAAGAACGCCTTTTCTTATGTCAACAGAAAACTAAAGCATATACTTGAATAAGGTTTGCAGGTATCGCCTTCAATGTGGCTGTAGTATTTAAGTGCCAAATTTTAAATTGCTTGGATGTAAAACAAAGAAATATTAGGCGATTACCTGGCAAAGACAAGCTTGCACCGAAATATTCACCATAACAGTCATACGAATGCCTTTTCGTAGGTCAACAAAAAACTAAAGCATATATTTGAATAAGGTTTGCAGGTATCACCTTCAATGTGGCTGTAGTATTTAACTGCCAAATTTTAATTCGCTTGAATATAAAACAAAGAATTGATAAGCGAATACCTGCCAAAGACAAGCATAAACCGCGCCGTCATTCGCCAAAACAGTTTTAAGATCGCCTTTTCTTATGTCAACAGAAAACTAAAGCATATACTTGAACAAGGTTTGCAGGTATCGCCTTCAATGTGGATGTAGTATTTAACTGCCAAATCTTAATTCGCTTGAATATAAAACAAAGAATTGACGGGCTAATACCTGCCAAAGACAAGCATAAACCGCGCCGTCATTCGCCAAAACAGTTTTAAGAACGCCTTTTCTTATGTCAACAGAAAACTAAAGCATATACTTGAATAAGGTTTGCAGGTATCGCCTTCAATGTGGCTGTAGTATTTAACTGCCAAATGTTAATTCGCTTGAATATAAAACAAAGAATTGACAAGCGAATACCTGCCAAAGACAAGCATAAACCGCGCCGTCATTCGCCAAAACAGTTTTAAGAACGCCTTTTCTTATGTCAACAGAAAACTAAAGCATATACTTGAATAAGGTTTGCAGGAATCGCCTTCAATGTGGCTGTAGTATTTAACTGCCAAATTTTAATTTGCTTGGATGTAAAACAAAGAAATATTAGGCGATTACCTGGCAAACACAAGCTTACACCGAAATATTCACCATAACAGTCATACGAATGCCTTTTCGTATGTCAACAAAAAACTAAAGCATATATTTGAATAAGGTTTGCAGGTATCGCCTTCAATGTGGCTGTAGTATTTAACTGCCCAATCTTAATTCGCTTGCATATAAAACAAAGAATTGACGGGCTAATACCTGCCAAAGACAAGCATAAACCGCGCGGTCATTCGCCAAAACAGTTTTAAGAACGCCTTTTCTTATGTCAACAGAAAACTAAAGCATATACTTGAATAAGGTTTGCAGGTATCGCCTTCAATGTGGCTGTAGTATTTAACTGCCAAATTTTAATTCGCTTGAATATAAAACAAAGAATTGATAAGCGAATACCTGCCAAAGACAAGCATAAACCGCGCGGTCATTCGCCAAAACAGTTTTAAGAACGCCTTTTCTTATGTCAACAGAAAACTAAAGCATATACTTGAATAAGGTTTGCAGGTATCGCCTTCAATGTGGCTGTAGTATTTAACTGCCAAATCTTAATTCGCTTGCATATAAAACAAAGAATTGACGGGCTAATACCTGCCAAAGACAAGCATAAACCGCGCCGTCATTCGCCAAAACAGTTTTAAGAACGCCTTTTCTTATGTCAACAGAAAACTAAAGCATATACTTGAATAAGGTTTGCAGGTATCGCCTTCAATGTGGCTGTAGTATTTAACTGGAAATTTTAATTCGCTTGAATATAAAACAAAGAATTGATAAGCGAATACCTGCCAAAGACAAGCATAAACCGCGCCGTCATTCGCCAAAACAGTTTTAAGAACGCCTTTTCTTATGTCAACAGAAAACTAAAGCATATACTTGAATAAGGTTTGCAGGTATCGCCTTCAATGTGGCTGTAGTATTTAACTGCCCAATCTTAATTCGCTTGCATATAAAACAAAGAATTGACGGGCTAATACCTGCCAAAGACAAGCATAAACCGCGCCGTCATTCGCCAAAACAGTTTTAAGAACGCCTTTTCTTATGTCAACAGAAAACTAAAGCATATACTTGAATAAGGTTTGCAGGTATCGCCTTCAATGTGGCTGTAGTATTTAACTGCCAAATTTTAATTCGCTTGAATATAAAACAAAGAATTGATAAGCGAATACCTGCCAAAGACAAGCATAAACCGCGCCGTCATTCGCCAAAACAGTTTTAAGAACGCCATTTCTTATGTCAACAGAAAACTAAAGCATATACTTGAATAAGGTTTGCAGGTATCGCCTTCAATGTGGCTGTAGTATTTAAGTGCCAAATTTTAAATTGCTTGGATGTAAAACAAAGAAATATTAGGCGATTACCTGGCAAAGACAAGCTTGCACTGAAATATTCACCATAACAGTCATACGAATGCCTTTTCGTAGGTCAACAAAAAACTAAAGCATATATTTGAATAAGGTTTGCAGGTATCACCTTCAATGTGGCTGTAGTATTTAACTGCCAAATTTTAATTCGCTTGAATATAAAACAAAGAATTGATAAGCGAATACCTGCCAAAGACAAGCATAAACCGCGCCGTCATTCGCCAAAACAGTTTTAAGAACGCCTTTTCTTATGTCAACAGAAAACTAAAGCATATACTTGAATAAGGTTTGCAGGTATCGCCTTCAATATGGATGTGCTATTTAACTGCCAAATCTTAATTCGCTTGAATATAAAACAAAGAATTGATAAGCGAATACCTGCCAAAGACAAGCATAAACCGCGCCGTCATTCGCCAAAACAGTTTTAAGAACGCCTTTTCTTATGTCAACAGAAAACTAAAGCATATACTTGAATAAGGTTTGCAGGTATCGCCTTCAATGTGGCTGCAGTATTTAACTGCTAAATCTTAATTTGCTTGAATATAAAACAAAGAATTTACGGGCTAATACCTGCCAAAGACAAGCATAAACCGCGCCGTCATTCGCAAAAACAGTTTTAAGAACGCCTTTTCTTATGTCAACAGAAAACTAAAGCATATACTTGAATAAGGTTTGCAGGTATCGCCTTCAATGTGGCTGTAGTATTTAACTGCCAAATGTTAATTCGCTTGAATATAAAACAAAGAATTGATAAGCGAATACCTGCCAAAGACAAGCATAAACCGCGCCGTCATTAACCAAAACAGTTTTAAGAACGCCTTTTCGTAGGTCAACAAAAAACTAATGCATATACTTGAATAAGGTTTGCAGGTATCGCCTTCAATGTGGCTGTAGTATTTAAGTGCCAAATTTTAATTTGCTTGGATGTAAAACAAAGAAATATTAGGCGATTACCTGGCAAACACAAGCTTGCACCGAAATATTCACCATAACAGTCATACGAATGCCTTTTCGTAGGTCAACAAAAAACTAAAGCATATACTTGAATAAGGTTTGCAGGTATCGCCTTCAATGTGGCTGTAGTATTTAACTGCCAAATTTTCATTCGCTTGAATATAAAACAAAGAATTGAGAAGCGAATACCTGCCAAAGACAAGCATAAACCGCGCGGTCATTCGCCAAAACAGTTTTAAGAACGCCTTTTCTTATGTCAACAGAAAACTAAAGCATATACTTGAATAAGGTTTGCAGGTATCGCCTTCAATGTGGCTGTAGTATTTAACTGCCAAATTTTAATTCGCTTGAACATAAAACAAAGAATTGACAAGCGAATACCTGCCAAAGACAAGCATAAACCGCGCCGTCATTCGCCAAAACAGTTTTAAGAACGTCTTTTCTTATGTCAACAGAAAACTAAAGCATATACTTGAATAAGGTTTGCAGGTATCGCCTTCAATGTGGCTGTAGTATTTAACTGCCAAATTTTAATTCGCTTGAATATAAAACAAAGAATTGATAAGCGAATACCTGCCAAAGACAAGCATAAACCGCGCCGTCATTCGCCAAAACTGTTTTAAGAACGCCTTTTCTTATGTCAACAGAAAACTAAAGCATATACTTGAATAAGGTTTGCAGGTATCGCCTTCAATGTGGCTGTAGTATTTAAGTGCCAAATTTTAAATTGCTTGGATGTAAAACAAAGAAATATTAGGCGATTACCTGGCAAAGACAAGCTTGCACCGAAATATTCACCATAACAGTCATACGAATGCCTTTTCGTAGGTCAACAAAAAACTAAAGCATATATTTGAATAAGGTTTGCAGGTATCACCTTCAATGTGGCTGTAGTATTTAACTGCCAAATTTTAATTCGCTTGAATATAAAACAAAGAATTGATAAGCGAATACCTGCCAAAGACAAGCATAAACCGCGCCGTCATTCGCCAAAACAGTTTTAAGATCGCCTTTTCTTATGTCAACAGAAAACTAAAGCATATACTTGAACAAGGTTTGCAGGTATCGCCTTCAATGTGGATGTAGTATTTAACTGCCAAATCTTAATTCGCTTGAATATAAAACAAAGAATTGACGGGCTAATACCTGCCAAAGACAAGCATAAACCGCGCCGTCATTCGCCAAAACAGTTTTAAGAACGCCTTTTCTTATGTCAACAGAAAACTAAAGCATATACTTGAATAAGGTTTGCAGGTATCGCCTTCAATGTGGCTGTAGTATTTAACTGCCAAATGTTAATTCGCTTGAATATAAAACAAAGAATTGACAAGCGAATACCTGCCAAAGACAAGCATAAACCGCGCCGTCATTCGCCAAAACAGTTTTAAGAACGCCTTTTCTTATGTCAACAGAAAACTAAAGCATATACTTGAATAAGGTTTGCAGGAATCGCCTTCAATGTGGCTGTAGTATTTAACTGCCAAATTTTAATTTGCTTGGATGTAAAACAAAGAAATATTAGGCGATTACCTGGCAAACACAAGCTTACACCGAAATATTCACCATAACAGTCATACGAATGCCTTTTCGTATGTCAACAAAAAACTAAAGCATATATTTGAATAAGGTTTGCAGGTATCGCCTTCAATGTGGCTGTAGTATTTAACTGCCCAATCTTAATTCGCTTGCATATAAAACAAAGAATTGACGGGCTAATACCTGCCAAAGACAAGCATAAACCGCGCCGTCATTCGCCAAAACAGTTTTAAGAACGCCTTTTCTTATGTCAACAGAAAACTAAAGCATATACTTGAATAAGGTTTGCAGGTATCGCCTTCAATGTGGCTGTAGTATTTAACTGCCAAATTTTAATTCGCTTGAATATAAAACAAAGAATTGATAAGCGAATACCTGCCAAAGACAAGCATAAACCGCGCGGTCATTCGCCAAAACAGTTTTAAGAACGCCTTTTCTTATGTCAACAGAAAACTAAAGCATATACTTGAATAAGGTTTGCAGGTATCGCCTTCAATGTGGCTGTAGTATTTAACTGCCAAATCTTAATTCGCTTGCATATAAAACAAAGAATTGACGGGCTAATACCTGCCAAAGACAAGCATAAACCGCGCCGTCATTCGCCAAAACAGTTTTAAGAACGCCTTTTCTTATGTCAACAGAAAACTAAAGCATATACTTGAATAAGGTTTGCAGGTATCGCCTTCAATGTGGCTGTAGTATTTAACTGGAAATTTTAATTCGCTTGAATATAAAACAAAGAATTGATAAGCGAATACCTGCCAAAGACAAGCATAAACCGCGCCGTCATTCGCCAAAACAGTTTTAAGAACGCCTTTTCTTATGTCAACAGAAAACTAAAGCATATACTTGAATAAGGTTTGCAGGTATCGCCTTCAATGTGGCTGTAGTATTTAACTGCCCAATCTTAATTCGCTTGCATATAAAACAAAGAATTGACGGGCTAATACCTGCCAAAGACAAGCATAAACCGCGCCGTCATTCGCCAAAACAGTTTTAAGAACGCCTTTTCTTATGTCAACAGAAAACTAAAGCATATACTTGAATAAGGTTTGCAGGTATCGCCTTCAATGTGGCTGTAGTATTTAACTGCCAAATTTTAATTCGCTTGAATATAAAACAAAGAATTGATAAGCGAATACCTGCCAAAGACAAGCATAAACCGCGCCGTCATTCGCCAAAACAGTTTTAAGAACGCCATTTCTTATGTCAACAGAAAACTAAAGCATATACTTGAATAAGGTTTGCAGGTATCGCCTTCAATGTGGCTGTAGTATTTAAGTGCCAAATTTTAAATTGCTTGGATGTAAAACAAAGAAATATTAGGCGATTACCTGGCAAAGACAAGCTTGCACTGAAATATTCACCATAACAGTCATACGAATGCCTTTTCATAGGTCAACAAAAAACTAAAGCATATATTTGAATAAGGTTTGCAGGTATCACCTTCAATGTGGCTGTAGTATTTAACTGCCAAATTTTAATTCGCTTGAATATAAAACAAAGAATTGATAAGCGAATACCTGCCAAAGACAAGCATAAACCGCGCCGTCATTCGCCAAAACAGTTTTAAGAACGCCTTTTCTTATGTCAACAGAAAACTAAAGCATATACTTGAATAAGGTTTGCAGGTATCGCCTTCAATATGGATGTGCTATTTAACTGCCAAATCTTAATTCGCTTGAATATAAAACAAAGAATTGATAAGCGAATACCTGCCAAAGACAAGCATAAACCGCGCCGTCATTCGCCAAAACAGTTTTAAGAACGCCTTTTCTTATGTCAACAGAAAACTAAAGCATATACTTGAATAAGGTTTGCAGGTATCGCCTTCAATGTGGCTGCAGTATTTAACTGCTAAATCTTAATTTGCTTGAATATAAAACAAAGAATTTACGGGCTAATACCTGCCAAAGACAAGCATAATCCGCGCCGTCATTCGCAAAAACAGTTTTAAGAACGCCTTTTCTTATGTCAACAGAAAACTAAAGCATATACTTGAATAAGGTTTGCAGGTATCGCCTTCAATGTGGCTGTAGTATTTAACTGCCAAAGTTTAATTCGCTTGAATATAAAACAAAGAATTTAGAAGCGAATACCTGCCAAAGACAAGCATAAACCGCGCCGTCATTAACCAAAACAGTTTTAAGAACGCCTTTTCGTAGGTCAACAAAAAACTAATGCATATACTTGAATAAGGTTTGCAGGTATCGCCTTCAATGTGGCTGTAGTATTTAAGTGCCAAATTTTAATTTGCTTGGATGTAAAACAAAGAAATATTAGGCGATTACCTGGCAAACACAAGCTTGCACCGAAATATTCACCATAACAGTCATACGAATGCCTTTTCGTAGGTCAACAAAAAACTAAAGCATATACTTGAATAAGGTTTGCAGGTATCGCCTTCAATGTGGCTGTAGTATTTAACTGCCAAATTTTCATTCGCTTGAATATAAAACAAAGAATTGAGAAGCGAATACCTGCCAAAGACAAGCATAAACCGCGCGGTCATTCGCCAAAACAGTTTTAAGAACGCCTTTTCTTATGTCAACAGAAAACTAAAGCATATACTTGAATAAGGTTTGCAGGTATCGCCTTCAATGTGGCTGTAGTATTTAACTGCCAAATTTTAATTCGCTTGAACATAAAACAAAGAATTGACAAGCGAATACCTGCCAAAGACAAGCATAAACCGCGCCGTCATTCGCCAAAACAGTTTTAAGAACGTCTTTTCTTATGTCAACAGAAAACTAAAGCATATACTTGAATAAGGTTTGCAGGTATCGCCTTCAATGTGGCTGTAGTATTTAACTGCCAAATTTTAATTCGCTTGAATATAAAACAAAGAATTGACGGGCTAATACCTGCCAAAGACAAGAATAAACCGCGCCTTCATTCGCCAAAACAGTTTTAAGAACGCCTTTTCTTATGTCAACAGAAAACTAAAGCATATACTTGAATAAGGTTTGCAGGTATCGCCTTCAATGTGGCTGTAGTATTTAACTGCCAAATTTTAATTTGCTTGAACATAAAACAAAGAATTGACAAGCGAATACCTGCCAAAGACAAGCATAAACCGCGCCGTCATTCGCCAAAACAGTTTTAAGAACGTCTTTTCTTATGTCAACAGAAAACTAAAGCATATACTTGAACAAGGTTTGCAGGTATCACCTTCAATGTGGATGTAGTATTTAACTGCCAAATCTGAATTCGCTTGAATATAAAACAAAGAATTGACGGGCTAATACCTGCCAAAGACAAGCATAAACCGCGCCGTCATTCGCCAAAACAGTTTTAAGAACGCCTTTTCTTATGTCAACAGAAAACTAAAGCATATACTTGAATAAGGTTTGCAGGTATCGCCTTCAATGTGGCTGTAGTATTTAAGTGCCAAATTTTGATTCGCTTGAATATAAAACAAAGAATTGACAAGCGAATACCTGCCAAAGACAAGCATAAACCGCGCCGTCATTCGCCAAAACAGTTTTAAGAACGCCTTTTCTTATGTCAACAGAAAACTAAAGCATATACTTGAACAAGGTTTGCAGGTATCACCTTCAATGTGGATGTAGTATTTAACTGCCAAATCTTAATTCGCTTGAATATAAAACAAAGAATTGATAAGCGAATACCTGCCAAAGACAAGCATAAACCGCGCCGTCATTCGCCAAAACAGTTTTAAGAACGCCTTTTCTTATGTCAACAGAAAACTAAAGCATATACTTGAATAAGGTTTGCAGGTATCGCCTTCAATGTGGCTGTAGTATTTAAGTGCCAAATTTTAATTTGCTTGGATGTAAAACAAAGAAATATTAGGCGATTACCTGGCAAACACAAGCTTACACCGAAATATTTACCATAACAGTCATACGAATGCCTTTTCGTATGTCAACAAAAAACTAAAGCATATATTTGAATAAGGTTTGCAGGTATCGCCTTCAATGTGGCTGTAGTATTTTAGTGCCAAATCTTAATTCGCTTGCATATAAAACAAAGAATTGACGGGCTAATACCTGCCAAAGACAAGCATAAACCGCGCCGTCATTCGCCAAAACAGTTTTAAGAACGCTTTTTCTTATGTCAACAGAAAACTAAAGCATATACTTGAATAAGGTTTGCAGGTATCTCCTTCAATGTGGCTGTAGTATTTAACTGCCAAATTTTAATTCGCTTGAATATAATTCCGTTCCCGTAATGAAAATTCCGTTCCCGTAACGAAAATTCTGTTCCAGTTACGAAGTTTCCGTTCTCGTAACGAATATTCTGTTCCAGTAATGAAAATTCCGTTCCCGTAACGAAAATTCTGTTCCAGTTACGAAGTTTCCGTTCTCGTAACGAATATTCTGTTCCAGTAATGAAAATTCCGTTCCCGTAACGAAAATTCTGTTCCAGAAACAAAGTTTCCGTTCCCGTAACGAAAATTGCGTTCTCGTAACGACAATTCTGTTCCAGTGACGAAAATTCTGTTCCAGTAACGAAATTTCTGTTCCAGTAACAAAAATTCCGTTCCATAAACGAAAATTATGTTCCATTAATATTTTCATTTTCCCGCAAGTGTCTACGTTTGGAAACATCTATTCGTAATAAAATCAACCTTATACTCGTGAGCAAAACCACGTTTTTTTCGTCTCTTTGTCGACATCTAGTGGTGATTTTGGCTTGGTCAATTTTCGGAACACAATTTTTAGTGCGATATTACCCAAATTGTGATTTTGGAAACACAATTCAAAAACCAAAATATGTTCCTGTAACGAAATTTTGCGAAAAAATAATGTTTCCGGAACGGTTTTTCTCATTTGGGAACGAAATTTCGTTTCTCGGAACGGTTTTGTAACGAAATTTCGGAACAAAGGCAAAAAATGTATTATGACTTTACCCAGCTATTTAATTGAAATGAAAGAAGTAAGAAACACATACGGATTTAATTCTTGCTACATAGCAATAATAAGAGATTTTATCTTCGTTTATTATGTCTCCAGTTGGTTGATGGAAAATACGTTGAGCCTTCTCTTCTGAAAGATGCTCACAACAGAATGAAACAGAGAGCAGAAGACATATTTTCTTTAAAATTCAAAGAAAGCGCTTCAAAAATCAAAAATGCATTTGTGGCAAAGTATAAGCAGAAAAGCCATAATATGTTCCTGCAAATTCAGAACTATAACAAAAACAACAAGCACATTTATTTGAGAAAAGTAGGAGGCCTTTTCGTTGGCACTTTCAAAGGATTAGGGGGAGGTTTTATGACAGGGGCAAGACGCGAAGCAGAAGTGGGCAGAACTCGATTTGGCCCGGCTGGTGTGGTGGCCGGGGCGGTATTTGGTGCTCCTGTTGGCGCACTTTACGGTTTACTTACAGGTGGTGTGCGTGAAGTGCAATCAATTGGTGCCGGTTTTGAACCGAAGACAGAGGAAGAGCGTAAAGACGAATAAGTGATCGTGAAACCCTGTATATATGTTTGTATTGTACAAAGGAATTAATGTAAATGCGAAAACATTATTCTCGCTTCGTGTTTTAATCTAGATTGCCGTGAATTATTTGCTTTGTGTAGCTTGTGTTGTGATCACTTGTCATAAAAACCAACTACCATTATGTATCAACAATAAAATGGTTTACTGTATCTTGGGTTACGAGAGTGTGTCAGGTTTGGTGGTTATCGAGACAGTAGACACCCATGCAGGAAGGTAATTTCCTTACAGAGAAATTGCAGCAAGTTACAGCCGGAAGTAATGGGTTTTTATATAACGCATGACGCCGTGTCAGCCAAACCAAAACTCACTAATCGCCAACTCGGTTTAAGGAACCGCAGATATTATATAGGATGTTACGAATCGATTATTGTGTTTGCAAAATAATAAAGTAATTTGTTTTAATTCGAACCAAAGTCCTCTGTCAGACTGTCGACCGCGAACCACATCACGATATGTATTTCCATATTAATTACAATACAGTGATCTTGCAGATAGCTCAATTTGTTGGTATTTAGAAAAATACATTTTGCCCAAAAGGCATAAAAGTAACAGTTACTTCACGCAAAAAGCTTTCGTTTCTGTTTCACCGGTGGCAGTGGTAGAAACTGATGATGCCTTTTAGGCGAAATATATTTTTCGTTTTGGTCAAGGCATCTGATGAGATGACGTGTTCAAAAGATCCTGACCTCCAGAGCGGTAAAAAAAGCGGGAAAATATATCATGTTATAGCCAAAGATAATAAGCAAAATCCCTTGCTGTGCGGAGCCACTAATTTCAAATTTGTGTTAAGGAAGCTGTGGATACTGATTATGACAGTTTTATTAAATCATTACAAACGTTTCTTGTCTCGTCACTTGGTCGTCACTAATTCCCACAACAAATTCTCACGTGGCGATTGGACTACATTTAGCGTGGGCTTAATCGCGCCAGATTATTTACTATTATGTTTTGTTTATTTTTAAGTGTTTTAGACCAAATGCGTACTTCTCTTGGTTTATTGTAACTTGAAAAGGGTTTTATTTAGTTCACCGGCATCTTATCGCAGTGCATATAACACAGATGCGTTAACTTACCGCGCAAGGCGTGACAAGCAATCCACAGATGATATATATTACTTGGCCTGAACATACAACTAAACCGAACAAAAATTTAACACGGGGCCGCCAACCAACGTGATAATAGAATTTTCAGCTATGATCGATAATATAGCGATGAGATAAATTTATCTATTTGGGTGATTTTAAAAATGCCCAAGGTGGTAAATGAGATGCAACGTCTGGATTACATAATTTGTGTTCTAACCACACACTTTCATCATAGGGAAGTTATGGCATTATAAAGGATTAAATTACAAATTTCAAACACAGTAGTGGAAAAAACTTGAAATAGTTTTAACAAGAAAGCTAGCATGCTAGACGTAGAGCAGACTTTTCCAACCACGCTTTGTTCATCATCAGTGCTAACTGTATTTAATGAGTTGCATCAAGGCGTGCAAAGAAGTGGGCGGGTAGGAAACTGATCAGACACAAAAACAGCAACATAGCTCGTGACTTTTCTACCAAGACTCCTGAACGGGAATCGGACTGAGAAAAAAAGTAAAAATCAATTGATCCGAAAGTAGACGGGGAAACTCGAATTAGTTTACGGGGAACAAAATCCCTGACAGATTATGTTATCCATATTTTTTACCCTATTCAACACACAACTCAAATACGGACGGGACGAAGGATGCAGACGAAGTTGTGCACTTATGGCAATTAAACCAAAGAAATCCCGTTTTCAAGTCCCTCTGCAATAATCCACCTAAAAGTTTAAAAAAAATCTTATTGCACCTGGAAGGGAAAGTACACAGCAAGGATTTGTAAAGCCTCTAAGAAATTTACATGAGATTGTATGTGCGACGTAGTCTTGCTGATTGAAAAACCTAATCGTAAAATGCAGATTTGTGATGAAAACGACATATGGGAGTGGTTTAAAAATAAAACGAAATATGGGAGTGGTTTAATGCAACGACGAAGGTTGTAATAACCCGGTATAACTGCGCGATCGTTAGAGTATTCAAAGAATTTGCTCTCTCTAGGGCAGTGATTTTCAACCTGTGTTACGTGAAAGATCGCCAGGTGTTCCGCAAGATATTTATTAGTTTCACTGATGTTTCGTGGAACAAGGGTCGGAAATCGCTTGTTTATCACAAAGGGTGTAAATAGCTTTATGGAAGCAATCATCCAATCTCACCAGTTTGAATGTTCAATCGTGAATTGCTTCATTTATTGTGCAACAATAAGAATCGTTTTGTAATGACAAGAATGTAATTGCGCGAGTCTGTTGCAGTTTAAGTACAATGCCACAGTACTTCCAACAATTTGGTGTTCCGAAAGATTATTTTGAGAAAAAGTGATCCGTGCTCAAAAAGGTTAAAAAATACTGCTCTAGGATGCAATACCCGAGGTTCGACTGTTGGCACAATTAGTCCATTTATAATGTACATAGATATAGGATTTGCCAAGCATCAGCAAGCAATCATTGGGTTGCGCAATTAGCTTTACACAAACACACAATATAATCACAATGGATAAACGCGGGAAGAGGGCGCTTGTTCAATATGCATTGTTCAGATTTCCTGCGGTTTGGGGAAGTATTTCCTCGTAAACATGTTTTCCAGTTGGAATGATTGTGGTGTATAGTTACAACGTGTATGTTAAATGTGTTATGTTTTCCAGCCTTGTACCGCTCTTATAAATCTGTAGATAAAAAGAATAACGTTCGTAGACGCAATAAGGTTTGGCGTCTCCTAAAAGTTTGGGATTTTTTAGATCAAGTCGTGGGATAAGTTTGGTGAAAGACGAAAAGGAACGTTGTAAGAATGCGTTTATTTAATGTTTGCGCTATTGTCTGGTGCATGTTGTTGGTTTGCTGCCTTAAGACGGAAGCATCTGAGAGTACTTGTGCTGTCTCGTATGCAAGAAGACAAGCTTGTGCGAGCAGCGTTATCACCCGAGCACAATGTGAAAGAAGGTAAAAGACATGAGGTTACGAAAATAAACTTATGCCATGCAATTCCTCCACATCTGTGATCTTACAAAAATACTTTTCCCTTTCGCAGAGATTGTTGCTTTGACGAAGAACCGAAAGATCAATCTATGCAGTGCTACCGTAAAGGTATAAAGTTTATGGTCTACTGCCTTACCCAATGTAGGCCTATCATCTATGCAGTCTAATATTGCCCATCTTCTGTGTAGTATTTTAGTTGTGACAGAGCAGGAAATACTTGCATAGGCCATGCTAAAAAAAATATTTTTTTAACACCAGTACAGTTTTGGGCATCAACAGAGCTGAGTAAAATCGGGAGTTTTACATATAGTGGTCATAGAGGTTATGCGACCTACAAATTATAGTTAAATTGATGTTTTATTTTATCGATTTTAGTGAAAATTAAAGTTTGAGAAATTGGGTTTGTGGCATCAGATGTATTCAAAAATTCAAAATTTTGTTTTCGCCCTATGAAGTGGGTGTGGTTTTTAATACACTATATTGGACGGCACAAAAAAACAAATTTGAAAAACACTGATCTTTTTTAAATTAAATCGAGAACAAGAAAGGTGGTTTCCCTGTGTAGTATCAGATTTCCATATAGGGCTGTAACGTTACGGCTAACATGGGTAAGCGTCAAAGATTAGTAAACTGGACAAAATCGGTAACCTAAACACGTGACTGAAGCGGCAAACAGGGAGTGTACATTTTTTCATCTAAGGGGAGTAATTGAAATCATTTAACCTGTACTGCGTCATCGACAGGTAACTTCATTAATTGTTACGGGAATCACGCTATACCTTGCAATGTGTCCATGATAGGTAAGTTTGTTAATTGTCAAGGTAGTCACGCTATACCTTGCACTATGTCAATCATAGGTAAGTTTCCTAATTGTTAGGGTAGTCACGCTATACATAGCACTATGTCCATCATAGGTAAAGTTTCTTAATTGTTAGTGTAGTCACGCTATACCTTGCAATATGTCCATGATAGGTAAGTTTGTTAAACGTTAAGGTAGTCACGCTATACCTTGCAACATGTCCATGATAGGTAAGTTTGTTAAACGTTAATGTAGTCACGCTATACCTTGCACTTGGTCCATGATAGGTAAGTTTGTTAAACGTTAATGTAGTCACGCTATACCTTGCACTGTGTCCACGATTGGTAAGTTTGTTAAACGTTAAGGTAGTCACGCTATACATTGCACTATGTCCATCATAGGTAAGTTTCTTTATTGTTAGGGCAGTCACGCTATACCTTGCACTATGTCCATGATAGGTAAGTTTGTTAAACGTTAGAGTAGTCACGCTATACATTGCACTATGACCATGATAGGTAAATTTGTTAATTGGTAAGGTAGTCACGCTATACCTTGCACTATGTCCATCATAGGTAATTTTGTTAAACGTTAATGTAGTCACGCTATACCTTGCACTTGGTCCATGATAGGTAAGTTTGTTAAACGTTAATGTAGTCACGCTATACCTTGCACTGTGTCCACGATTGGTAAGTTTGTTAAACGTTAAGGTAGTCACGCTATACATTGCACTATGTCCATCATAGGTAAGTTTCTTTATTGTTAGGGCAGTCACGCTATACCTTGCACTATGTCCATGATAGGTAAGTTTGTTAAACGTTAGAGTAGTCACGCTATACATTGCACTATGACCATGATAGGTAAATTTGTTAATTGGTAAGGTAGTCACGCTATACCTTGCACTATGTCCATCATAGGTAATTTTTTTTATTGTTAGGGTAGTCACGCTATACCTTGCACTATGTCCATCATAGGTAAGTTTCCCAATTGTTAGGGTAGTCACGCTATACCTTGCACTATGTCCATCATAGGTAAGTTTTTTTATTGTTAGGGTAGTCACGCTATACCTTGCACTATGTCCATCATAGGTAAGTTTCTTTATTGTTAGGGGAGTCACGCTGTACTGTAGCAACACGCATGTTTCCCTACTTAATTCTTTACTCATTTGGAACACATACGGACCGAAGACTGCAGACGGTGTTAAGCTTTCCTGCCGGAGCTCCAACAGGCCTTCTGGCATCCTGCTGGACAACACATTTTTTCTGACACTTTGTTATGAAACGCCCATTTTCGTAATCCTTCAACAGTCTAGTCGAGGCTAGTCTTGTCTACTCTCTCAGTCGCTCGTATTCTCGCGGCCCTGTCGTTATTCTTGCCATCGCGCTGTAAACGTTCGCACGTTCTTTTGATAGTTAAATTCGCTGCAATTCAGTCACGTGTTAAACGCGCTTGAAACAAGTTAAACTTAAGCCACCTGGTAATTGCAATCGTGTGTTTCCAATAATAAAGAAGTCTGTTCACGGAGCTTTTAATTCAGTAGTCTATATCAGCAAGAACACGCAAACAGACTTTAGCTTTAGCAAAGCAGCGATTGGGGAATCCTACTTGTACGCTGCAATACCTTGCACTATGTCCATCATAGGTAAGTTTTTTTATTGTTAGGGTAGTCACGCTATACCTTGCACTATGTCCATCATAGGTAAGTTTTTTTATTGTTAGGGTAGTCACGCTATACCTTGCACTATGTCCACGATAGGTAACTTTGTTAAACGTTAAGGAAGTCACGCTATACACTGCACTATGTCCATGATGACTACCCTTACTATGTCCAGCGTGACTACCCTTACGTGGAACAAAGCTACTTATTGCGTCACAATCCAAGGTATAGCGGGACTACACTAACAATTAACAAACTTACCAATCATGCACATAGTGCAAGGTATAGCGTGACTACCCTAACGTTTAACAAACTTACCTATCATGGACATAGTGCAAGGTATAGCGTGACTACCCTAACGTTTAACAAACTTACCTATCATGGACATAGTGCAAGGTATAGCGTGACTACCCTAACGTTTAACAAACTTACCTATCATGGACATAGTGCAAGGTATAGCGTGACTACCCTAACGTTTAACAAACTTACCTATCATGGACATGTTGCAAGGTATAGCGTGACTACCCTAACAATTAGGAAACTTACCTATGATGGACATATTTCAAGGTATAGCGTGACTACCATAACAATAAAGAAACTTACCTATGATGGACATAGTGCAAGGTATAGCGTGACTACCCTAACGTTTAACAAACTTACCTATCATGGACATATTTCAAGGTATAGCGTGACTACCCTAACAATTGGGAAACTTACCTATCATGGACATATTTCAAGGTATAGCGTAACTACCCTAACGTTTAACAAACTTACCCATCATGGACATATTTCAAGGTATAGCGTGACTACCTTAACGTTTAACAAACTTACCTATCATGGACATATTTCAAGGTATAGCGTGACTACCCTAACAATTGGGAAACTTACCTATCATGGACATAATGCAAGGTACAGCGTGACTACCCTAACAATTGGGAAACTTACCTATGATGGACATATTTCAAGGTATAGCGTGACTACCCTAACAATTGGGAAACTTACCTATCATGGACATATTTCAAGGTATAGCGTGACTACCCTAACGTTTAACAAACTTACCCATCATGGACATATTTCAAGGTATAGCGTGACTACCTTAACGTTTAACAAACTTACCTATCATGGACATATTTCAAGGTATAGCGTGACTACCTTAACGTTTAACAAACTTACCTATCATGGACATATTTCAAGGTATAGCGTGACTACCTTAACGTTTAACAAACTTACCCATCATGGACATATTTCAAGGTATAGCGTGACTACCTTAACGTTTAACAAACTTACCTATCATGGACATAGTGCAAGGTATAGCGTGACTACCCTAACAATTGGGAAACTTACCTATCATGGACATAATGCAAGGTACAGCGTGACTACCCTAACAATGAACAAACTTACCTATCATGGACATAGTTAACAAACAAAAGCAACCGATAAAATGGCACTTGTACACATTTTTGAGGAATTGGTAAGGATTGTCTGGTATTTCTCGTCGCATTTTTACGTGTGCTACGTCTACTTTAACAGAACACAATTTAACTTCTCGCGTATGTTTGAAGATGGCGTGTTGTTGATTGTTTGCTAGCCCAAGCAATTAAATTACTCAGTTCTTTCTGTATTTAAAACAGATTTGTTCCACATTTGTATTAGCAGCAATATCCCAATTGCGAATAGTTTTCTGAAGTGTTTTTTGTCTAGATTCAACTTCATTGCAATGCCAAGAAACTGGTGTGAGATGTGGTTTATTTTTTTGCCCTACAAGGTATTGGGATAATGGTGGTTTTTATAAAGTGATAAGAAAAAACTTTGGGGCTGTTGCTGGAATAACAATAGAGCAGCTTGTTTTTATCCTTCCAGCCACTTGATTTTAATTTTTTTTGCATTTATTTGTTTCACAGCATGCTCTTCTCCACCAAGCATTGATGCTGGAACATATTCACCAATCAAAGATTCCTATGACCCAGCAGAAACTGTAACATATTCATGTCCACACCAAATCCAGGGTGATCCAATACTGACTTGCCTCAATGATGGAACATGGGACAAAGATACTGCACCAGTCTGTTACAATACATATGGTAAGTTTTTCGTCATTATAATACCTGTCTTTCGGGAAATGCATCTATGGTAAAAAATATATAAGTTAACATTTTGATATACAGTGTAGTCCCATATCTAAAAAACCTACAACTTTTTATGCACATTGCTTTATTTGTTAGCCTCATCTTACTAGAAGTCAAGTGCGGTTGCTTGTTTAGTAGCAATGATGTTTTAGTTCATAAATGTTGAAGCAAAAACAAAATGTTGAACACCTTTCAAAAATATATATGCATATATATTCAAATAAGCCTAATGATAGTTAAGCCCCATGAAAAATCCTTCCACTCAAACCATTCTTAAAAAGGTCTTTATTATTTTTAGTATGCAACAAACCGCCAAACATAGCTGCTGGCTCATTTACTCCTGTTCTGGATCAGTATAACTCTGGTGATATGGTTACATATAGTTGTTTTGATACTACAACGCACACACTGCTTGGAACTGCACAAGTTACTTGTAACAACAAAACTTGGAGTGAAATCCCTTTCTGTCATCCCAAAGGTCTGTTCATTAAATATAACTTGAGTTTAAGAGATTGTTGTAAAACGTTCACAAGTAGAAAGTTTTTACGTGATTTAATTATGTTGTGTTTAGGCTGTTGGGTAAAAAAAACTATCAGCAAAAATTTAATAAAATTGTAAGGAATGCATCACATATTTGGAACTAATGTCTGTTTCTATTTTAGCTTGTTATTCGCCTCCATCGATTGATGATGGTTCTTTTTTACCGGTGACTGGTGTTTATGCAAGAACAACACAAATTACTTACTCATGTGATGATGGTTCAACACCAACTGGTACAACCATGAATACTTGCCAGGATGATGGTACATGGTCTATAACTGGTGCTTCATTGCCATCATGTCCTGCACGTAAGTGTTTGTTAGAGTTGTTGTTGTTATTGTATTATACAATAGCTATTCATTAAAAATGATAATAAAAACAATTTGTTACACTTGAGATAAAATATGTTTTCTTGTTGGAATTTCCGCAACGTTAAACTACGGTTAATCACATGTTTTCCAAACATCATATATGTTATTTTTATAGAAAGTTGCCATAACTTTTTATCACACAAACCATTAGTTTGCAGCTCTGTCACTCCAACCACTTGGTGGCTATGGTTGTATAGTAATAATTTTTACTTTCAGTATGTTCTGACCCTCCAACTATTAGCAATGTGCAAAGTGTTACACCCTCTACCGGACCTTACTCATCAGCAGAAAATCCCACAGTAACATATGTATGTGCCTCTGGTTATACCTTGGTAGGAAGTGCTTCAATAACTTGTCAAAGTACTGGAGTGTGGACTGAAAACCCACAGTGCAAAGAGAATGGTAATTGGTTATATCAGTTTTCTGAAAATATTCAGGACTAAAGTAACTTTTGGTCATTGTTGTGCTAAAAAACGTTTATGTTTGTTTGATTTGAACACATTTCTTAATACTGTTTTCATTTTGTTACTCAATGCTTTAATGTCAATAATACTTGCTAGGTTAATGGTGCATGGTCTGTTACTAGTGTTTCTTTGTCGTCATGTTCAAGTTGTAAGTACACAGTGAACTGGTTTAGAAAATTTCTGTTTATTGAAAAACTATGCTATGACTTTTATTGATGTCCTATCTGCATATTTATGTTATTCCAGTGTAAAAGTGAAAGGTCGTTACTCATATAATTATCTTTTTGCAAAGTCTGGTAAAAAACCCAAAGCAACCTAACATAATATATGAAGAAATAGGTTCAGAAAGTTTACCCGATTGCTCTGTTAATAATTTGCATCTAGGTGAAGTTATAGTTGTAGCAACAATCTTAGATATTTTTACGAATCACAAAATGTTGGTCAGTACTGTAAATTAAAATCATTCATTTTTGAGCAGGCTGGTGTATAACAGCAAGCCTTAAATTTAACATTAGACCACTGTCTGCATGGATAAGAACTGTTTATCACAAAAACTCTTTGGTAACAAAATATCAACTTTGTGTCTGTTTACACAAAATCCCAGATTGTATCAGCAATAATTTATTGTCACAGTTTGTATCAGTAATAATTTATTGTCACAGTTTGTATCGGTAATAATTTATTGTCACAGTTTGTATCAGTAATAATTTATTGTCACAGTTTGTGGCGACCCACCGGACATCACGAACATGAACACTAAAACCCCATCCACTGGAATATTCTCCCCAACTTTAAATAGTCCAGTAACCTACACCTGTGTTACTGGGTATGAAATATTTGGTTCAAGCTCCATAAACTGCCTAAGTACTGGATGCTGGGAGGCTAACCCTCAGTGTGGGCCTATCGGTAAGTAATGTTCATGCCTTAAACTGAGATTTAATCTCATGTGTTTTATTATTCTGCTATATGGCTTTTTGAGCAACATGTATTAGTGATTTTAACAAAACTGAAGCAATGGTTTGTTTGTTGTTTCCACTTTTTAATTGTTGGTATCTGATGCAACAAACTTGATGTTGTTCTTTAAATGTGTGCCTTTGTTAAGATTTTGATTTCCACCATAAAATGTTTCTGCCAATCATGTATTTGTGATCTTCATGGTTTTAGTTTTTGTAGCGCATGCTTTGTAATGGTTTTGGTCTTTCAAGAACTTATTTTTAATTTCACTCCAATACCAACAGTTTGTTATAAAATGTGAAGTGTTATGTGATTGTGAAACGTATGTGTGTTTGTTTAGTGTGTGGTCCTCCACCAAACCAATCAGGAGCTGCAGCAACACAGCACAGGCCAGTCAAGGACATTTATTCACCTCTAGAAGTGGTCACGTACGAATGCACACCGGGATCGCCGGTTGGTTCGGTAGACCAAAACACATGTCAATCAGATGGAACTTGGGAGTTCTTGGTTATTCACTATTGTGGATAAAATATAATACTGCAATCAAACATAACGTTTCATACAAACTTTCTGATGACTCGCTTTGAAATATTGATACCCATATTTTTAAATGTTGTCTTTATTTCTATGTTGGTTCAGATGCAACAATGTATAAATCTTGCCACCCTATTCCAACATGTTTTGTGTGACATTGGTTTTTCCGGTGACATCATCCATAAGAAATAGTGTTTTTTATTAAAGCACAACACCGGAACTTACTCAAGCAAAAACTCTGTTTAGGCATTTTCCAATTTTGTACGAATTGAGGGGGGGACATTATTTATAATTTTGTTTAGGTTACAAAAACATTCTGATTTTCGCCAATTTCGCATAAAAGGAACTCTTCTTTTATCTTGTAATCCAGAATCGAGTGGATTTTCTAACCTTGCATTCGTACACCAAACCAAGCTTTAGTTACATGCTTATTGATAACAAATACATGTAGTTATGTTCCCGCTTGATTGCATTGTCAACATGACAAGGGTTCATTATCGCTACTTGTAAGACGTAACAGTTGATATGCCCACGGTTTAACTGGCAATATTAGAACCATTATGAACTCCCCTTTTCACCAAGAACAGTTCTAAGTTTAGCATTTAAGGACCTATATGGGTATTAAATTGAAGAAATCCTGTTTTCATGGCCCTCGGCTGTAATGCATCTAGTTGTTTCCCAATGACCGTTGATGGGTCTTGTGACTTACATAGGGACCTAAAATTCAACAAAGTTGAAAAAAAAATTGCTCCTGGATGAGACTGTACAGAGCAAGGACTTGTTGGGCCTCCTGGAAGATCATATGACCAACAGGGGCGTATACCCAGCCCTTAGGGGAGGGCTTTGACACTTTTTCAGCAACTAAATTTGATGCCATCGCATAGAGAAGAGTTGGAACTTACAAAAAAATGCCAATGAGTGGGTAGTTGAACTATTCATTTTTCTGCAAAATCCAGTTCCATTTTTTGTTGCTCTTTTTTTACCAAAATACTGAGTAACCAGAAGGGCAAATGGCCCTAGGGGGGTGGCAAAACCATTTTTTCAGAGACTAATTTTGATCAAACTTTGTAGATATGAAATGGATCTTTCATAAAATCACAAATGATTGGACACTTAAACGATTCATTTTTCCACAAATACAGTCTGATTTTTTTGCTCCATTTTCAACATAAATTTCAGCAGCACCCACCAGCAAGTTACTACCTAATTGGAATAGCTCAAAACCCCACTAAAACTGCCCCAAACACCCTAAAATTCGCTATGACAACAGCACGCACATGTGCGCTCATTCAACCGTAAATTTAACTTAATTGCGTCACACGGTGGGCATTTCCCAGCACCAAAACTAATTTTCAAAACGACAAATTCGTCGCCAAAAAACATCAAAAAGCTGATACCGTCAAAACGCATACAACTTTTTATCGTAACTCCGTGAAAATTTTGATCAATGCAGGGAAAACATTTGCGGGTTTAATATCAGTGGAAACAAACCACCATCACCCCCAGAAAGCGTCAGTAAGTGACGATTGGACAGCTGAGGTTTAGTTGCCGGCTCTGTTGGTTTGATTCGTCTCTTGGAACCTGCTGGCAACTTACCATTGGTCTCGTCGTAGTATGAGGTATTTGAGCCCGGAAGTCTGTTCCCAGCATGCACAAAACAGATCGTGTGGTTTGCCACCGTGTATATTGTAGGAGGCATGACACCGAGTACAGGTCAATAGTGATAGATAATGGTGTGCGCTTTAATGAAACAGCATTTCGATAAACCATGTTGAAATATTGCGGCCAAAATTCAAATATATCCAGGACATATGGACGTGCATCTCTTTATGTTTCACAAGCGGTTGAAAAAAGTTATATTCCGTAGCTATACCTGTATAAATGTTTTATCAGTTGTGAGGATACATTTCATGTCTATACAAGCTATCAACACTACATATGCGTGGGAATCCCTTTGCTTTATCACCTGAGTTGCATCGGATGTAGAACGCCTCCTCAGTGATTCATACAAAAAGTTTGGGCGCGTCCATCTCTGCACTCATGTACATTTCAATTCATTTTAAAAATTACCTACGAAGTAAACTGCAATAAATTTAATAGATTTTTGTGAAAGAAGCAAACAAAATTGTGAGTGGTTTTACATTCATACAGTAAGATATCAACATGGCTATTAAATTATTTCGTTTTTGTTGATCTGGCTGCTTGTCGTATGTTACTAGACACGCATGGAGACTTTGTGGCGCTGTTTGTAGGATATGTTTACAAATGTCGCGTCGTAAGCATGTGATGGGGTCTCGTGGTATATTTATATATTTTGCTGCATTTAAAAGATTGTGGGAAATCAGTTGCCACAAACTTAATTTAGTGGTAACTCGTGACGTGCACTTTATTTCATCACTGATGTGCACTTTATTGATTTGAACTTGTTATACCCAAAACATATAGGAGAAACAAAGCGGAATATAGCATTTAATTCTATTGCAATTGAAAACACATTACTTAATACTTCAAATTTGCCAGAAGAGCATTATTAAGCAATAAAATATGCCTGGCAGCGTCAGTAACAATTTAATACTTAACACAGCTTATAAAACTGTTGTTTCAATCAGCAAACCGCTCAATCTGTTCTTGTGTATGGAAATTCTGTCTTCAATTACCAGATACAATGACGTGAATCCAGTCGTATATTAAATATAGGTTTTAGAAGACGAACCAAAGCAACGGGGTCGACAAAGAAAGAAATTGTTTAATTTATTGGAGCCAGATTATCAAATTAAACCCGGAAGGTTGGTTTAAAAGAAAGCATAATTTATCATTGTATTTTGGTATTTCACGCAAAATAGATTGTTGTTTTATTTTGATGGATTTGCACATGTAGAAAGTATGGAATGAAAAGAACCATTCGCATTAAAACACATTACAACGATCGCCGCTTATGCACGACCTTGTAGTTGGGTGGCGATCACACGGAATGATTTTTCTTCTTGCACGTGAAGATATTTTGTGTATGTTAGTGTTGTGCCCCGTGTTCCAGGTAAACACCAACTGAGTGCGGGGGAAAACCAACAATCATCCTCTTCTGATTGCACGGGGACACGTTTCCGGCTTTGATTGGTCATAAATATGTGGGGAGTTACTGCTGATCATCCCACATGTTTTGAACAAAAACTCAAACCTACAGGTTGGGCGGTATATGGTGGTAATAAATAAGTATTTATTAGTTACCAAAATTGTTTGAGGAGAATCTGCCAAATGAAAATATGAAGCTTGCGATAGTTCTAACATTTGGGCAACGAAACCACAGGATATACGAGTTTGTCTAACATATTCATCCTATCTTGCAAACCCCAACCACTGGACTTTTTGCTGAAAATAACCAGCCTTCAAAGTAGAATGTGCACGGTTGTGTTGAAATATGTCGGAGACAACACTATGTGACGTAATTTACCCAGTGCTAACCCACAAACTCGAACCACAGCCTTTAATTTAATATTACCGCGAGTGGCGTAGAGGCATACCGACTACGGCGATGTAGTTTTTGGCGTTACAACGCATAAACATTTGTAAACGTTTTGAGAGTATCAGCTTTTCATAATTTCTGGCGATGACAAGTTTGTCTTTTTTTGTCATTATTTAAAAGCATTGTCTTGAATGTTGTACTTCAGGTCGTTCTCGGTGGGGAGAAGGTTGCTCTGTTCTGAGGGCTCTGTTTTGGCAGCAAAAATCTTTAATGCTTTGGATTGGGCAACACAGACTAAAATTCACAACAAACCCGCACGGTCTATTTTTCTGCACACCAGTTATTCTAAGGTTATTTAATTGTGGTTTGTTGTTCCAGCAGAGTGATCAAGGGTTTATCATTGGGTTGGTAAAGCATAAACTTCCCTTGTAACATTGTTTCATAATTTAATACCAAATAATTTCTTCTGTAAAGGGAAATACCCTCATAAATGTACTGTGGCCCCGAGAAAGCGTCAGTAAGTGACGATTGGACAGTCAAGGTTTAGTTGCCGACCTTGTTGGTTTGGTTCGTCTCTTGAAACCTGCAGGTAACTTACCACTGGTCACGTCATTGTATGAGGTATGTGAAGCCGAAATTATGTTCCTAGCATGTTCATAACGGATCGTGTGGTTTGGCACTGTGTATATTGTATGAGGCATGGCACCGACTCAGGTGATAGACAGCCTTAAATAGTGAATCATTGCAAATAGTTATTAGAATGTCAATGTTGTATGGTAGGCCTAATCAGTGCAGTTAAAGTGCACCTGAAGTTACAGGTAGCTTACAAAATAGACAAAACTTCCTCTTTGTAATGACTGTGACTAGGTGTGACTTGCAGTTAATTAGTAATATTACCATGTGTCTAGTATCAGTGCAGTTAACACTTTTGCCATAGTTTATGTCGTCGGAGACTCCATTTTTATGTGTACTGTAATTTGCAATATCGTACATTGTTTGTAGGATAAGCGCTTTCTGTTTTTAATGTAAGTCGCGACAATTAACCATATTTTGATGAATTGCCTACCTTACGTTCTTCTGTTGAAAAACAAGAAACACTTTTTTTTTGAAAAGTTAGTATTTTTCTGAAGTTTCGCATGAAGGAACGACTAGGCTTCTTCCGAGAATAAACAAACACAGTAGCGAACCCTTGCGCGACGAAAAAGTACAGATGGGCGCAACAGCTTAATGAGAGGGACGCTGCCCGTTTTTTTGATGAATAAAAGAACATGGCAGAATACAATTATATGCATGCTAACCATACCTTCTGTGATAATAACACAAGTCGGAAGGTGGCGCCTGTGAGAAGCGCGGTCGTTGCAAGTCCCGTCCGCCATTAATAAAGTTTGTTTGTGTCGGGCATGGTCTAGTTCCGGACCTATGATAACCGCCATTTTGCCCTCTTGGTGCCTGAAATCGGGGAGTTGCAGAAGTTACAGTTTGAGCCGATTTTAACGACTGTAAATCGTCGGTCATTTCCCTCAGACGCCTCTCTATATTATTATTTATTACCAATTGAGTGCTGGCAAAAATGTTTTAGGAATCCAAGACGTTATGTGGAACATACTGATTAATTCAAAATCGTTCTTCTTGCACTTAAGTTTCTGAAGTTTTATTTAAAACCGACGTTCGTCTGCCATCCGGCGAGACTTCCTCAGGGTTATGTCAACATATTGCACCAAGCGCATAAACACTAAGGACGCAAGAAAAAACGTAAGAACACAAGAAAAAGGGGGAATAGATAACATTGGCACCGCTTGTGTCGTCACGTGAACCAGGTGTGTAGCGGGGCGTAACATTTACAACAAGTTGTTGTAAACTGCTGGAAAGTACACACATTGCTCCTTGTCATTCACGCAATGGTTGTCTCCAGGAATAGACGTTTTCTGTGGTCTTCCTCCGTCTCTAGGACTCGGACCTCGTCGAAGTTAACTCGGTGGCCGAGTGTGGCAGCGTGTTTCGCCAGTGCTGTCCTCTGGCTTTTCTTCGTGGCAACGTCGCGGCGATGCTCTTTTAACCGCGTCTGCAACGCTCTTCCGGTTTCAGCGATATATGATCCATCGCAATCCTTACACGGAATGTAATAAACAACGCCTTTGGGTTCTCGATAGGGTGTGACACCATCCTGCCCAGTGTTCTAAGTGGCTTTGTGTATACCGTAATACCATAGTCTAACATCATACGCCTTAGCGTGTCTGTTAAAACAGGAACGTATGGCAAAACGATCTTACCAGTAGTTGGCGCTGTTTCTTGTGGCTTCACCGCGGGCTTTCTTCTAAACATCCATGACGGATACAGATTTTTCCGTAGTGCATTCTTGATGAACCTCATCTCTTTGTCGCGGTCTTCTTCTCTCGAAACCAGGGCTTCGGCTCTATCCATCAGTGAAAATACCTTCAATGGTCGCTAACCACAACTTTACAGCATCCTGCCACATTCAGGGTAATTTTACTTTCGCTGCCATAGGTGTAACAGGTGCAGTTCGGCTGGAGGAAAAATACGGCGCGGACACACCTGGATAACAAGGCGTTAAAAACGGTGCTTGATCCCGAGGCAAAAACATGGATGCGGCCTGGTCATTAATTCCAGGGGGTGCAAAATAACTCGAGCGAGGCTGAGCTATTGAATATGTTGATTCGGGATTTGCAGCGATTGGCCTAATAGTCGCGTTTGACAATGCTGTTGAATAATGCGGCGCGGCACTGCCTGTAGCGTACAAGCCGCAACTGAACAAATCGTTACCTTGCAAATCATCAACATTATCGCTGTTACTCGAACTCATGTCTGTCTCAGTAGCTGCGTGAGATACAGCATCGAAATTACCTGGTGTGACCAACGGGTCTGACTTTCAAAACCCTTTGAATTTAATCGCACCTTTCATAAATTGGGGATTTACACCAGAAACATAAAAAAATCTTAAATCAGAAGGTTAAAATGACCGTTTAAATACCACGTCGGGGTCACAATTTTTTATGTACGTTATTTAAAACGTCTACACAAAATATTAACACTACCGTATATCTGAATCCTGCTAAAAAGGCTACTCTCTAACCCTAAGTCAATCTGTCAGTTTAATACATAAATAACGGTCCCACGAATATTACAATAAAACGATATAAACCACGCGTACTAACGTCTCTTTCTGCTTTTAACCTCGAGTTGAGTTATAGGTTTAAAATAAAATATAAACTGTTAGAAACCAGACTCGAATGCGTGAAGGAATGACTGAATGTTTTTTCTCAAAGATATGTGGCTTATATAAAACATGCATACAGGGTCGTTTGAGTTCGAACTAATCTGTGACTTATTTAAAAAGACAACTTATTGCTGGAAGTTGTCACAAAATTGGTCGGCAGGATATTTAGTTGTCTTCCGTGCAAACGAATGAATAGCACGCTCGCCGTATGTTTCGTTCGGATGGGCACAGAGGACTGTAAATGTTGTCGTGTCAGAAAAAGGTGGCGAAAAATTTTCCATACGGTTTGCGACGATTGTTTATGGCAAATTATCATGAGATACTGCAATCAATGCGATTATATTCCATGTGACTTCTGTGTTGTGTCAACTATACAAAGCATTGCCGAGACATTTTTTCCAAAACCGGCATTGAGATATGCGCAATCCCTTCAGGTCTGGTCATTAACATAAACACCTTATGTACATGATCGGAATCAAGTACAGATTGTTTGCTTGATTGGAATCGAGTGCATGAGATCAACCGATGGGCTCCGAACATGAAGTCAAAAACCGCATTTGTTAAACTTTAAAGTAGACACTCGGCCCAACGTAGGCATGGGAATAATGCATATGTTTGGCGCAAAATATTGTAATGTTTAGGCATATGTCGGGTTAGCGCTGACACCACGTTATCGGTTCGTTTTTAACAATCGTCGCAAAGCGTGTGGATAGATTTTGGCTGACTTTTTCCTGTAACGTAGCAACGTTGTGCAGCTGCCAATCAAACACTGACACGTGGCTCTATAGAATCGAACCACGTTTAACTTATTCTGACACAACAAAATTTACAGTCCTCTGTGCTTGCCCGTTTAATTTCTTGTGTTTCATCCCCGAGTTGATTTGATTAAGTTTTGAGCGGGAATATTCTGGCTGGATTACGCCACCTATGTAAGATATAAATGTATTTTTCATTCGAAAGGGGGCGCAAATGATTAACAATTGTGGCAGTGGTTGTTGCTGCATTTAGTGTGGGCTGGTGTTGTTTTAAATTGTACGCAAGCTTTACATGAAGTGTGGTTGATATCCGGGTGCTAATTGCCCATAGTTTGCACATTGGATTATTTATAAACGAATCGTTGAGGCAACTTCATTTGAACATTCCAACTTTAATGAAGCAAATGCGACATTAATAATCAATGAATTGCAGACACTATCACTGTTTATATCATGTACTATCATTGGAAGTGTAGCGATCCTGCTCATTGCAACAAACACAAAAGAAATACATGATGTGGAATTGTGTTCCCCATATTTTAGTTCAGGTCCGAGGTAACATCACACGGAGATTGACCGATGCCATCAGTAAAAATGCAATGGTTAAGTTAAAAAGTGGGACGTGAGCACATGCAGGTGACTGAGATATGTAATAAATTCGAGATATCATTCGAATGTTTGGCCAACACTGGTAGTTAAAAACCAAGGGTTGGAGGACCATAAAGGGATGGTTCCTGGTGTTCCGTGAAAAAGAAAATGCAGCCTCATCAATACAATTATCGTGTATGTCACTTGTTATGTATAGTCGCTGTTTAGAAAAACGACAAAGTCATACGTTGCTTTTGTTATTGAAATGTTTTGCTGAAATGTGGTGAGCGGCTACAAAATCATGAAGTTCTCACACCAATGATTATTAGTTTAAAATTTTGACTCAAAACTGCTATTGTGAGGACGACATTGCGACGCTGAACTTCTAAACAACAGATCTAATTAGACCCATTGTGTAGTTACGCCCAAACGATTGTGTTTGGTGGCACTCTGTTTGAAATATACGGCGCCAAAATCAGGACCAGTTCAACTCTGTTGAATCGTATAACGTTAATCAACTCAAACGCATTGAACGCTTATTTCCGACAGTTAATTGCTATGGTAGTGCGTCCTAAAAGTTGAAGGTAACAGTAAATTTTGAACCTTTTGAACGCACCGTCTCACTCGACGTTATTTGAGATGCTTCGTGTTACTCCCAACCCACATCCAGAAGGTGTAAGTTATAAAGTTGTTTTCATTGCCCTGAATGCGAAGCAAACGTTAATTTTGATACATAATTGGATTTCAAGTGAATTTGTTGCCATGGTTTCAAATCATGAAATCGGTCGATTTTTCGCTCTTCTTGGAATGTCTGATTCTTATTTTGACGGAAGGGGAAAAGTAGTTTCACTTTTTCAACTTTAAAACCAGTGTCCAGCATTTAATGTTTTTCATTTATCTGATGCAATGTGACAAATTTAACAACCGCACACCTAAATTCCCTTGCACTCGTCTGCTCTCGAAGTAGATTTGAAAGCGAGGCGAATCCAATACAACTCCTGCTTCGAAGGGATTGAGCGGGAGAGAGATTGAGCGCTGGCAGGCGATCCTCGCTGTTGAGAAAAACAACAAAGTCATACGTTGCGTTTAGTATTGAAATGTTTTTGTTGAATGTCCGCACACCAACGATATATTAGTTTTAATGGTTTTTACTAACAACTGCTAATGTGGGGACGGCATTTGCGACGCGGAACTTCTGAATAACAAACCAATTAGGCCCATTGTGAAGTTACGCCATAACGGCTGTGTTTGGTAGCACTCTGCTCGAAATATACGGCGCCAAATTCAGGACCTGTTCAACTCAGTTGAATCGTACAACGTTAATCAACTCAAACGCATTGAACGCTTATTTCTGACAGTTAATTGCTATGGTAGTGAGTCCTAAAAGCTAAAGGTAACAGTAAATTTTGCACCTTCAATAAATATGGCAGCATAATTAGCAATATACCTTCATATCTGAGAGTAAATTGTTGTCGGACTTGCTTTGTGTTCGCGAAGTACAGCTTTTTGTTTATGCGTCAAAAGAGCGTAATTTGTAGCTTGTGGGGACGCGATGCGTTACACACAACAAAGTCACCGAAGGCAGCGCAACATTTCACTTGACGTCATTTGAGACGCTCCGTGTTACTCCCACCCACATCCAGAAGGTTTAAGTAATAAGGTTGTTTCCCTTGCCTTAAATGTAATGCAAACGTTAACTTTGAAACATAATTAGATTTCAAGTGAATTTGTTGCCATGGTTTCAAATTATGAAATCGGTCGATGTTTCGCTCTTCTTGGAATGTCTGATTTTTTTTGACAGAAGGGGAAAAGTAGTTTCACTTTTTCAACTTTAAAACCAGTGTTCAACAGTTAATGTTTTTTATTTATCTGATGCAATGTGACAAACTTACAAACCGCACACCTAAAACCCCTTGTATTCGTCTGCTCTCAAAGTGGATTGAAAGCGAAGCGAATTCAATACAGCTCCTTCTTCGAACGGATTGAGCGGGAGAGAGATTGAGCGCTCCTCCTCTTGCGCAAAAAAAAAGAACGATTGAGAGAATGGCATTCAAACTCATGTCGTATTTTACAGTTATAATTTTAAATCACCGAGGTAGGTTAGCCGAAATTTGATCCCCAATTCAAGTTTCTTTGTGCTGAAACATTCAGTTGCGAAGGCAAATGTGTAAGCAGTGTTTTATATCTAGAATTTTGGTCACTGTTTGGAAATGCTATTGTTGAACTGTCAAACCTAAACAGAACTCGGCATTCTGCAGCTCCTTTCACGCCTAAATAACAATGTAACAGCAAATTTAAGCTTTAGACGCTAATTTGTTGACGCAAATCGCTTGTGTTTGCATTGGTTGCTATATCAATGGCGTGCTTAGGACTTTTGTGCTAGTTTTCCTAAGCTGTATTGAAGTTGACAGTCTGTAAAAGGTTCAGGTTGTGGCTAATTGAGGTGTACGATTCATAATATTTAACTTGCCTTGTGTGAATCCCGAGTGGTGGAACGTTGTACCTTGACTTTCTTGCAAACAATTGTATTATTCATATTTTAATGCTGCAAACAGATTAAATTAAACTTAAAAGAAAACTTCACACTTTTGTCAACCGATGATTGTGTTTCACAACACGCTTTGGGATTGTGTTGTGATTTCTTTTGCCCAGCAACGTTAATCAACCTTTTATACGCTTCTAATTTGCGACATTCAATTGGTCGTTGGAAGTCCCGTCTGCCATGAAAGTTTGTTTGTCTCGAGGGTGGTCTAGCAGTAAAATCTCGGCGCTGTGGTGGTCGATAATCGTTGTTGCGTGCGGGGAGTGGCAGATGTGACATTTTGAGCCGATTTTAACTCCTGTAACTCTTCGGTCATTTCCCTTAGACGCCTCTCCATATTATCATTTATTACCATTTGAGTACTGTCGCTAACCACAACGGTAATTTTACTTTCTCTGCCATAAGTGTGACAAGTGCAGTTCAGCTAGAGGAAAAATGCGGTGCGTACACACCTGGATAACAAGGCGTTGAAAACGGTGCCTGATCCCGAGGCAAAAACATGGATGCGGCCTGGTCATTAATTCCAGGGGGTGCAAAATAAAGCGGCGCGGCACTGCTTGTAGCGTATAATCCGCAACTGAACAAATCGTTACCTTGCAAATCATTAACATTATCGCTGTTACTCGAACTCATGTCTGCCTCAGTAGCTGCGTGAGATATAGCATCGAAATTACCTGGTGTGACCAACGGGTCTGACTTTCAAAACCCTTTGAATTTAATCAAACTTTTTATAAATTGCGGAATTACACCAGAAGCCTTGTGCGACATAGTTAAAGCGCGTAAAAAATCTTAAATCAAAAGATTGAAATGACCGTTCAAATATCACGTCGGGGTCACCAATTTTTATTTAGGGCGTTATTTAAAACGTCTACACAAAATATTAACAATGCCGTACATCTGACTCCTGATAAAAAGGCTACTCTCTAACCCTAAGTCAATCTTTCAGTTTAGTACATAAATAACAGTCCCACGAATATTACAATAAAACGATACAAACCACTCGTACTAACGTCTCTTTCTGTTTTTAACCCCGAGTTGAGTTATAGGCTTGAAATAAATTATAAACTGTTAGAAACCAGGCTCGAATGCGTGAAGGAATGACTGAATGTTTTTTTCCCAAAAGTATGTGGCTCATATAAAACATGCATACAGGTTCGTTTGAGTTCGAACTATTCCGTGACTCCTTTGAAAGGACAACTTATTGCGGGAAGTTGTCACAAAATAGGTCGGCAGGATATTTAGTTGTCTTCCTTGCAAACGAATGAATAGTACGCTCGCCGTATGTTTCGTGACGTGGTTATTATCCGACGTTAAAAAAAAATACAGTTAATGCCACGAAAACACAACATAACATATGGGAAATATGACGTCGGATACATGAATAATACTGGGCCTGTCCACTTCAGTCGAATAGTAACTTAGACGCGATTAAAAGAACACCACCGTGATGTCGCCTCGAAAGATACAAGCTTAGTTGCGCCAATGATGCTTTGGTATTAAGTTCACTGTGAGATTGTAGTGAAGTTGCAAAATGTGATCGTTTGGCAAAATGGCGACAAACAACATCGTGTTAATGGAAACATGTTTTTTTCATTGTCTTTTAGTGACCTCTGCAGTTTCAATGAAACAGTAGTTGAACCTTTAAGTTGTATGTAAAGCGTACATGATTACATGGTTTGTGTCCATCACTTAAGCTATTGTCAAATGTGTCGAATTGATATCCACAAGCTTATGCAAATATAAAGAAACAATTTCAATATGTCAACTTACAAGATAATACTCTTGCGTTGTGAGTTACGTTGAGCAAAAAAAGGGTTTCCTTTGCAAACGTAAATGTTTAATAGATGTGCTCCCTATAAATGAAAGGGCCGTAACAACCCACAAACTGATATTGCTGCTCAAGGTTTTGCTGCTTCAGCCAAAATGTTTTTGAAATTTGAGCCAAAAAGCCACAACACCGATTTTATTACCCTAAAAAATGACAAACTTTTACAAAAAAACAAAACGTTAAAACAGATCACGCTACGATTATAACCTACATAAACTAACTACCAACGATGTGGCTCAATATGACTTATGTGGGTTATGCTTTACAAGTAACTTTAATAGATTAAAATGATGTGTTTTCTATCTGTGAATTTCTCTACTTGCGAAACTTCGAAACACTTTCAAAGGTTGATTTTGGGACTAAAGCAAGTTTTACTACATCGAACGCAATGGCGAGCAGGAATATACTGTAAAATTTATGACTGAACCAAACATTTGGGCGAGCACGGTGTTTTGTTCTTTTCTGTCGTAAACATTTGACCAAGGCAGAAACGAGCAATAAACTTTGAGGCAATTGCATTTGAACATTCCAACTTTAATGAAGCAAATGCGACATTAATAATCAGTGAATTGCAGACACTATCACTGTTTATATCGTATACTATCGTTGCACGTGTAGCGATCCTGCTCATTGCAACAAACACAAAAGAAATACATGATGTGGAATTGTGCTTCCTACATTTTAGTTCAGGTTCGAGTTAACAACACACGGATATTGACCGATGCCATCAGTATAAATGCAATTTGTACTGCAATTCACATGCAGGTGACTGAGCTATGTGATAAATTTGAGATTTCCTTGGAATGTTTGGCCCACAATAGTGGTTAAAAACCAAGGGTTAGAGAACCATAAGGGGGTGGTTCCTGGTGTTCCGTGAAAAAGAAAATGCAGCCTCATCAATACAATTATCGTGTATGTCACTTGTTATGTATAGTCGCTGTTTAGAAAAACGACAAAGTCATACGTTGCTTTTGTTATTGAAATGTTTTGCTGAAATGTGGTGAGCGGCTACAAAATCATGAAGTTCTCACACCAATGATTATTAGTTTAAAATTTTGACTCAAAACTGCTATTGTGAGGACGACATTGCGACGCTGAACTTCTAAACAACAGATCTAATTAGACCCATTGTGTAGTTACGCCCAAACGATTGTGTTTGGTGGCACTCTGTTTGAAATATACGGCGCCAAAATCAGGACCAGTTCAACTCTGTTGAATCGTATAACGTTAATCAACTTTAAACGCATTGAAATCTTATTTCCGACAGTTAATTGCTATGGTAGTGAGTCCTAAAAGCTAAAGGTAATTGTAAATTTTGAACCTTTTGAACGCACCGTCTCACTCGACGTTATTTCAGATGCTTTGTGTTACTCCCCACCCACATCCAGAAGGTGTAAGTTATAAAGTTGTTTCCCTTGCCCTGAATGCAAAGCAAACGTTAACTTTTAAACATAATTGGATTTCAAGTGAATATGTTGCCATGGTTTCAAATCATGAAATCGGTCGATGTTTCGCACTTCTTGGAATGTGTGGTGATTCTTATTTTGACAGAAGGAGAAAAGTAGTTTCACTTTTTCAACTTTAAAACCAGTGTCCAGCATTTAAAAAGTTTTCTTTTATCTGATGCAATGTGACAAACATATAAACCGCACACCTGAAACCCCTTTCATTCGTCTGCTCTCGAAGTGGATTTAAAAGCGAGGCGAATCCAATACAGCTCCTGCTTCGAAGGCATTAACCGGGAGAGAGATTGAGCGGTGGCAGGCGATCCTCGCTGTTTAGAAAAACGACAAGTCATGCGTTGCGTTTAGTATTGAAATGTTTTTGAAATTTGAATGTCCGCACACCAACGATATATGAGTTTTAAAACAACTGCTAGTGTGGGGACGGCATTTGCGACGCGGAACTTCTAAATAATAGACCAATTAGGCCCATTGTGTAGTTACGCCATAACGGCTGTGCTTGGTGGCACTCTGCTCGAAATATACGGCGCCAAATTCAGGACCAGTTCAACTCTGTTGAATCGTATAACGTTAATCAACTCAAACGCATTGAACGCTTATTTCCGACAGTTAATTGCTATGGTAGTGCGTCCTAACAGCTAAAGGTAATAGTAAATTTTGCACCTTCAATAAATATGGCAGCATAATTAGCAATATACCTTCATACCTGAGAGTAAATTGTTGTCGGACTTGCTTTGTGTTCGCGAAGTACAGCTATTTGTTAATGCGTCAAAAGAGCGTAATTTATAGATTGTGGGGACTCGATGCGTTACACACAACAAAGTCGCCGAAGGCAGCGCACCATTTCAATCGACGTCATTTGAGACGCTCCGTGTTACTCCCCACCCACATCCAGAAGGTTTAAGTTATAAGGTTGTTTCCCCTGCCTTAAATGTAATGCAAACGTTAACTTTGTAACATAATTGGATTTCAAGTGAATTTGTTGCCATGGTTTCAAATCATGAAATCATCAGTGGATGTTTCGCATTTTTTCAACTTCTTGAAATGTGTGGTTTTTATTTTGACGGAAGGGAAAAAGTAGTTTCAACTTTTCAACTTTAAAACCAGTGTTTTTCATTTATCTGATGCAATGTGACAAACTTGCAAACCGCACACCTAAAACCCCTTGCATTCGTCTGCTCTCAAAGTGGATTGAAAGCGAAGCGAATCCAATACAGCTCCTTCTTCGAACGGATTGAGCGGGAGAGAGATTGAGCGCTCCTCCTCTTGCGCAAAAATAAGAACGATTGAGAGAATGGCATTCAAACTCATGTCGTATGTTACAGTTATAATTTTAAATCACCGAAGGCAGGTTAGCCGAAATTTGATCTCCAATCCAAGTTTCTTTGTGCTGAAACATTCAGTTGCGAAGGCAAACGTGTAAGCAGTGTTTTATATGTAGAATTTTGGTCACTGTTTGGAAATGCTAATGTGGAACTGTCATACCTAAACGGAACTCGGCATTCTGCAACTCCTTTCACGCCTAAATAACAATGTAACAGCAAATTTAAGCTTTAGACGCTAATTTGTTGACGCAAATCGCTTGTGTTTGCAATGGTTGCTATATCAATGGCGTGCTTAGGACTTTTGTGGCAGTTCTCCTAGGTTGTATTGAAGTTGCCTGTCTGTAAAAGGTTCAGGTTGTGGCTAATTGAGGTGTACGATTCATAATATTTAACATGCCTTGTGTGAATCCCGAGTGGTGGAACGTTGTACCTTGGCTTTCTTGCAAACAATTGTATTATTCATATTTTATTGCTGCAAACAGCTTAAATTAAACTTAAAAGAAAACTTCACACTTTTGTGAAAGTTTGTTTGTCTCGAGGGTGGTCTAGCAGTAAAATCTCGGCGCTGTGGTGGTCGATAATTGTTGTTGCGTGCGGCAAGTTTCCGGACCAATGATAACCGCCATTTTGCCTTCTTGGTGCCTGAAATCAGGGAGTGGCAGAAGATACATTTTGAGCCGATTATAACTCCTGTAACTCTTCGGTCATTTTCTTTAGACGTCTCTCCATATTATCATTTATTACCATTTGAGTGCTGGCAAAAATGTTTTTGGAATCCGAGACGTTATGTGGAACATGCTGTTTATTAACCACTTGGTGTGACTGAAACTAACCTGGTTCGCTAATTAACATTATGTGATCAGCTTTTTCATCCAATAAATCAATTGACAAACCATAGTCAGGTGCCAATATCATTCTGATATGGGCAGGCAATCTGTCAAAAAACAACTCTTTTAATATTTTTTCCGCATCTGGAGAGAAATTTCATGCGATTTCAAAGTACACTTGGACGCTTATTTTCAAATGCAAGATCGTAAAATAATTCATGTACTTTAGTAATGGGGTTACTGTCAAATGACTTCAAAAGCGCATGTTTCAAATCACCATAAGAGCGACGACCAACCTTACCCCAAATAATATGAGGGAAGAAATGGTTAAGTTGAATTTCTCGTTGTCAGATGTTATTTGATGGTTATAAAAATACCTCCAACGGTCGCTAACCACAACTTTACAGCATCCTGCCACATTGAGGGTAATTTTACTTTCGCTGCCATAGGTGTGATAGGTGCAGTTCGGCTAGACGAAAAATGCGGTGCGGACCCACCTGCATAACAAGGCGTCGAAAACGGTGCCTGATCCCGAGGCAAAAACATGGATGCGGCCTGGTCATTAATTCCAGGGGGTGCAAAATAACTCAAGCGAGGCTGAGCTATAGAATATGATGATTCGAGAATTGCAGCGATTGGCCTAATAGTGAGTTTGACAATGCTGTTGAATAAAGCGGCGCGGCACTGCCTGTAGCGTTTAAACCGCAACTGAGCAAATCGTTACCTTGCAAATCATCAACACTATCGCTGTTACTCGAACTCATGTCTGTCTCAGTAGCTGCGTGAGAGTTAGCATCGAAATTACCTGGTGTGACCAACGGGTCTGACTTTCAAAACCCTTTGAATTTAATCAAACTTTTTATAAATTGCGGAATGACACCAGAAGCCTTGTGCGACATAGTTAAAGCGCGTAAAAAAATCTTAAATCAGAAGATTGAAATGCCCGTTCAAATATCACGTCGGGGTCACAAATTTTTATGTAGGGCGTTATTTAAAACTTCTACACAAAATATTAACACTACCGTATATCTGACTCCTGATAAAAAAGCTACTCTCTAACCCTAAGTCAATCTGTTAGTTTAATACATAAATAACGGTCCCACGAATATTACAATAAAACGATACAAAACACTCGTACTAACGTCTCTTTCTGTTTTTAACCTCGAGTTGAGTTATAGGTTTGAAATGAATTATAAACTGTTAGAAGCCAGACTCGAATGCGTGAAGGAATGACTGAATGTTTTTTCCCAAAAATATGTGGCTTATATAAAACATGCATACAGGGTCGTTTGACTCCTTTGAAAAGACAGCTTATTACTGGAAGTTGTCACAAAATAGGTCGGCAGGATATTTAGTTGTCTTCCGTGCAACGAATGAATAACACGCTCGCCGTATGGGTTGAAATGGTTTCGTGGCTATTATCCGACGTTAAAAGAAAATACAGTTAATGCCACGAAAACACAACATAACATTTGGGAAATATGACGTCGGATATACAGGAATAATACTGGGCCTGTCCACTTCAGTCGAATAGTAACTTAGACGCGATTAAAAGAACAACAGTAAATTGCTATGGTAGTGACTTCTTTGGCAGTAATACACCGGGATAAATCCTTCTAGTCCAGAGTAAGAGATAATCGGAATTACTGCGTGTCAAACTTCGCGACGTAAAGCAACTATTGTCTTTATTGATTATATGATCTAAAATCACTTGGTGTGACCTGTAGTGTTTCTATACTATTGCTTTTCCAAACCGTTCAATGCAATGTAACATAACTATGATGATGTGCCGTAAATGGACAAAACAAACTAACCGTAAACCTTTACGGTGTTGGCATTCCTGTCGAAGCGTTCGGCAGTAAGCATTGTTTCTTGGTTGTAAAGCGTATTTTGTTTGCTGTGTCGTATATTTGTTTTCAATAGGAAAACATGTTTTGGCTTGTAACGCTATTCCCAAATACCATTATCATGACAGTTTAGTCCAAATAACAAAAATGTGTCCAGCCCTTGATGTTTTCGAAATAACTTTTGCAAATCCTGATTATCACCCGGCAGTTTTCTGATATTAAAACTGAAAACCCCCTCCCTTACTTTACCAAGGATGTTAACTTTAAAAACAAAACCAAATATCTGATCAAAAACAAGAATTTAAACCAAATTGTTTATTTACTACATTAAAAGTTAATATTTAGAAGTTTAAATTAATTGGTCCTACTAAAGAATGCACTGTGGTAATGAAGGTAAGAATGTTTACAAGTTTGTATAAGAAAATCAAATGGTTGTACATTGTTGCTTTAGAAACCTCAAGTGGAAGCACAAAGTATAGAAGAGAACCCGTACAGATCATTAAGCCACAGGAAGGAGGCGGTTACTCCATCAATGAAATTGAAATTGGTCGAATTTTTGGAGACCAGGATGTCGCTGACACCCCAGTTGCAATCTATTCCATTGCTGGAGCTTTCAGAACAGGAAAATCATTCATGTTAAACTTTTTCCTGCGATATTTGTGGGCAAACCAAAAGAACAAGGTAATTTTTATTGCTAACAATTAACCGTTTGCATGTATTAATGTTTGCATGAAGGTGGATGATTGGCTTTCGTCCAAAGAAGATCAACTGATTGAAGGTTTTCCGTGGAGAGGAGGAAAAGAAAAACATACAGAAGGAGTTTGGATTTGGGATGAACCGTTTTTCTTTTATACAGCAGGGGGCAAGGTAACAAATATTCCGCGTACCAAGTTTGGTCTATTTTAAAAAAATACAAGGTTATGATTTTTGTTTCATTACGAATTTTATTTAATATATGCGTTGTTGTATGTGATCTGAAAGGCAATCGCTTGTGTCTATAGACGAAGTTTATTCCATTCAAAAATTCTGGTATGTTTCATTGATAGATTGCATTGTTCCTCATGGACACACAAGGTGCATTTGATCACGACACAGACATACAAAAAAACTCAGTTATTTTTGGAATGAGCACACTTATGAGTTCTGTCCAAATTTACAACGTGAAAAATGAAATAAGAGGCGACACTCTCCAGCACTTACAAGTTAGTTCAGAAAATATTATTGCAAAAACGCATTACGTTTATGTTTTATTTGACAGCTGATGACAGATTTTGCACAAACTGCCAAGCAATCATTTGCGAGGTCAATCATAGAAGCTTCGAAAACAGGTCTTGAGAACATTTACAAAACGGGAAAAGCATTATTTACCGGTACGTCAGATGCGGATCATCCACAAAGTGACGACCAAAGGCCATTTCAGGTTAGACTTGTAGCGTTATTGTTAATTACTGTCTGAGCGTTGCATTTTTATATTTCTTTTGACGAAGATTGGTAAAACCACAATAAAAAAGGCCAAATAAAAATTATTAACAGACTAAAATTTCAACTGCTCTCCGTTTGTTTGAGTCTAACGATTGGCGGATTTTTGAACTATAAACAATATTTTAATGACAACGTTGATTAAATATTATGCAAGCCCAAAGTTATGTTTAATATCAAGCAAAAGTCGCAGCCACTGTTCTTTTGGATTTTAAATGGGAATCCACTTGGAACCAGCAATATTGTCCTTGTGTAAACACTGCCCGGTGTCCGACACAGTGCAATAATACATTACGTGTTGTTAAATTAAGTGCAACAAACTCAAATTCGTATAAGAGAACATCAAAAGAACGCAACCGTCGGTCACATTTCACATCCTGCTGGGCCATAATGTACGTCATGGATCCAAGTTTCTATTCGTTCCACTAGAGAAGAGCTTATTGTCTCAACCTGATACGGCTTTCACTGCCTAATTCAGGGGTTCTTAACCTGGGGTCCATGAACCCCCAAGGGGTCCGAGAAGATGCATTTAGGGGTCCATGAAACGAAATACAATTATTCTGAAAATCCCCGACAAGCAGACAGCTAAAAGCTAAAATTATCATTGAAAAAAGTTTCTCTCTGGGTTTAACTGTTGTACGTGCGTGCTAGTGTTTCGACCATCACTATGTTGATTAAAACCTAACTTCGACATTTGCAATGCGTTTCTTGCAAAGAGGTCCATAGCTTTTCAAAGAATGTTTTAGGGGTTCGTGATCCAAAAAAGGTTAAGAAACACTGGTCTAATTGAATTAGGAACATTCATATTTTCATTGTAATTATGATCACAGTGATTGGTTACCTTTCATATGCAGAACATGATCTTTCTGATTCGTGATTGGTCAGACCCAGATTACAGTCTTGACTTTGAAGGAGGGAAGGAAGTTTTAAGAGAGGTTCTTGGAAAAAAGTCTGAAAACCCTAAAATTGAATCAGTTCGAAAACACTTACGGGATTCATTTGAAAGCATTTCATGTTGCTTGATGAAATCTCCTGGAGAAACAGTGACGTATAGAAGCCAAAAACAAGGAAGCAATTTGTGTATAAAAGGTATTAAGCAAAATATCTTACACATGCAGATGTCTTTGTTATTTTGAAATTTGATGTGTATGTATTTTTTTGTATTTGTTTGTGTTTCATCCGTTAACACACAAAAAATTACAATTACATTTGTAAAATCACACATGGTTTGTTACCTTGACTACATGTAGAATATTTTATAAAGACTGATATTAATTGATAAATACGCAAATTATTTCAGATGTAACGAAGGAATTCTTAACCACACTTGGCATTTTGGTGAAAGAGATTTTTTCCCCGGAACGGATTGTGATAAAAAAAAGTCCATAAAAGTCCAGTTACAGGAAAAGATTTGATTAATTTTACACTGTCTTACTTTCAAATATTTGACAGTGATACTATGCCGGAGTTGAATAATATGTTGCAGGTAAGAATGGGCTCTCATAGAAAAAGATAAAGTATCGAATTTGTATCGGGACTTTTCAATACAAAACTTTTGTAAAATAATATAATGACTGTGACCTCTGGATGAAAAAAATTAAACTTTTGTTTAATTTGATTTAAAATCACTAGTATGAAATATTTGATGCCTCGCATGCAGATTGCATATTTTAAAATGCAGCTCTTATGGTTCTACAGGCTGCAGCAGGTGTTGGAATTTTGCAGTGTATTAGCGATTGCAAAGCAACCTACAAAAATCAAATGCTAAAAGTTGGTGTTCTGTATTATTAAAAAAACTTGCCATTAAACAGGTTGTGTTTTAGATTTGTCAAAAAGGATATCTGAAGGAAAATGACTTCAGAAGACACCATGAGACACTGAAGTCACAAGCTATAGCAGATTTTGATCAACGACCAAAGTTGGGCGATGAGGAATTCATCTTAAAATATCGAAAGCAGTTGGAAGAAAGCATTCATATGGAATTTTGTGTGTTTGAGCAAATTAACCGAACTAAAATGGTTTGTAAGAACATGTAACTTTCTGAACCATTTGCAATATAAGTTAACGTAAGAAATTAATCTTCTCTTTGTTTTCTGCTTCCTTCCAAGCAAGTACAAAAAATTTCAAAAAAAAAATTTCAACTATCTACTGTACAAACATTCTGGGAATCATTTCCCATTCTGTTGCAATTTGGCCCTGAAGATTTCCACCTTATTATATATACCCTGAAACGAAAGTTTCTTAGACAGTTACTATACAAACATATATTAACGTCGGTAAAACAATATTTGTCAGGAACAACTGAAACAGGAAACTAGAGTCGCAATGACTGAAGCATTGGAAATATACAAGAGTTCACTGAAAGAAGTATGTATATCACAACGACACCCATAAAAACAACGATTTTTCACATTTTTGTGAATTAACGAACTTTTTCAATTAGCCAAAAATTGCTTTATGTAATGTGACTGTGTGTTTATTTTAAAAAAACTTATTTCAATCAAGTAGCAATTTTATCAAAGGCTTTTTTACTCTCGGCGATTATTACAGAAAAGACTTTCCAGCCACCTTTTCCACTTGCTAGTGGCTGCATATTCATGCATTAATCACGTCTTGATCAAAGAGTCAATGCTGCTGAATTATCAAATAGGAATAGTAGGGATTTCTTATTTTTCTCTAAATCTTTATCATAAAAACAGACATTTTTATATATTGCCGAAGCCAAACATATCTGTGTAAATTTGTTACACGGCAGGAAACGTTTGGAAAGTACGTTACCCAGGAACTATTGGAAGACTTTTCAGAAACGTTAACAACAAAATCTCTTGACCATTACACAAAACAAACAGTAGACATCCCCGAAGATATTGCGAATCTTTGCAAACTTACACTCCTCAAATCAACTGAACTTGAGTTTAAGCGTGTTATGGAATCCAATGATGAGGAATATGTAAGTTTAAACTTGCATTAAGTGGCAATTTGGTATTGTCATAGCTTTCTTAGTTATGCAGTAACTCAATCTTTTTTAAAGGAAAAATTACATTTTCATCTTGAAAAACTTCAGAAAACTGTAGAAAAGTACAAGAAAACATTGCAAAAGGTAAGAATGATTTTTCAATAATATAGCTAGTTTCATTTTACTTTTTTTTTTTTTTTTTTATTCAAAGTAATACGTATAGGTAAATTGATGAAGTGTAAGAAAAAGAAACATAATGCCGTTCTAGTTTGCGGTGAACTTTGTTTGTAGGCAACACAAGAATACGTGGATGAGGATGAATTGCAACGATTTGATATGAAGGAAAGGAAAGAGGCCCGTGTTTACCTAAAACAATTGTATTCGAGAGATCAACAGGAAGTTGGCGATTCAATACTAAATAAGTTGGAACGTAAAATGGAAGAACATTACAACCTGGTCAAAGAACAAAATGCACACTACAAGGTTAGTACGTTTTACGTTTAGCATTTCATGGCGCACAGTCGTCTGTTCTTCTTGTTTCTTTGGCAAACAGAATGTTTTAGGAATAACACAATTCTACACGAGAATACAAAATTACATCAAAATTTTGCTTTTTGTGCAGCTGATGCTTGAGGAGCAAGCAGAACTAATTTTGCAAGAGAACATGGCCAGCTATTTAATTGAAATGAAAGAAGTAAGTAACACATATGGATTTAATTCTTACTACATAGCAGTATTAAGATTTTATCTTCGTTTATTATGTCCCCAGTTGGTTGATGGAAAATACGTTGAGCCTTCTCTTCTAAAAGATGCTCACAGCAGAATGAAACAGAGAGCAGAAGATATCTTTTCTTCAAGATTTAAAAAAAGCCCTTCAAAAATCAAAAATGCATTTGTGGCAAAGTATAAGCAGAAAAGCCATAATATGTTCCTGCAAATTCAGAACTATAACAATAACAACAAGCACATTTTTTTGAGAAAAATAGGAGGGTTTTTCGTTGGCACTTTCAAAGGATTAGGGGAAGGTTTTATAACAGGGGCAAGAGGCGGAGCAGAAGTGGGCAGAACTCCACTTGGCCCGGCTGGTGTGGTGGCCGGGACGGTAATTGGTGCTCCTGTTGGCGCACTTTACGGTTTGCTTACAGGTGGTGTGCGTGAAGTGCAATCAATTGGTGCCGGTTTTGAACCGAAGTCAGAGAATGAGCGTAAAGACGAATAAGTGATCGTAAAACCCTGTATATATGTTTGTATTGTACAAAGGAATCAATGTAAATGCGAAAACATCATTCTCGCTTCGTGTTTTAATCTAGATTGCCGTGAATTATTTGCTTTGTGTAGCTTGTGTTGTGATCACTTGTCATAAAAACCAACTACCATTATGTATCAACAATAAAATGGTTTACTGTATCTTGGGTTACGAGAGTGTGTCAGGTTTGGTGGTTATCGAGACAGTAGACACCCATGCAGGAAGATAATTTCCTCACAGAGAAATTGCAGCAAGTTACAGCCGGAAGTGATGGGTTTTGATATAACGCATGACGCCGTGTCAGCCAAACCAAAACTCACTAATCGCCAACTCGGTTTAAGGAACCGCAGATATTATATAGGATGTTACAAATCGATTATTGTGTTTGCAAAATAACAAAGTAATTTGTATTAATTCGAACCAAAGTCCTCTGTCAGACTGTCGACCGCGAAACACATCACGATATGTATTTCCATATTAATTACAATACAGTGATCTTGCAGACAGCCTAGTTTGTTGGTATTTAGAAAAATACATTTTGCCCAAAAGGAACTATCAGAAACAGTTACTTCACGCAAAAAGCTTTCGTTTCAGTTTCACCGGTGGCAGTTGTAGAAACTGATGATGCCTTTAAGGCGAAATACATTTTTCATTTCGGTCAAAGTATCTGACGGGAAGACGTGATCAAAAGATCCTGACCTCCAGTGCGGTAAAAAAAGCGGGAAAATATATCATATTATAGCCAAAGATAATGAAGCAAAATCCCTTGCTGTGCGGAGCCACTAATTTCAAATTTGTATTAAGGAAGCTGTGGATACTGATTATGACAATTTTATTAAATCATTACAAACGTTTCTTGTCTCGTCACTTGGTCGTCACTTATTCCCGCAACAAATTCTCACATGGTGATTGGACTGCATATAGCGCAGGCTTAATCGCGACAGATTATTTACTATTATATTTTGTATATTTCCAAGTGTTTTAGACCAAATGCGTACTTCTCTTCGTTTATGGTAATTTGAAAAGGGTTTCTTCATTTAGTTCACCGACATCTTATCGCAGTGCATATAGCACAGATGCGTCAACTTACCGCGCACGGCGTGACAAGCAGTCCACAGATGATATATATTATTTGGCCTGAACATACAACTAAATCGAACGGAAATTTAACACGGGGTCGCCAACCAACGTGGTACTAGACTTTTCCGCTATGTTGCTATCGATAAAATAGCGATGAGATAAATTGCTCTATTTGGGTGATTTTCAAAGTGCCCAAGGTGGTAACTGAGATGCAACGTCTGATGTTACACAATTTGTGTTCTAACCAACACACTTGCATCATAGGGATTTATGGCATCATAAAGAAATAAATTAGAAATTTCAAACACAGTAGTGCAAAAAACTTGAAATAGTTTGAACAAGAAAGCCTATCATGCTAGACATAGAGCAGATTTTCCAACCACGCTGTGTTCATCATGAGTGCTAAACTGTATTTAATGAGTTGCATCAACGCGTGCACAGAAGTGGGCGGGTAGGCTCCAATCTCCGATCCGATCAGACGCAAAAACAGCAACATAGCACGTGACTTTTCAACCAAGATTCCTGATCGGGAATCGGGCTGAAGAAAAAAAGTAAAAAAAAGTTGATCCGAAAGTAGATGGAGAAACTTGAATTAGTTTACGGGGAACAAAATCCCTGGCAGATCATGTTATCCATGTTTTTTACCCTATTCAACACACAACTTATATACAGACGGGACTAAGGATGCATGCAGTTATGGCCATTAAATCAAAGAAATCCTGTTTTCAAGTCCCTCTGCAATAATCCACTTAAAAGTTTAAAAAGTTTTGCCCTTGGAAGGGACAGTATACATGGCAAGGATTTGTAAAGCCTCTAAGAACTTTACATGAGATTGTATGTGCGACGTAGTCTTGCTGATTGAAAACCTAATCGTAAAATGCAGAGTTGTAATGTTGTGTTAACCTATCAATTCTCTGAAGTGAGTATTAAAATGAATTGCCTTTGAGGCAGTTTACTCAAACTAGCTCAAATTCGTCAACCTCTTGCTTATGCAGAACTATCAGCTCAGCTCTAAAAAGAAATATGGGAGTGGTTTAATGGAACGACGAAGGTACTAATAACCTGGCATAATTGCGCGATCGTTAGAGTATTCAAAGCATTTGCTTTCTCTAGGACAGCGATTTTCAATCGGTGTTACGTTAAAGATCGCCTGGTGTTCCGCAAGAAATTCATTAGTTTCACTGATGTTCCATGGAACACGGGTCGGAAATCACTTGTTTATCACAAACGGCGTAAAGTAGCGTTATGAATGTAATCATCCACTATCACCAGTTTGAGTGTTCCATCGTGAATTGCTTCATTTATTGTGTAACAATAAGAATCGTTTTGTAATGACAAGAATGAAATTGCGCGAGCCTTTTGCTGGTTAAGTACAATGCCGCAGTACTTCCAACAATTTGGTGTTCCGCAAGATTCTTTTCATAGAAAAAGTGTTCTGTGCTCAAAAAGGTTGAAAAATACTGCTCTAGGATGCAATACCCGAGGTTCGACTGCTGGCACAATTTGTCCGGTTATCATGTGCATAGATAGAGGATTTGCCAAGCATCAGCAAGTACTCATTGGGTTGCGCAATTAGCTTTACACAAACACACAATATAATCACAATGGATAAACGCGGGAAGAGGGCGCTTGTTCAATATGCATTGTTCAGATTTCCTGTGGTTTGGGGAAGCATTTCCTCGTAAACATGTTTTCCAATTGGAATGATTGTGGTGTATAGTTACAACGTGTATGTTAATTGTGTTATGTGTTCCAGCCTTGTACCGCTCTTATAAATCTGTAGATAAAAAGATTAACGTTCGTAGACGCAATAAGGTTTTGCGTCTCCTAAAAGTTTGGGATTTTTTAGATCAAGTCGTGGGATAAGTTTGGTGAAAGACGAAAAGGAACATTGTAAGAATGCGTTTATTTAATTTGTGCGCCATTGTCTGGTGCATGTTGTTGGTTTGCTGCTTTAAAACGGAAGCATCTGAGAGGACTTGTGCTGCGTCGTATGCAAGAAGACAAGCTTGTGCGAGCAGCGTTATCACCCGAGCACAATGTGAAAGAAGGTAAAATACATAAGGTTACGAAAATAAAAATACAATTGTAACGTAGCTATTAACGTTCTGAATTCCTCCACATCTGTGATGTTACAAAAATACTTTAACCTTTCACAGAGATTGTTGCTTTGACGAAGAACCGAAAGATCAATCTATGCAGTGCTACCGTAAAGGTATAAAGTTTATAGCTTACTGCCTTGCCCAATGTGGGCCTATCATCTGTGCAGTCTAATATTGCCTATCTTCTGTGTAGTATTTTAGTTGTGACAGAGCAGGAAATACTTGCATAGGCCATGCTAATAAAAAATCTAATTCTGTAACAATAATACAGTTTTGGGCATCAACAGCGCTGAGTAAAATCGGGAGTTTTACATATAGTGGTCATAGAGGTTATGCGACCTACAAATTCTGGTTGAATTGATGTTTTATTTTATCGATTTTGGTGAAAATTAAAGTTTGAGAAATTGGGTTTGTGGCATCCGATGTATTAAAAAATTCAAAATTTTGTTTTCGCACTTTGAAGTGGGTGTGATTTTTAATACTCTATATTGGACGGAACAAAGAACAAATTTGAGAAACACTGATCGTTTTTAAATTAAATCGAGAACAAGAAAGGTAGTTTCCCTGTGAAGTATCAGATTTCAAATCAAAATGTTTTGTGACGGAAATTTATGTTCAACACAATTTTATCCGACAAAGTTAACAAACAAAATCAACCCATAAATTGGCACTTACACACACTTTTGAGGTATTGGTATGGATTGAAATTAATCCCAAAACTACTGCTATTTCTCGTCGTATTTCTACGTGTGCTACGTCTAGTTTAACAGAACACAATTTTGCCTCTTGCGTATGTTTGAAATGTTGATTTGTTTGCTAGCCCAAGCAATTAAATTACTCAGTTCTTTCTGTATTTGAAATAAATTTTTCCACATTTGTGTTAGCAGCAATATCCCAATTACGAATAGTTTTCTGAAGTGTTTTTGTCTAGATTCAACTTCAATACAATGCCAAGAAACTGGTGTGAGATGTGGTTTCTTTTTTTGCCCTACAAGGTATTGGAATAATGGTGGTTTTTATAAAGTGATAAGAATTAATCAAGTTTTTTCTTCAGGGAATTGTGTCAACTTTGGGGCTGTTGCTGGAATAACAATAGAGCAGCTTGTTTTTATCCTTCCAACCACAGTAAGATTTAACAAAAAATGGTTTCTTGATTTTAATTTTTTTTTGCATTAATTTGTTTCACAGCATGTTCTTCTCCACCAAGCCTTGATGCTGGAACATATTCACCAATCAAAGATTCCTATGACCCAGCAAAAACTGTAACATATTCATGTCCACATCAAATCCAGGGTGATCCAATACTGACTTGCCTCAATGATGGAACATGGGACAAAGACACTGCACCAGTCTGTTACAATACAAATGGTAAGTTTTTCGTCATTATAATACCTGTCTCTTGGGAAACGCATATATGGTAAAAAAAAATACAAGTTTTGATATACAGCGTAGTCCCATATCTAAAAAAACTCCAACTTTTTCCTTCCACAAAATCCTTCCTCTCAAACCATTCTTAAAAGGGTCTTTATTATTTTTAGTATGCAACAAACCACCGAACATAGCTGCTGGCTCATTTACTCCTGTTCTGGATCAGTATAACTCTGGTGATATGGTTACATACAGTTGTTCTGATACTACAACGCACACACTGCTTGGAACTGCACAAGTTACTTGTAACAACAAAACTTGGAGTGAAATCCCTTTCTGTCATCCCAAAGGTCTGTTCATTAAATATGACTTGAGTTTTAAGAGCTTGTTGTAAAACGTTCACAAGTAGAATGTGTTTACATGATTTAATTATGGTGTGTTTAGGCTGTTGGGTAATAAAAACTATCAGCAAAAGTTTAATAAAATTGTGAGGAATACATCACATATTTGGAACTAATGACTGTTTCTATTTTAGAATGTTATTCACCTCCATTTATTGATGATGGTTCTTTTTTACCGGTGACTGGTGTTTATGCAAGAACAACACAAGTTACTTACTCATGTGATGATGGTTCAACACCAACTGGTACAACCATGAATACTTGCCAGGATGATGGTACATGGTCTTTAACTGGTGCTTCATTGCCATCATGTCCTGCACGTAAGTATTTGTTAGTTGTTGTTTTTTTTGTGATATATAATAGGCTATTCATTAAAAACAATAATAAAAACATTGTGTTACACTTGAGATCAAATATGTTTTCTTGTTGGAATTTCCACAATGTTAAACCACGGTTAATGACATGTTTTTCAAACACCACATATGTTATTTTTGTTGGAAGTTGCTGAAATCTTATATCACACAAACCATTAGTTTGCAGTTCTGTCACTTCAACCACTTGGTACCCATGGTTGTATATTAATAAATGTTGGTTTTGCTTTCAGTATGTTCTGACCCTCCAACTGTTACCAATGTGCAAAGTGTTACACCTTCTACCGGACCTTACTCATCAGCAGTAAATCCCACAGTAACATATGTATGTGCCACTGGTTATACCTTGGTAGGAAGTGCTTCAATAACTTGCCAAAGTACTGGAGTGTGGACTGAAAACCCACAGTGCAGAGAGAATGGTAATTGGTTATATCAGTTTTCTGAAAATATTCAGGATTAAAGTAATTTTTGGTCATTGTGGTGCTAAAAAACGTTTATGTTTGTTTGATTTGAGCACATTTCTTAATACTGTTTTCATTTTGTTACTCAATGCTTTAATGTCAATAATACTTGCTAGGTTAATGGTGCATGGTCTGTAACTAGTGTTTCTTTGCCATCATGTTCAAGTTGTAAGTACACAGTGAACTGGTTTAGAAAACTTCTGTTTTTTGAAAAACTCTGCTATGACTTTTATTGATGTCCTATCTGCCTATTTATGTTATTCCAGTGTAAAAGTGAAAGGTCGTTACTCATATAATTATCTTTTTACAAAGTCTGGTAAAAACCCCAAAGCAACCTAACATAATATATGAAGAAATAGGTTCAGAAAGTTTACCCGATTGCTCTGTTAATAATTTGCATCTAGGTGAAGTGATAGTTTTAGCAACAATCTTAGATATTTTTACGAATCACAAAATGTTGTCAGTACTGTAAATTAAATTCATTCATTTTTGAGCAGGCTGGTGTATAACAGCAAGCCTTAACTTTAAGATTAGACCACTGTCTGCATGGATAAGAACTGTTTATCACCAAAAATCTTTGGTAACAAAATATCAACTTTGTGTCTTTTTACACAAAATCCCAGATTGTATCAGCAATAATTTATTGTCACAGTTTGTGGCGAACCACCGGACATCGTGAACATGAACACTAAAACCCCATCCACTGGAATATTCTCCCCAACTTTAAATAGTACAGTAACCTACACCTGTGTTACTGGGTATGAAATATTTGGTTCAAGCTCCATAAACTGCCTAAGTACTGGATGCTGGGAGGCTAACCCTCAGTGTGGGCCTATCGGTAAGTAATGTTCATGCCTTAAACTGAGATTGAATCTCATGTGTTTTATTATTCTGCTATATGGCTTTTTGAGCAACATGTATTAGTGATTTTAACAAAACTGAAGCAATGGTTTGTTTGTTTGTTTCCACTTTTTAATTTTTGGTATCTGATGCAACAAACTTGATGTTGTTTTGTTAATGTGTGCCTTTGTTAAGATTTGATTTCCACCATAAAATGTTTCTTCCAATCATGTATTTGTGATCTTCATGGTTTTAGTTTTTGTAGCGCATGCTTTGTAATGAATGGTTTTGGTCTTTCAAGAACTTATTTTTAATTTCACTCCAATACCAACAGTTTGTTATAAAATGTGAAATGTGAAGTGATTGTAAAACATATGTGTGTTTGTTTAGTGTGTGGTCCTCCACCAAACCAATCAGGAGCTGCAACAACACAGCACAGGCCAATCAAGGATATTTATTCACCTCTAGAAGTGGTCACGTACGAATGCACAACGGGAACGCAGGTTGGTTCGGTAGAACAAAACACTTGTCAACCAGATGGAACTTGGGAGTTCACAGTTATTAACTATTGTGGATAAAACACATTGCAATCAAACGCAGTTTACCAAACAAATGCAACGTTTCATACAAACTTTATGATGACTCACTTTGAAATATTGATACCCGTATTATCAAGTGTTGTCTTTATTTCTAGCTCTATTCCAACATGTTACCGGTGACGTCATCCGCAAGAAAGGTCTGACCTAAAACATTTTGTTGTTCCATACTGACCTGAATCACCGCTTTAAATCAGTTTGTTAAACAAGGCACATGCCATGAACTTTCCTATCACATTTACACCCCCGTCTTTCTGCCGCCTTCGCTAGTTATCTTGCTTGCTTTACGTCTTTCAACTTGCGCTACTTCAAGTCTTTCCACAAATAAACAGAACATGCCTTTGGTCTCACAGATCGCTGTTTGGTCACAAAGATCAGAACTTTTGGTCTCACAGATCAGTTCAGATCTCGAACTTGGGCCCGAGAACAGACCGTCGGTGATGGGACCTGCAGTCAGTATGGTGTCAGACTGGGTCTTGTCAACTTGATGTTGGGTAAGACGCAAGTATCAAACCATCTGCGTCCCTTTATGTTTGGTGCTCATGCCATCTGTGATCTCGAACCCAACGCCAAGCTTGCATTGTTTCCTTTCTTTTAGTCACAAAACGTGTTTCTTAACTTTGCTTTCAAGTAATTTTACTGCAGGTTTGTTAACGCACGTCGACAAAATGGTAGTTTGTAATTTTTTTTTTTACTGCGTGTTATAACGTCATCACATAATGTTATGCCAGGTATGTCTACATGCTTCAAGCAAGCGGACCAAAGTGCCGCGATGTATTGACTCATTTTAGCAAGCCTTCACAACGCGAGAAGCAGGACACCAGAAAAAAATCTGCTTTAGGCAAGGGTTTAGACACAAAGGCAGAAATGAATCTCCACACAAATTTTCCAAACAGCAGCAAAAGTTTGAGTCAAACGTGCGTATATTGGTCCCATTGGCTGCTTTTAGTGCAGAGGATTGGCTCCGGGAATTTCGTCTTTCATAGGCTGTTAGCGGAGTTACACTAACCTCTGCAACGCTGTCTAATAAAAAGAGGATTTTTTGAGGTCCGGTTTGGGACGAAAAGGGATTGACGTTTTTTATGTAAATGAAAAGACGGACGACCTGGTCGTCTTCCTGATAGGCACAAGGCTTGCGGAAGCCTTTGCCTTGGCACCAGTTCAACGAGCAGCACAAAAACGAGGTGCACGCAGAAAAGGCAATCGCGACGCATGTCACGGTTCGTTAAACACGCAGTAGTTACTACACCATCTTGATATTCATTAACCCCTAACACACTCATATATGACCTGGTTAAAACATAAGATAAAACACCTCAATAGGCGAACTTTAAAAAAAAATAATCCTAAAATGCAGATTTGTGATGTTGTGTTAATCCCATCTTTTCTCTGCATTAAGAATTAAAATAAGTTGCCTCCAGAACAAATCCCGCAAGCTCCCTGCTTCCTCCAAATTCGTCAACCCCTTATTTACCCAAAACTATCAGATCAACTCCAGAGATGGATTCATGGGAGTGGTTTAGTGGAACGACAAAGGTTGTACAAACCTGGCATACATATATGTGATCGTCGCAGTGTTCAAAGCATTTGCTTTATGTAGGATGCAATACCCGAGGTTCGACCACTGGTACATTTTGTCCGCCTATTACGTGCATAGATAGAGGGTTTGCCAAGCATCAGCAAGCAATCATTGGGTTGCGCAATTAGCTTTACACAAACACACAATATAATGACAATAGAAATTTACAACACGGGAAGAGGATGTTTGATCAATATGCATTGTTCAGATTTTCGGCGGTTTGAGGAAGTATTTCCCCGTAAACATGTTTTCCAGTTGGTATGATTGCGGTGTATAGTTACAACGTGTATGTTGAATGTGTTCTGTGTTCCAGCCTTGGACCGATCTTATGTGTAGAGGAAAGGATAAACGTTTATACACAAGGTTTTGCGTCTCCTAAAAGTTTGGGATTTTTTAGATCAAGTCGTGGGATAAGTTTGGTGAAAGACGAAAAGGAACGCTGTAAGAATGCGATTATTTAATGTTTGCGCCATTGTCTGGTGCATGTTGTTGGTTTGCTGCTATAAGACGGAAGCATCTGAGAGGACTTGTGCTGTGTCGTATGCAAGAAGACAAGCTTGTGCGAGCAGCGTTATCACCCGAGCACAATGTGAAAGAAGGTAAAAGACATAAGGTTACGAAAATAAACATACAATTCCAACGTACCTATTCACTTACTGAATTCCTCCACATCTGTGATCTTACAAAATTACGTTTCCTCTTTCACAGAGATTGTTGCTTTGACGAAGAGCCGAAAGATCAATCTAGGCAGTGCTACCGTAAAGGTATAAAGTTTATGGTCTACTGCCTTGCCCAATGTAGGCCTATCATCTATGCAGTCTAATATTGCCCATCTTCTGTGTAGTATTTTAGTTGTGACAGAGCAGGAAATACTTGCATAGGTCATGCTAATAAAAATCTAATTCTGTAACAACAGTTTTGGGCATCAACAGCGCTGAGTAAAATCGGGAGTTTTACATATAGTGGTCATAGAGGTTATGCGACCTACAAATTCTGGTTGAATTGATGTTTTATTTTATCGATTTTGGTGAAAATTAAAGTTTGAGAAGTAGGTTTGTGGCATTAGAATAATTAGAAAATTAAAAACATTTTTTCGTCTTTTAAGTTGGTGGCGTCGTTTTTATTACACCATTTTAAGGCGGAACAAAGAACAAATTTGAGAAACACTGATCTTTTTTAAATTAAATCGAGAACAAGAAAGGTAGTTTCCCTGTAAAGGATCCGATTTCAAACCAAAACGTTTTGTGACGGAAATTTCTGTTTGACACAATTTTATCCGACAAAGTTAACAAACAAAAGCAACGATAAAATGGCACTTACACACACTTCTGAGGTATTGGTAAGGATTGAAATTAATCCCAAAACTACTGCTATTTCTTGTCGCATTTCTACGTGTGCTACACGTCCCAACGTCCAGAACAGAACACAATTTTGCTTCTCGCATATGTTTAAAGATGGCGTGTTGTTGATTGTTTGCTAGCCCAAGCAATTAAATTACTCAGTTCTTTCTGTATGTGAAATAAATTTTTCCACATTTGCGTTGGAAGCAATAGGGGAGACCGGGGATATACCTCGGACACGGGGATACCTCGGACCAAGTATTTTACGTCACAATTAGGTATTGTTAAGACACTTTTACAAAAGCTTTATGTCTCCATCAAACGTTAACAGGAACTTTGGAATTAAATCATGTCTGCTTAAAAAGTTATAATCGAAAAAGTCAATTTATTAGTGAAACCAAGTTTTTCAATTTGTATGTGGAAGGCTATATATCTGTCACAGTTAATCAAAATGCAGTAATTTTGGGTTGATTGCATAATCAAATATGTATTCTTGGATAGGCCAATGATGATTTTGCCTAACCTTTAAAAATACGACCATAGTTTAAGAATTTCGATGTCGTCACGTGGTCGGGGATACTTCGGACATCATGGCAAGAAATCGCAAAAAGGCAACAATTTTTGAGTTTTATGAAAAATTATCGGGCAGAGAAGAGAATAAACAGAGGCTGAATAAAATGATTGAATTTCGGCAGTAAGAAAAAGTCCCAAAGATAAAAAATTGTTTGTTGACTCTAAAATCTATGATATCCGTGCTGCCGTTAAATGTACACGATTTACCCAAAGCATGAACGTGTGTAAGGGTGTCGAAACGATAAGTGGCCACGCCCCGATTCCTGAAAGCTTGAATAATATTTTATGCACTAATGCCCCAATGCTAATATTGCGCCAAGTTTGATTTCAGTTATTTGTTAAATAAACAAAAAAACGTCTGTTAAAACTTGCTGTCCGAGATATCCCCAGTCACGTCCGATGTGACCCCGGTACCGGGGTGACTTCGGACATTTGAGACCTGTTTAAAAAATGGGCTGAATAAACATTTTTAGTGAGCTATAACGAACGAAAAACCTTTTGTTTTTTGAGTAATGCTTTACTAGTTACAACAAAATACAATTTAAGAATGTGGTTCTTAAATTAAAAAAAATATGAGCAATTTTCCCAAAACCGTCCGAGCTATCCCCGGTCTCCCCTATCCCAATTGCGAATAGTTTTCTAAAGTGTTTTTGTCTAGATTCAACTTCATTGCAATGCCAAGAAACTGGTGTGAGATGTGGTTTCTTTTTCTGCCCTACAAGGTATTGGAATAATGGTGGTTTTTATGAAGTGATAAGAATTTATCAAGTTTTTTCTTCAGGGAATTGTGTCAACTTTGGGGCTGTTGCTGGAATAACAATAAAGCAGCTTGTTTTTATCCTTCCAACCACAGTAAGATTTATTAAAAAATAGTTTCATCACCGTTTAAAGGCTTGCAAAAAAAGTTTTTTATTCAATTTTAATTTTTTTTTGCATTAATTTGTTTCACAGCATGCTCTTCTCCACCAAGCCTTGATGCTGGAACATATTCACCAATCAAAGATTCCTATGACCCAGCAGAAACTGTAACATATTCATGTCCACACCAAATCCAGGGTGATCCAATACTGACTTGCCTCAATGATGGAACATGGGACAAAGATACTGCACCAGTCTGTTACAATACATATGGTATTTTTTTGTGTTATGACACCTTTCTCTTGGGAAACACCTCTAGGGTGATAAAAACATAGAGTTAACATTTTGATGTGCATTGTTGTCTCATATATTAAAAACCTAAAACTTTTTATGCACACTGCTTTATTTATTACGCCTCATCTTGCTAGTCAAGTGCGGTTGCTTGTTTAGTAGCAATGATGTTTTAATTTATTGTTCATATTTGTTAATAAAAACAAAATTTGGAAAAAAAAAACCAGACAAGAATTTCGATCATGAAAAAATCCTTTCATTTCAACCATTCTCAAAAAGGTCTTTATTAATTTTAGTATGCAACAAGCCACCAAACATAGCTGCTGGCTCATTTACTCCTGTTCTGGACCAGTATAACTCTGGTGATATGGTTACATACAGTTGTACTGATACTACAACGCACACACTGCTTGGAACTGCACAAGTTACTTGTAACAACAAAACCTGGAGTGAAATCCCTTTCTGTCATCGCAAAGGTTTGAATATTTGTAATTATTTGTTGTCTAAGCATTTACTTAAATTTCAGCAAAAAGTGTTTGAGATGGTTTTCACAAAAAAAGTTTATTTTTGGACTTATTTCTTAAAACAATAACTTGAGCAAATTATTTTTTTTTACTGGCACACATTTCAGTGTGTACAAGACCACCAGACAATTTTTCATCTTCATACCAGTGCTTTTTTTAGTTTGTACAGATCCTTTTAATGTCAAAGATGCAACTTTTACAATCACACGTCCACCTGGAGCACCAGTTAATGTTCCCACAACCACAGCAACATATACTTGTAACAGTGGATTTACAATAGTTGGGCCCAACGTTATAACTTGCCAAAATACTGGAGTGTGGACTATAAACCCAAAGTGCGAAAGTGTTGGCAAGTGTTTTGTAAAATAACTTTTTTCATGTTTTACCAGTGTATTTTTTAGTTTGTGCAGTTCCTTTTAATGTCAAAGATGCAACTTTTATAATCACACGTCCAACTGGAGCACCAGTTAATGTTCCCACAACCACAGCAACATATACTTGTAACAGTGGATTTTCAATAGTTGGATCAGACACTGTAACTTGTCAAAGTACTGGAGTTTGGACTGAAAACCCACAGTGTGAAAGTGTTGGTAAGTTTTTTTTTTATTGTTTTTTGTTCCTGTTTAACCAGTGTGTTTTGTAGTTTGTACAGATCCTTTTAATGTCCAAGATGCAACTTTTACAATCACACGTCCACCTGGAGCACCAGTTAATGTTCCTATGACCACAGCTACATATACTTGTAACAGTGGATTTACAATAGTTGGATCAGACACTGTAACTTGTCAAAATACTGGAGTGTGGACTGAAAACCCACAGTGTGAAAGTGTTGGTAAGTGTTTTATAAAATAACTATTTTTCCTGTTTTACCAGTGTGTTTTTTAGTTTGTACAGATCCTTTTAATGTCAAAGATGCAACTTTTACAATCACACGTCCACCTGGAGCACCAGTTAATGTTCCCACAACCACAGCAACATATACTTGTAACAGTGGATTTTCAATAGTTGGGCCCAACGTTATAACTTGCCAAAATACTGGAGTGTGGACTATAAACCCACAGTGCGAAAGTGTTGGTAAGTGTTTTGTAAAATAACTTTTTTCATGTTTTACCAGTGTATTTTTTAGTTTGTGCAGTTCCTTTTAATGTCCAAGATGCAACTTTTACAATCACGCGTCCACCTGGAGCACCAGTTAATGTTCCCACAACCACAGCAACATATACTTGTAACAGTGGATTTACAATAGTTGGGCCCAACATTATAACTTGCCAAAATACTGGAGTGTGGACTGAAAACCCACAGTGTGAAAGTGTTGGTAAGTGTTTTTTATAAAATTGTGAAAGAGTGATTTGTGAAAGAGAATGAAAGCAGTTTGTGATCTGTTATAACAGTAAAGGTGTGCCTTTAATAAAATATCTAAAATGGCAGACATCAAATACATAGCCAGCATTTTCCATAGATGTTCTCTGCTATGGTTTCACAGCTTGTTAGCAGTTTATATAGACATTCTTCATTGAGTTGTTTAAAAGTTTTATACATGGGGAAATGCCTGTCCAACACTGATGTAACATTAACAAAGGTTTAATTGAATTTTACTATAAATTTGAGTATTGTTTTATTGTAGTTTGTTATTCACCTCCAGCGATTGAACATGGTTCCTTGGCACCAGTAGAAGATTTTTATACTGAAAATCAACAAGTTACTTATTCATGTAATGATGGTTCAACACCAACTTGCACAACCATGAATACTTGCCAGAATGATGGAAGTTGGTCTTTAACTGGTGCTTCGTTGCCAACATGTCCTACACGTAAGTATTTGTTGTTGATCTTTATTTAAATTATTTATAAAGTTATTTGGCTGCAAATTTTGAAATGCATTAAGTAAGCGATAACTATCAATGAGCATTGTTTATACATAAAGAACATCCATGCATAAAGTTTAATGAATATATGACACATTTGTTGTAAGGAGTTTTTTTGTGAAAATCTCACCATTCCAAGTCAGTAGTCAATGTTTACATTGCTGCACACTCAAAGGCACTTTTGCTGTGATTAACTAATAATTAAATACATTATAAATAATCCTTCATGTTTACTGTACTGGTTATAAAAACACCTTTCATGAATATACCGCTCTTATTATATCCATATTAATTTGTTTAAAATACGTTTTACAATTAATTGCTGTCACATTTTTGGTATCACTATGTGCCTGTAATAATGTTTTATCATCTCATATCTGCATTTCAGTATGTTCTGACCCTCCAACTGTTAGCAATGTACAAAGTGTTACACCCTCTACTGGACCTTACTCATCAGCAGTAAATCCCATAGTAACATATGTATGTGCCACTGGTTATACCTTGGTAGGAAGTGCTTTAATAACTTGTCAAAGTACTGGAGTTTGGACTGAAAACCCACAGTGCCAAAGTGTTGGTAAGTGTTTTTTTGTTGTTGTTTTTTTCCTGTTTCACCAGTGCTTTTTTTAGTTTGTGCAGATCCTTGTAATGTCCAAGATGCAACTTTTGCGATCACACGTCCACCTGGAGCAACAGTTAATGTTCCTATGACCACAGCTACATATACTTGTAACAGTGGATTTACAATAGTTGGATCAGACACTGTAACTTGTCAAAGTACTGGAGTGTGGACTGAAAACCCGCAGTGTGAAAGTGTTGGTAAGTGTTTTTTATAAAATTGTGAAAGAGTGATTTGTGAAAGAAAATGAAAGCAGTTTGTGATCTGTTATAACAGTAAAGGTGTGCCTTTAATAAAATATCTAAAATGGCAGACATCAAATACATAGCCAGCATTTTCCATAGATGTTCTCTGCTATGGTTTCACAGCTTGTTAGCAGTTTATATAGACATTCTTCATTGAGTTGTTTAAAAGTTTTATACATGGGGAAATGCCTGTCCAACACTGATGTAACATTAACAAAAGTTTAATTGAATTTATTGTAAATTTGTTTGAAAGTCAACACATGTCGGAACTGAGTATTGTTTTATTGTAGATTGTTGTTCACCTCCAGTGATTGAACATGGTTCCTTGGCAGCAGTAGAATTTTTTACTGAAAATCAACTGGTTACTTACTCATGTAATGATGGTTCAACGCCAACTGGCACAACCATGAATACTTGCCAGAATGATGGAAGTTGGTCTTTAACTGGTGCTTCGTTGCCAACATGTCCTGCACGTAAGTATTTGTTACAGTTGTTGTTCTTTATTTAAATTTTGAAATGCATTAAGTAAGTAATTTTTGAAAACAAGCGATAACTATCAATAAGTATTGTTTATACATAAAGAACATCCATGCATAAAGTTTAATGAATATATGACACATTTGTCGTAAGGAATTTTTGTGTAAAAGTCTCACCATTCCAAGTCAGTAGTCAATGTTTAAACTCAAATGCACTTTTGCTGTGATTAACTAATAATTAAATACATTATAAATAATCCTTCATGTTTACTCTACTTGTTATAAAAACACCTTTCATGAATCTACCGCTCTTATTATATCCATATTAATTTGACTAAAATACATTTTACAATTAATTGCTGTCACATTATTGGTATCACTATATGTGCCCGTAATAATGTTTTATCATTTTATCATTTCAGTATGTTCTGACCCTCCAACTGTTACCAATGTGCAAAGTGTTACACCTTCTATCGGACCTTACTCATCAGCAGTAAATCCCATAGTAACATATGTATGTGCTGGTTATTCCTTGGTAGGAAATGCCTCAGTAACTTGTCAAAATTCTGGAGTGTGGACTGAAAACCCACAGTGCAGAGAGAATGGTAATTGGTTTTATCAGTTTTCTGGTTTCATTATTGTGGTAAAACATAATTATTTCAATTTGATTTCTGTGAACAATTTCCTAATACTGTTTCCATTTTGTTACAATATGCTTAAAAGTCGATTATTTTTAGAATGTTGTCCACCTCCATCGATTGATGATGGTTCTTTTTTACCGGTGACTGGTGTTTATGCAAGAACAACACAAGTTACTTACTCATGTGATGATGGTTCAACACCAACTGGTACAACCATGAATACTTGCCAGGATAATGGTACATGGTCTGTAACTGGTGCTTTATTGCCGTCATGTCCAATGTGTAAGTACACAGTGAACTGTTTTCAACAAATATGGGATTATTGGAAAAACGTTTTTATTTTGTTTTTGTCTTTTCGTCATATTTGTGTCTGGTTGAAATAAGAAATTTAAAACGCATTACTTATGTAATTACCTTTTGATAACTGTGAACACTCTTCCATTACAATGAAACCATATTTAATTTTGAATTTTATTAATATTAACTTTACTTTCAGTATGTTCTGACCCTCCAACTGTTACCAATGTGGAAAGTGTTACACCGACTACTGGACCTTACTCATCAGCAGTAAATCCCACAGTAACATACGTATGTGCAACTGGCTATTCCTTGGTAGGAAGTACTTCAGTAACTTGTCAAAGTACTGGAGTGTGGACTGAAAACCCGCAGTGCAGAGAGAATGGTAATTGTTTTTATCAGTTTATCAGGTTTCTGGTAATTTTCGGTCATTATTGTGGCAAAAAAAATATATTTCAGTTTGATTTCCATCAACAATTTTCTTAATATTGTTTCCATTTTGTTACTATTTTTTTTTAGAATTTTTAGAATGTTGTCCACCTCCATCGATTGATGATGGTTCTTTTTTACCGGTGACTGGTGTTTATGCAAGAACAACACAAGTTACTTACTCATGTGATGATGGTTCAACACCAACTGGTACAACCATGAATACTTGCCAGGATGATGGTACATGGTCTGTAACTGGTGCTTTATTGCCAACATGTCCAGTGTGTAAGTACACAGTGAACTGTTTTTGAAAAGTATGGGATTATTTGAAAAAAAGTATATTATTTTTGTCTTTTCGCCATATTTGTGTCTGGCTGGAATAAGAAATTGAAAACGCATTATTCATGTAATTACTTTTGACTACTGTGAACACTCTTCCATTACAATGAAACCATATTTAAGTTTGTATTTTAATATTATTAACTTTACTTTCAGTATGTTCTGACCCTCCCACTGTTACCAATGTGCAAAGTGTTACACCTTCTACTGGACCTTACTCATCAGCAGTAAATCCCACAGTAACATATGTATGTGCCACTGGTTATACCTTGGTAGGAAGTACTTCAATAACTTGTCAAAGTACTGGAGTGTGGACTGAAAACCCACAGTGCCAAAGTGTTGGTAAGTTTATACCGAAGGTTGTGTTCGTGTGATTGACATTTGTTCCTCGTATTTAAAAAGCATTGCTTCCCCTTGCTCATTCAGTATGTCACGATCCCGTGGAAATGCAAAATGCAACTTTTGAAATTAACCGTCCCACCGGAGAAACAGCTAATGTTCCCGGCACAAATGTCACGTACACTTGCTTCAATGAACGTGGATTGATGGGCTCAGATACAGTGCTATGTGGAAGTGATGGGAGTTGGAACAGAATCCCTGATTGCCATTCCGTCGGTAAATACGTGAGATTTAACAATATTACACGAACTGTTTGTTCTCGTATTTTGTCCGGATGTGATTTTTAATTTCTTAAAAATTTTTTTTAGAAAGCAATAATTACATAAATAAATTGGTGTACGTCTATTGCAATGCATTATTTGTGGTTTTTACATGTTTATAATTTAAGTTTGTTTGGTGACGTCAAAAAAACTGTTATGTTTTTAGTTTGTTCGGTTGCTGAACTGGATGTAGTGGCAGGAAGTTACGAAATAACTCATACTTTGTTGGGATTCACAAGCTTTCTTCCCGGCACTACTGTAAAGTACGATTGTCAACCAGATCATATTTTGAGTGGATCTGACACAGTTACTTGTAATGAGGACGGCAGATGGTCTGCAAAGCCCACTTGTATTCCATTCATATTTTTCTTCCCGAATCCCCTTTCTACTATTCCAATTCCAGTATTGACTTCAAAATAATTCAATAACAGCTAAAATTAGCTGCTTTACATGACTCATATACACAGATTTCAGTGTTGTACAACTTTCCAAGGGCATAATCCGATAGGCTATATTATTTGAATCTGGATTCGACGTAGTCCGCGTTTCGTCTGTGGTCTTTTGTTACCTGCACTATCGCATTCCTCGTAGATACACGTGATAACTATTGTTATGTGTGCTCTAAAATAGAATATGATGTGCGAATTAAACAGCTGCTCACATGCTGTGAGAATATTTTACTAAATGCCGTGCCCAGGTTATTCAGGCCACAGATAATGAGGAAGATTGCATGTTCCGGTTCAAATGCATTACGTAAGTTTCCGGGCAAAACAAATTCAAATAATGAGCATTTGGGGAGGTTTTAAGCCAATACCTTCTCTGGGCAGTGGTTCTAACGTCTGAGCAATATGAACCGTACCCCGGTCATTATGAAGCCACTGCCGTGCTTAAAACACATTATTATCCAGGCAATTATAAATCATACTGAGAGCATATGTCCTACCTACTTCATTAACCTTACTTTTTACGTCTCCTGAAAACAGTCACTTTAATTTGAAACTTAATAGCAACTAGAAGGAGTAATAGTAACTACCAAAGGAATAAGTAAAGTCTTTAAATTTGCTCGCAATAATATAATCTGTGATAGTCACAAGTGGGCGTTTGATTATCGCATACTTCCAGATGTTTTGCACATTGTTGCTTGGTTTTGTGAAAAAATTAAGTGAAAATGCGCAAATTCAGTTGTATTTTGCAGAAATGAATTGTAAATGTGCACTGATTTGTGTTGTTGTGTGGCATTCTTACTTCTTCCACAGGTTAACTCTGAATATACTGGATACGAATTCCGATCAGGTTTTCTTCCAAGTAAGGTATATTCGTCGGATACTGAAACCACAAACCCTTTTTGCTCTATAGCGCTACCAATAAAAAGGGTTTATGCAAGTTTTATTACTCCGCAAGGTGGCGCTAATGTTTATGGACTTGAAAACATGGGAAGCATATTCCCGACCCATATACCATGAAGAAAACCTGATCAGGATTCGAGGCCAGGATATCCAGGGTTTAAATCCCGGTGTAGTCAAAGCAAATGAATAAATCGTGGTACGGTAATAACAAATGGATGAGGTACAAGTTGACCGACATGTTCCGCTAATTCTTACCTATTTATACTTTCGAGATGTCGAACTGTCTGCGTTCCAAAATGATTTTTGTTGCGATTGAACGAGTCCTGGCTTTTCATTCACACTTTTTGCAGCTTCTTTCATTCTAATCCAGGAGTTACAACCAGCAAGTACGCGGACCTGTGTACTTTTTAACATTTCTTCTTGGTTTCGTATCTCCGGCAAAATTCCATGTATACGTGAAGAGGTAAGCTTCATCACCTTGTGTGTCAAACTTATCCCGTTATGATTAAATGACACTACAATTTAACAAAACGTCGTAATAAACCGACACAATTAAAAATAAAAGTGATTGAAGTAGTTTTGTATGGGATAAGATGCAATATCTGGAAATCATAAAATTCGCCTACTGCCTATGTTTATACAGAAGGTATTGCTAACAGTAAACATTTATTGGAGTTAGTGATGAACAGTAAGCACATTGATTAAGCATGCTTCTATTGTTGTGCGAACATACAGTTAATAGTAAAACAATTGTCATACAATAGAGGAGGATGCTTGAGTCAATGTGCATTGTTTCCAGTTTCCGTTTTTGTGGCAAGACAGGCAAGTGTTACACCCTCTACCGGACCTTACTCATCAGCAGTAAATCCCACTGTAACATATGTATGTGCCTCTGGTTATACCTTGGTAGGAAGTGCTTTAATAACTTGTCAAAGTACTGGAGTGTGGACTGAAAACCCTCAGTGCAGATACGTTGGTAGTCTAAAAATGATATATTTCTTGTTTACTTCTATATATTTAACATTCGAGCTGAAGTTGGCGAGGACGTGGAAACTGTTGATTGGGCCAGAAGCCAATACAACACCACTTTGCAGAAATTAATTAACAATAAGAATCGCAAATTACACTACTTGCGAGAGGAGGCGCACCCCAGTTCACATATCAACAAACAAGGGGATACGAACATAATCAACTTATCTGAGCAGAACCTAAGCAGTGGTCAAACATCGCTTCTGCGAAGAGGCCTCAACTTTTGTCCATCGACAAAGCTAGACAAAATTGAAGTATGCGCAGATGTAGAGGCGTTCTTTCGCCGAATGCGCTTGGCAGAATATTTCCATGGCAAGGAAACCAACACACAGGAAAGCTACAATGGCAAAGTGAACTCTAAGCCGCACTTTTGTGAGTGGACACCTCCAGAAGGACGTAACCCAAATCTGGATTTATACATCAGTTGTTTTCGCAATCGTGTTGAGACAGAAATTCTCAACCATAAACGTGACCATCGACCGAACTTATCACGAGAAGAATCGGTAGCTGTCCACCAACTAAAGAAGTGTGAAAATCTCGTTATCAAACCTGCTGATAAGGGAGGCGCTATAGTTGTTATGGACACCGAAGCTTACATGCAAGAAGCTTGCCGTCAGTTAGACAACGTGGAATATTACCAGAAGCTGGAAACAGACCCAACCGACAAGTTCAGGAAGGAACTCATGAAGTTGATAAAATCGTTTCCAGAAGGCGTGAGGAACGACACTGCGTCTCTAGTTCCTGAAGATCCGACACCAGGCGTATTTTACTTGCTACCTAAGGTGCACAAACCCAACAACCCAGGACGTCCAATTATAAGCGGCCTGGGAACGCTCACGGAGGAAATATCCGGATACGTCGAAAGAATTTTGAAGCCACACGCTCAATCAGCAAAAAGCTACATTCAAGACACAACAGATTTCATCAAGCGCTTGTCAACCATTAAAAACCTTCCCTCCAACGCTCTATTGGTCACGTTGGACGTGACATCGCTATACAGCAACATTGACCACGAGCGTGGACTGAAGGCTGTACAAGAAGCACTCCCGGATGAAGATATCCGGTCTAAACCGGCCCTACGACTGACCCGTTTTATTCTGGAACACAACAATTTCAAATTCGACGGCAACAATTATATCCAAATTAAAGGTACGGCAATGGGTACCCGCCTGGCACCACAATACGCCAATATCTTTATGGCAAGTTTGGAGGAACGCTTCATACAACCATATGAGTCATCGATAAAAACATACCACCGGTTTATCGATGACGTTTTCTTGATTTGGACTGCGGGGGAACGACCCCTCCAGCTATTCGTGCAAGAATTTAATCGAGTGGACCCGAACATACGATTCACGGTGGAGTGGTCTACCACATGTGTCCACTTCCTGGATGTAACGGTCGCACTGCAAAACGGTGAACTTTTCACCTCTATCTATCATAAACCGACGAGGCACGTATCTACACCCTTCGAGTTCCCACCCCAGACATGTGTATCGGTCCATAATATATTCCCAAACGCTGCGATACAGACGGATATGTTCTCGTTACGACGACTGCAACACACGTTTACGTGCTTTGCGGGAGGTATTTCTGGCGAATGGCTACCGGGCTAGCTTGGTAGATAAAGAAATGAAAAGAGCAGCAAAGATCCCAAGAGAACGTCTTCTACAATACAACAACCAAAGGAAGAACCCAACGCGTATACCACTTGCAATCACCTACAACTATTCGGTTGGTCGCCTCAAAAAGATCGCAAGAGACCTGCAACCAATTCTTCAACAAGACAAAGCAGTAAGTGAAATTTTTCCACACCTGCCAGTAATAGCCTATCGGCAACCTCCTAATCTTAAGAAACTTTTAACTGCCTCGGCACTGAATGCAACCAAACAACAGTTGGGAACTCGTCCGTGTAAAAGCACTAGGTGTACTCTGTGCAAGCAACAAATTTACACCAAATGGATCATTCACTTGCAAATCAACGAACGTGGTGTACGCAATAACATGTGCACGCTGCCCCCGCGCTCTGTACATTGGACAGACAGGGCAAACTCTGCGAAAGAGAATGAATGGCCATAAGAACGATGTCCGACATAACAACACTGAAAAGCCAGTGGGGGCACACTTCAACGAGCCTAAGCATAGCGTCGACGACATGCGGGTAATGGTCTTGCAAAAAGTTAAAGGGAAATCAAGATCAGCAAGGGAGACGGCCGAGCAACACCACATTAACCGCTTCAATGCCATCAAAGATGGGCTCAACAGAGATTGGGGATTCCTGAGCCATTATCAACACGACGATGCCGCAGGAACGATGCAGCAACACGACGACGCCAACTAACGGCAGCTTATCGTTTACAGTGCCTTTTTTCTTCGACCGCCTTGCGCTTGTTTTTTTGTATCGCATTGTGTTTATTTACACCTGACGAAGCGAAGGAAATTCGCGAAAGCTTGTGTACCATTTACAATACAAAAGTCAGTCTTTTGCAAAAGAGTGCCAATCAGAGAAAGAATTTGTTTACTTCTGTAAAACTTGTATGTTTCGTTTAGTCTGTCCTGCTCCTGTGATTGTATCTCATGCAATCCTTTCTATCATTCGCCCAGTTGGGGAAACACTAAATTTTCTCGGTACTACAGTCCATTACACTTGTAGCAGTGGCTTTTTGATTGTTGGGATTAATACGGTAACTTGTAATATGGACGGAATGTAGACTGGAGATCCTCAGTGTGAAAGATTCGGTAGGCGTTCGGTTTCATTGAAGTTTGTGTTCGCCCATTTTCTTAACTAATTCCTATTTTACTTTTTAGTTTGTCGTCATCCAGTGAATGTTTAAGATGCTACTTTAACTATTAAACATCTATCAGGAGAAACGGCAAATGTGCCGGGAACAACAGCAACTTACTCAACAATCTTTTGTGGCAGCGATGGAAGATGGGATGTTGCTCCTTTACTGCCACTCTGTTGGTATAAACAATTTGAATTTGTAATATTTTTCCATGGTTGTTCAACAAGTTTAGTTTTTCTTTTTTTTGCACTTTATTTAATGTTTTTGTTTGTTTGTTGTGTTTATTTTACTTCCGCAATGTTTGTATTTGTTTCCCTTCTTTTATAACCTGCCCAGACCCTGTTGATATTGAAGATGGAACTTACGTCATTTCTCCGCCGCCAGGAATCAGCCACAATGTTGTTGGCACGACAGCTACGTATGCTTGTAATAATCGATATAAACTAACTGGGGGAGATACAATGACTTGCATTGATTGTGGAACTTGGACCACTGCCCCACAATGCGACAAAATTAGTAAGTGCACAAATTGTGTTAATACCTTGCATCTGGTATCATTTCTGTGAGCACATTTTATCTCCACCCTCCGCCCCTGGTATGAGCTGTTTACCCGGGACTTTGTTTTATTATCCCGGGTTTAGCGTGACATGTTCATGCATTTCCCCCTATTTCAAAACTGGCTCACCAACATCAAACACATGTTAACGTGGTGGTACATGGTTAAATGTGATTATAAAAACGTGTACTCTTGTTACAGGTAAGAATCAACTCGTAATATTTCAACTGTTATACACGAACCAAACTGTTTCGGCCTGCATCAAAATTTAAGAACAATTACTTTTTCATGTCATAACAATTTGTGAAATATTGACCAGTGGTTGTAGTTGCAGAGTGTTCGGAGGCACAACTAGGCTACATGTTTTTCGGGCAACTTACATAATCACACGACCTTCAGGAGGAACAAGCAATGTTCTCGGTACCACAGCAAAATATTGTTGCGAACCCGGGTGGATAATATCTGATAATTTCTTAGTGACTTGCTTGTCTGGCTTCCAGTGGTCTATAAAGCCTTACTGTATTTATAGCCCGTAGCGGAACTCGACTTGTAAATACAATAGCAAACAAAAACTGATTATAAACAGTTTATCCCTGCTTTTTGCAAAGTTTCTATTTTGCTAGATGTCAATGTGTTTAATGGTTTAACAGACGATAACACACATTCATTAACATAAATTCTTGTGAGCAATTATTTTTTTATATAGCTCATGTACTGTGTAATATACCTCCTGTTACTTAAATGTCCTAAGCCCATGAATATTGTTCACTTTTGACCTATAGTTAAAGGTTATTTGAATCCAAACCCGCGTTTTAAGGTTCCTTACTTACTTAAGTTCTGTTTTCTGTGAAATAAATTTACAGATGGAAAATATGTAATCTTTTCTGCAAGATTGTATAGTCGCCTAAGTTACTACTAGCAGTTTTTTTTTAGCAGTACCAATGACGCATTGATTAACTATTTAAATGCAAGCCTTCTTTTAAGATTACCGGGCAGTATGCAAGGGGTTCCTTGGGTGCCTAAATCACTATGTTCAGTTTTTAAGTAAAGTCGAGTAAGCCAGTGATAAGAGGTTTTGTTCGGATTTTTAAACAGTGGCTTGGATCAGCCTGTAGATAGTTACTAAAATTAAACGTAGTTTTATAATTTAAGATTCGCTCCCATTTCATGAGAAATATTTGCTCCGGGTTAAGGACCTATATGGGTATTACATTGGAGAAATCCTGTTTTCAAGACCCTCTGCTGTAATGCATCTAGCGACTGTTCCGTTTGTTTCCCAATGACCGTTGATGGGTCTTGTGATTTACATAGGGACCTAATATTCTTCAAAGTTGAAAAAAAATTTTTTTCTTCTGGATGAGACTGTACAGAGCAAGGACTCCTGGAAGATCTTATGACCAACAGGGGGATATAAACAGCACTGTGGAGTGCTTCCGTTCTTTTTTAGAAACTAAATTTGATGCCACTGCATAGAGAAGAGTTGTAACTTACAAAAAATGCAAATGAGTGGGTAGTTGAACCATTCATTTTTACGCAAAACCCAGTTCCATTTTTTGTTGCTTTTTTACCAGGATATTGACTAACCAGGGGGGAAATGCCCCAGGGGGTGGCTAAACCATTCTTCCAGAGACTAATTTTGATCAAAAATTTGTTGATCTGGGATGGATGTTTAAAAAAAAAACGAATAATCGGCCACTTAAACCATTCATTTTTTCACAAATACTGCAAGAATTCTGTGCTCCATTTTCAACAGCACCTGTAACATACGTCACAGAAACCAGTGCTTATTTTGCGTGATGTTTTTTGTGCAGCATTGGATAAGTATTGCATAATTCATTTCGTTTGCAACATTGCACAAGCATTTGCAAGCCCCGTTACCAGGTGTTGAGTAAAGTGATTCACTTAACATCCTGTTTACCACATAAAATGTTCTTCTATGCTTATGTCACACCACACCTTTGTTCTTGTAATATATTAACCCCAGTGATGTATAACTGCTTAAACCAACCAAAAAGATTCCGATAATCCAAGTATAAATAGCAATGTGCGTCTGTTAATTGGGCTTTTTGCATTCGACTTTATTCTATTCGGAATTATCTTTGATCTTTGATTTTCTGTTCGGTGACAAGATACTGCTAATATTATCACTGAGACTCTACAAGCTTTTCGCCGGCTTGGGATTCATTCCCACAGCCTGATAATAAACTGGTTATTCGGATTCAAACGGTTTGCTGGTGAGGTAGGTAAAACCTTACACACCCACCACCAAGTAACTGCCGGAAACAGCCCAAAACCCCACTAAAACTGCCCCAAACACCCTCAAATTCGCAATGATAACAGCACACGCATGTGCCCTCATTCAACCAAAAAATTGACACCCCTATGCATTACTGGTTTGCTCTGTGACGTGCCCTTTCAATTGTGGTAGAAGTGTACACGGTGAGCATTTCCCGCCACCGAAACTTAATCAAGTTATTAAACAAATTAGATATTTCCATTAAATTCCTTTACTAATTAGTTATGGAACACGAAAAACAATGGCGTTAATTTAAACCAAATAGAACGATTGGTCCAGGTTTTCGGATGTGCTGCTCATATGGCGTAAGACAATTAAACAAATACCTTCACAACCGATATCGCAGTAAAAATGCAAATTGAAGGTGGTTCTTTAAGTCTCAGTTCATACACATTTGCGTTGGTAAGATCTGATTCGTAAAATTACACCACGAAAGGTAGTGGTCTACGGTGTTGATTTTCTGCAAGAGGTAGCAAGGGTCAAATGATGGCATTAGCAACTCGCCCCTGAGTTGCCCTCAGCAGTATGTTACATTTTAACCTATTTATAGTGATGCAGTTTCATGAGGTGGGTTAAACAAGATAAGGTATCTCTGCTTGCTTCGTGATAAAACTTCCAGTCACGATCAAACTGTTGCAACCTATCACATTCCACTGCAGGCTGTGGTCAGACGACGATTGTCCGTGTGAAACTGTGCACATGTCTCAGTAACCCTTTTATCGGATGCCACCTAATGTTCCATGTTCGTTGTTCACTTTGCATTTTAATATATTTGATTATAATACTTGCTAAAAAACAAAGCAACAAAAACACACGAAGCATTTTCGGTAATGGTGAATGCCAACCTGTTTTTTCATTGCTTGTTCCCAAATGACACATTTTTCGAGACGTTTTCTAAATAAAACATGTACGAATTCAGTTAAAATTAGGACTTTTTATTTACCTTTACTTCGTTAAAACTTTTTTTGGACCACACCGGGGTTTAAACCCAGGATGTTCTGGGCACGAATCCCGATCAGGTTTTCTTCTTGGTATATGGGCCGGGCGCTTGACCAATGCTGCCAATCAAAGTGATAAACTTTACACCTTCTGCTAAATGACACCCTTGTAGAAAAGCTATATGCAGTGTTTACTCCGCAAGGTAGCGCTAATGTTTATATATTTGCTAAAAGGAATCACATGATCGACCCACACACAAAGAATAAAATCTGATCGGGACTCGTGACCAGGACAACCTGGGTTCGAATCTCAGTGTGGTAGGGTGATCGATGACAATTTCAGTAAATACTTATATTTAATGATTCACTTTCGAGCCATAGAGCTACCCGACACAAAAATCTCCACACGATGGGATGACAGGTTTGCGCAGATCAGATCCATGATGATTCCATTTGCATTAAAGCGATGTTTTTACATTAACAATTTTACCACTTGCTACCGTTCCCTGTCCGCAACTTTTCGAAAAACGCAAACGCTTTGCATGGAGTGAGATGCAATATCTCGGGCTGATAAAGTCCTATGCTCATACGGAAAGAATTACTAACAGTAAACATTCATAGAATTATATATGATACTGAGGTTTAAACAAACAATTGGCATAACAACAAACATGTTCACAATAGAGGGGATGCATGATCAATATGTATTGTTCAGGTTTCCGGCGATTCGATAAAGCATTTCAGCACAAGGGCTACACGTTTCCAGTGTGATTGAGTTGTATTGTTGCGAGGCGGATGATTCTGCACCGTGACTGAGGTACTGAACAGACCGATTGTAGGAAAAACTCTGTATACGTTTTATCAATATAAATCATTCTATCGATTGGCACAGAAGTCTGTCATCAGTAAATTATGTTTTTAGCGTCTTAATTTTAAGCATTTGCATCGAACATTTACTAGAAGTTTAACTTTTAAGTTAGGAAACTAAACAAAAAGATTTTCTGATAATGCGTTTGTTTAAAACTTGGGCTTTTGTCTGGTGCGTGTTGGTGACTTGCTGCTTTGAGACGGAAGCATCTGAGAGGACTTGTGCTGTGTCGTATGTAAGAAGACAAGCTTGTGCGAGCAGCGTTATCACCCGAGCACAATGTGAAAGAAGGTGGGGAGAAATATGGTTACGAAGAGTAATTACATGACAACCTAGAAGTTCTGTTTTATTTATGTAACATAGAACTGACGTCTATTAATACGTTCACAACATGCGTCTCGATACGTCAGCTATGATCGCCAAGAAAGGGCCTGCGCAATGGGGCGATCCTGTCTGCCATGCTATTGCATAAAACTTTTATGTTAATAATACAATTTATTTTATCCACGTGTAATTTGTTTTCTAAACAGAGGTTGCTGTTTCGACGAGGAACCAACAGATCAAACCATGCTGTGTTACCGAAAAGGTAAAAAAGTTTTTAAGCACAAATGTTTAAACGTATTTTCTTGGTGGAGATGGATGTATTTTTTGTCAGATAGAAATCTGTGCGAATGTTGGCGGTACAAGTCATGTACTATTTAGTGCAGTATTTTAATTCAAATATGTGACCTAAAATAGCAGGTGGTTGCTTTGTTAACACCTGAACATAGATTTCTATGTTACACAAACATGAGGATCACAATTGCAGACCTAGCTGCTGTGAGGTGGTTCTGTAAGTATGTACCGAATTACCTGGGGTATTTCCCCTCTTTAGGACATCAAATTTTGACAAGTTAACGTTAATGAACAGAAGTCGCGTAAATATGTTGTGCAAATTGATCAATACAACCCATAACCTCAAGACCAAAGCATAAGCTGCAATTGTTATTTTCCGCATTATTCTGAAATTTTGTGTGAAAGTTATAAGCGTTCAAAGTTTTGTCGACTGGAAAAAAAGTTTTGTCCACTAGCGTCTCGTTGGTGTTATGTTCCATTATGATAGCTATGTTTTTCCAAAAAAACATGATGTTCAGATTTAACTTCACTACGATGCCCAGAAATTGGTACAAGATGTGGTTTCATTTTTGTTCCAACAAGGTAAATTAAAAATATTGTGGTTGCAGCAAAATTAATTAATTTTCATTTCAGGTTTTTTTGTCAGCTTTGGGGCTGTTGTTGGAATGATAATAGAGCAGCTTGTTTTCACCCTTCCAGCTACAGTAGGAATTAAAGAAAAAAAGTTTTAGTGTTTCAAAATTTGCAGAATAGTTTTTTTTAACAATCTGTGTGTTTGTTTCACATCATGCTCTTCTCCGCCAAGCCTTGATGCTGGAACATATTCACCAATCAAAAATTCCTATGACCCAGCAGAAACTGTCACATATTCATGTCCACACCAAATCCAGGGTGATCCAATACTGACTTGCCTCAATGATGGAACATGGGACAAAGACACTGCACCAGTCTGTTACAATACAAATGGTAAATTCTTTTTTGCAGGTTTTTTTTAAATTCATTTATACCTATTTTATTGAGTTATAAGCACTGGAGGTAATATTGCCCTGTATCTGGATTTCGGTTCGATTATTTTGTAACTTCTAATTCAAGGCATCAGTAAAAGTACATATTTTAAAGCCTGATATAGCTGTTGCTGTCAGATTCACAAGCCTTGTTTTTTAGTTTGTCCCATCCCACCAAGTGTTCCTAATATGCAAAGTTTCACACCAAGCTTTGGGCCTTACACACCTAACACAAACAACATTGTCACCTACACCTGTGCTGATGGACATGAGTTAATTGGATCAAGAACAATAACTTGTCAGATTAATGGTGCATGGACAGCTAACCCACAATGTAGCTTAATAGGTAAGTATAAAGTATGTTTCACAAAGTGCAGAACATGTTTGTGTTTTGATGGATATCTGCAATCTGTGTATTCATTGTGGCATCTTGAGTAACTTCACTTTTGCCTTGAGATACATTTCAAAACAACATATTATTATTTTGTGTAAATTGTAAACCTCCTTAAACTCTTTGCCTTGACTCACTTAGCTTACAGCAAATTTCACCACTTACCTACTCTTCATTACAAAAAAGCTACATTGCATGATAAATATCAAGGATCCTAAATAATTTACAACAATTTCACCAACCAACAAAACATTTATCAATAGGATATTATTCCACACCCCTCCACATGGCACATATGATTTTAAGTTGTATTATTCCATATCCTGATAAAAATAAATAAAGATGTCATTAGAATAAACTTTAAATAGCAATCAATCCAACTTTGGTATCCATACCATGCATCACAATGCATGCTATCAAACAACAAGATTGCCTTAGTGTGAAAGTCCTTTATACATGATCTTATAGTTATTGCCTTTCTGAAACTTAGATCTGTTTAGAATGCATTCCACCACAAAATATTGATCATGGCACATTCAGTCCAGTGAAGCAAACTTATGATGAAAATGATGATGTTACTTATTCATGTAACGATGGTTCATCACCCACTGGTACAAGAATAAACACTTGCCAGCATAGTAGAAGTTGGTCATTAACTGGTGATTCTCTACCAACTTGTCCAACAAGTAAGTTTGTTGGTAGTAGCAATTATAACAATATTAAGGGTGGGTGTAAGGTGGGAGGTTGTCATTGTTTGCTTTATCTAAATTGATTAAGAAAACCTAAGTTGGATCACTTAGTTTGCCAGTTTCAAGATTTTGTTTTTCTTCAACAATATCTATCTAGTATTGAAATAAATTGTTTTGTTCTTGTGCGAAATATATATAGAATGGACTGAAAATAGTTATCCCACATTTTAATTATGTTTTCAGTATGTTCTGACCCTCCAACTGTTAGCAATGTGCAAAGTGTTACACCTTCAACCGGACCTTATTCATCAGCAGTAAATCCCACAGTAACATATGTATGTGCCACTGGTTATTCCTTGGTAGGAAGTGCTTCAGTAACTTGTCAAAGTACTGGAGTGTGGACTGAAAACCCACAGTGTGAAAGAGTTGGTAAGTTTGGCACAATATTTTTATCTGTTCAAAACAGGTCAAGCTTAGCTTTACTGTACTACCGCTGTTTAATGCGTTGAAAGTGTAAATTTGTTTCAAGCGTTAATTACCTTTTCCTCCACTTTTACCATACTTACTTCGTTATCAAAGTTAAGCTGTTACCGAATATGCGTTAAGTTGCCAATAAAGCCTAATTATTATCGGCAAACCACAGTTTATGTCAGATTTTTCCTTCGATGCGGTTGAAATTCTTGCGGTTATTTTTTGCTTTTAGTGAATGTCGCACCAAGTGGAACATTAATACTTACGTCACTAACAATGACGAATTACGTTAGTTCATTATGAAGTCAAACGGTAACACTTAGATATAGGGATATTTTGCAGCAAGACCCTTAAGAAAATGCAAACAAAATCCTTAGTTGTTGAAGTCGCGTTAAGACGAAATAATAGTGGCGAAAGAAATGTTACGGAATTGCATAAAAACACGTTCTTATTCGTTTTTGTAGTTTAGGCAACAGAAAATCAATTTATGAAACCTGTGGGTTTTCGACAAAACAGAGATTTTTATTACAAATTGTACCATATGCTAATAAGTGTCAATGTTCTGTTTATTTTAAATACATTGCGTTGGGAACCATTTTATTGAACACGATCCAAGTATGTCATACATTCCAGTGTGCACAAGACCACCAGATATCGCAAACGGACAATTTACAGTTGACCAAATGGAATACTCACCTACAGAGTTTGTGACGTATAGTTGCATCTTATCTGGTTCAACCACTTATTCCTTGGTTGGGAATAACATTGTCACATGTTCACAAACTGGCACATGGTCTCAACTTCCGTTCTGCCAACCTTCAGGTTGGATTAAAACTTTGTGTTCAGTTTTATTCAGGTTGTTTATTAAATTCTGCATTCATTTTAATACAAGTGGTAAAACATAAGGTTTTATTTCGTTTTTGATTATTTTCAAACTAGAATTGAAGGAAATTGTTATGTTTGTTTTATTAAATCTCGCCTATTAATCTTGGCTAGGATGTGGAAGTGCTCCTCCCCCACCTGCTATGGGCACGATGTCGGGTACACCGAAAGCATCATATGATGTTTGTGATCGCATCAATTTTGAATGTCCTTCAACCGGTCCAGACTATAATCTCTGTCAGAGCAACGGGCTGTGGTTGGACCCGAACTCAGCGAACATTTGCACCCCGTGACCTTGAACGTTGACATTGTTATAAAAATAACCACCCGCGTTAGTGGTGAAATTAACGTTTATTGAATTGCAAGTTTTGTGAAGATGTCCATGATCAGTTTTTGGTGCGAACCAAGATATACTTTTCACAGATAATCATCAACTTTATGTTGTACATAAGGATGTCAGAGAGACTTGGTCCTTGATAAATTTGGCGAATTAACGTTTTTTTTTGTAACACTCGATCAATGACGCTGTTTTAGATTTAAGCCTCCAACCTGCTTTGTGGTGATTCTTGACGTTTTCAGGCACTGATATTTCTTTAATTTACATCGTATCCCCTATACACACATTATTACCCACAATCAACACTTTCTTGCAGCAGTGTAATGAGTGGAATAAACAAATGTGTTGAATGCGGTTTGGTTGACCATGCATAGGTAGGATCACTCCAAGTAAACCGATCCCTCAGTTATATAATGCCGAAAACGCCAGTGCGACGGGACGTGGTCAAACCCAACTGGAAGAAACACCTGCACCCTTGATGGTCCACATTGTCAATATACCACGAGCGTGTTGATTCCTGTGATATTCCCAGTTCCAAATTACCCGACTGGACTCATCAATCAAATCCTGCTGTCTCGAACCGTAATTGAAGTGTGTGTTTTACCAGTATAGCAAATATAGTTAATAACTGGAGATTCTGCTTTGTTAAAGGTTATCTTAACATAAGTCAAACAAATATTAGTTGGGAGTAAATTATTGCGAAACAAGTATCGTTGTTCAGTCTTCTGATAAAACATCTTCATTACTGACTAAAGTTAGGTCTTCCATTTTGCCGACATATTGGGTGACAAAACGACTATGAAATTCCTGTTGCAACGGTTTGTTGTAACTGTTGCGCATCCTGCATTGTTTGATGTTTTTGCGTCTAGCACGTGATTTTACAAGCGGTGTCAACATGTCCTTTTTTCTTTTTGGTGCCCCTGAATGTTTTAGTGTAGTTCACTTTCAAATTGCGGCATCAATACCTGATGAAGTCTCGCTGAATGGCAGACGAAACGTCGAATAAATACAGCACGTATATTTTATGCCAGAAGAGCAGTACATTTTAAATATAAAAACATTTTGCAAATGACAAATCAATGCGTTAAATTTGTGTGATCCGGTAAATTTAGGTGTCTTATCCGGTGAACGGCATTAACCTGCTTGAATGGATATGGGTTTTTTGATGTTTTTTTCACTTCAATGTTTTTATTTGTTTGTTGTGTTTATTTAACTTCTGCAATGTTTGTGCGGGTGATTGGCAGCATTGGTCAAGCGCTCGACCCATAAACCAAGAAGATAACCTGACCGGGATTCGTGCGTGGCCAGGATATCCTGGGTTCAAATCCCAGTGTTGCAAAAAAATAAATACTCCCTTGGTTGCCCTCGGAAGTATTTTTCAAGAAACAAGATAAGGTATCTCTTTTTGCTTCGTGACAAAACCAGTCACGCTTTGGTAAGCACTACCAAACTGTGGCAACCCATCACCTCCCAGTGGTCAGACGACGATTGTCCGTGAGGAACTGCGCACACGTCTCAGTAACGCTTTTATCGGATGCCAGTTAATGTTCCATGTTCTTTATTCATGAGTGGCAACTTTGCATTTTAATATATTTGATTATAATACTTGCTAAAAAACAAAGCAACAAAACACACGAAGCATTTCTGGTAATGGTGAATGCCAACCTGTTTTTTCATTGCTTGTCCCAAGTGACGACACAATTTTCAAAACGTTTTCTTACTAAAACATATTTAAAGTCAGTTTAAGTAAGACTTTTCATTTACTTGTCCTTTTCTTCGTTAAAACCTATTTTTTTGACCACACCGGAATTTGAACCCAGGATATCCTGGCCACGAATAATTTTCTTCTTGATATATGGGTCGGGCGCTTGACCAATGCTGCCAATCAAAGTGATAAACTATAACACCTTCTGCTAAATGGCGCCCTTGCAGAAAAGCTATATGTAGTTTTTTCTCCGCAAGGTGGCGCGGATGTCGCTGTTTATAGATTTGCTATAAGTAATCACATAATCGAACTACACACAAAGAATAAAACCTGATCGGGACTCGTGACCAGGACAACCTAGGTTCGAATCTCAGTGTGGTAGGGTGATCGATGACAATTTCAGTAAATACTTATATTTAAAGATTCACTTTCGAGCCATAGAGATACCCGACATAAAAATCTCCACACGATGGGATGACAGGTTTGCGCAGATCAGATCCATGATGATTCCAGTTGCATTAAAGCGATGTCTTTACATTAACAATTTTACCACTTGCTACCGTTCCCTGTCCGCAACTTTCTCAAAAACGCAGATGCTTTGCATGGAGTGAGATGCAATATCTCGGGCTGATAAAGTCCTATGCTCATACGGAAAGAATTACTAACAGTAAACATTCATAGAATTATATATGATACTGAGGTTTAAACAAACAATTGGCATAACAACAAACATGTTCACAATAGAGGGGATGCATGATCAATATGTATTGTTCAGGTTTCCGGCGATTCGATAAAGCATTTTAGCTCATACACGTTTGCAGTGAGATAGCGGTGTATTGCTGCGAGGCGTTGGTTGATTCTACACCGTGACTGATGTACTGAACAAAATGATTGTAGGAACAATTCTTCAAGTGTATACGCTTTATTAATATGATCTATGATCATTCTATCGATTGGAACAAAAGTCTGTCATCAGTAACTTTTGTTTTTCGCCTCTTAATTTTAAGCATTTGCATCGAACATTTACTAGAAGTTTAACGGTTAAGTTAGGAAACTAAACAAAAAGATTTTGAAAATGCGTTTGTTTAAAACTTGGGCGATTGTCTGGTGCGTGTTGTTGACTTGCTGCTTTCAGAGGAAAGTGTCCGGGAGGAATTGTAGTTGTTCGTATAAAAGTAAACAAAACTTTATTGTGCATTACAACACTAAAATTCGTCTAGAAATGTGTCGTTAGCAGACATTTGGCCTTCAGATAACAGTGGATCAACCAATATTAAATGTATTCCATGTTCACAGCATGGTCACAATGGAACAATTGGGGAGTCTGTTCAGCATCATGTGGATCAGGGTCACAAGTGAGAATACGATCCTGTCCACCAGGAAACACTTGTGCTGGAGATCCACACTCAACTAGATCATGCGAGACACAAGCTTGTCCAAGTAAGCAGCAAAGCTTAAACGTAGTAATTAGTCTATATATGGTCTGCTTTGCCACCAAGTTTAAAGTATGGAGAGTTGAAAGTTAGGAACTCTATAGTCAAGCGAAAATTTTCAGCGCATCACCCACAAAGATAAATAAAGTCTATTAGTCTGACCCTCCACATAAGTCATGACGATTTGCCATACCTGCAAGTAGAACAAAACTTTAGTGGCAATGAAATGACAAACGATTATAGAAGTGCTGTGTTGTCAGCAGAGTTCGTGGAAGTTGGTCATAGTTCAACCAATATCGAGTGTGTTGTATGTTTTACAGCATGGGGAGACTGGGGTCCTTGGTCAACATGTACAGCAACATGTGGGCGAGGAATACAAGTACAACGTCGAACCTGTCCAGTGCAAGACGCTTGTGAAGGATCATCGTTTTCAACTCAATCATGCCTGATACAATTTTGCCCGCCGTAATTGCCGTAAACGTTTCCAAGCATTGTTCTGTGCATTGTCCTTTACGACGCATTGTTCTGTTTCAATGCTTTGAATTGAATGGTTTAACAGACGATAATACACAGACATTAACATAAAATCTTGTGAGCGATCATTTTCTTATGTATATGTAAAATGTCATATGCCTTTCGCACGTAAATGTTATAGGCCCATGAATATTGTTCATTCTCGACCGACTTGAAGATCCCTTTAATTCAAACCCACGTTTTGAAGTTCCTTACTTATTCAAGTTCGTCTTTTTTGTTGTGCAATAAATATGCAGATGCAAAATATAAAGCTACAGTCGTCGTGACCAACATAGTTTTGAGGAAAACTTTATGAAAGGCACTGAATGAATGTTGTGCGGCGCCACCATGTGAGCAATTCACCGCCATCTTGTCTTTTCTAATACCTCTATCTCGTGTTTTTTGCAGTAGACCGTCATTGCAAGGTTGCCTGGACGTTTACCAAATTGAGGTTGGCGAACTTGCCTAAAATCCCAGTTCGGGTTGGGTTAACTGTTAATTTAGACCAGTGGTTCTTAACCTTTTTTTCTATCACGCCCCCTTTTAGTAACGGACTTGTGCCTTACTTCCCCCCAAACTGTAAATAGGTTTCGTACCAAAAGCAATTGTGTTTTTGCCGATCTACGTAAATAAGCTAGCTAGCTAAACACTGCAACACGATAAAAACATAATATGTATCAATTTAAGCTTGCTTATTTTAACTAAAAAATTACGGGAACAATAAACGGTTTGTGACGAAACAGATGAATCATAACAAAAGGTTTTTGTGACGTAACAGTAACTTATAACTGCACAGGCGGAAGTTTTTATTTAAAGTAAGATTTTTGTTCCGAAACTGTAAGAAAAATATAACAGACAGTATAGGATACAAAGTCACAACAAAAAATGAAGTTTGGGCACAGAGCTTGCGCCCCCCATGAGAATTGGTTGGCGCCCCCCCCGGTTAAGAGCCACTGATTTATACCCTTAACAACTCGCCACCTGAACGTCAGGCAGAATTGTTGTGTTATCAACTCAGATATTAAACATGTAGCTAAGTTATAATGCTGGGAAAGAACTAAAATAGATAACCCTGCCTCAAAGTTGGTAATTGTTTTCAAACAACGCCACCTATCAATAATATGTATTGAGTAGACTTTCCGCGAGAGGGAGCTAAGGTCTAACAGTGGTAAGGCCGGGTTCACACTCACGCTTTGCGCCGGCGGATTCTTTGTTTGTTTCAATGTCCCGAGCGTACGCCCGCACGTCGGCGTATAATAAAACAAACAAAGAATCCGCCGGCTCAAAGCTTGAGTGTGGACCCGGCCTAAGTAAAAGTCTACCATTGTTTTTTTGCCCTTTGTTGCCATCAGAAATTCGCCATTTTTTAAATTTGCTTGTTTTACTGTGATTCAGTTTGATATGTTGAAAAAAGTATGGTTTAGGCGTTTCAACCACATGTCCGCGTGTGGGTGTTAAAGGTCATCTTAATTAATGTCGTTATCAGGTTGAGTGGTTTGCCCCCTGTGCGAAGTGTATTGTTTGCAATGTTAAATTTTCATTATTTATAAATATTATTTCACTACATTTTAGCTTGGATTTTAAAAAGTCACCGAACTGTAAAAGATGTTTCAAAAAACTTTACCGGAGTGCAGGAAGATTGAGAACCGCTGGTACGGGTTAGATTTAAACGATAATCATTTGTTATCTCGGTTACTGCCAAATGAATATGAGTGCACCCCGGTCGGAGATTGGTTAAAATATACTACAGCGTAAATCCAATACTTTCAACCATCAAATATGTTGAACATCACAACCACTACATAAATACAACACACATTAAACTTGCCTGTTGTACAAAATGTGGCAGCAAAATTCACGCCAAAACTTGTAAAACTATTTGCTGCGGTTTCCAGACCAAATTATAAAGACTTTTTATTGACAAACTTCAGCCTATAACAATCCAAACGAGCTGAAATATAAATCACAAGCACAAAATAATCCATTACATTCGGAGGTAAACGCAACGGTGGTCTCAACCAGTCTCCGATTACCATTTGTCAACGTCATAATGCGTCATTGTTGTCGCCTGTTTCCCTATAATTCTCCCCTCATCACCGGGAGTGTGTGCTTTACCGCCCAGTGTGACGTAACACAGGCCATTGGTTTGCAACAATGGAAATCGAACAGCGATTATGGGGTAGACAAACACGTGAATTTACCCTGGAAGTTATTTTCTTTATGCTGTCAATCAAACACCCTCAATCTGCATATTTGCGGTTAAATAAGATTTTTAAAAACAACCGATGCAAAGCATAATTGTCTTAAACACGGGTTTCTACAAATGTTTGCAATGTTTAGAAAACTTAGAGGATAGAAAACCTTGTAAAAAAGACACAGGTTTATTTCATGGGAGCATGAAGATTCTTGCGCAATTTCCTACATACATTTTTAACTTATAACTGCCTTTCCAGTGAGAGACAAAACCTCAAATCGGATTTCTTCCGTCACAACAATGCGAAAAGTCAAAGGATTGTCTGAACTTCATCCGGTGTTTGAAAGGTTCGAGTGGAAAGTTCGGGGAAAAGTTGAACCAAAGTCTGAAGCTTTGGGGTCAAGAAAGCGTCATTTTTGTTTGCAAAACACTTTTCGTTTGTTGAAAACTATTCGAATTCTAAATTTAATCTTCTTGTAAGTAATTCAATTTTTTTACAAGAAAGAGGATTTGTTTTGGTCCCAACATCGCGACTCGCAATGTGATGAGCTTATTTTGAACAATACAAGGAATTGACATAATTTGCCATTAGCTTTTATATTAAATCCATGCCAGATACTGTGGGTGATATTTCATGTTAACATAAATCCGTTTCCATAAAGAACAAACATATTCCACGAACACCTAAGCAAAAACGCCACCTTTTCACGACTGTGAAGCATAAAACGGCCTTCAACAACCGTATTTATCACGTTTTCACCTCCAACCACCCGTGCACGGTTTGTCAGTGATATTACGCCACACAAAACAGAGGGAGTGCCGGCGTCAATGTTGAAATTATGATGAAGGGTGAATTCGTTCAACAGTTTTTTACAAGGTTATTTACTGAGATTTAAGTAAACAATATGCAGGGTTTGGGGAACAACTTGATAAAGTGTATGTGGTTATTCCGCTTGAATACAATACGTGCCATCCCTGTACCTTGTCCAATCTCTTGTTTTTTATAATATTTACCTGGTAAACGATTCAGGGAATTACTCCCAATTCCCGACCCATGGTTGCAATAATTTCCACACTTTGATTTTGACGACATTTATGGAAAGATATGTTTCCAAGGTATTAATTTTTATTTTTCGATTATAACGTTGTTGAAAATTTGAATGCGCATTTCGTGTTTCCAGTAATTAACATTTTATACCGAAAAATAACTGACGACGGGCGCCGATACACAGAATACAATTTGTGTGTCTTCCTTGCATGGAGCGCAATAAAAACAGGTTTGCCTGCGTTGTGTACATACAGCACCACTCGCTAAGGCTTGATCTGAGAACTTGTCTGTTTTATTTACAAACCCATACTTGGGGTGTTCGATTCCACCCACAGCCTGGCAAGGAAGTTTCTTTTGCGCTCAATCAGGTTACATCACGCCTCATTACCAAACTAAGGTTTAATTTCAAAGCTTTTACTTTGCTCAGCTGGAAATGGACCCGCTCTTGTCCAGTAGATCGTTTGCCCACAGAACTGACCGACCTGAGATAGTTCCTAGAAGCAAAGATGAATTCTTGCAGTTTGAAAGAAAAACAGCCTGATAGTAACATTGTTTTATCCTAGATATTTATTCGAAGAGAGATAAATACTGAAACAAGGGAGATGATCCTTACAATAGAGTTCTTACAAAGATATTGAGAGGAAAAATCACTGCAACGCACAAAACAACACAAATATTGAAAGTTACCTTTTTGTTACAGTGAGCTGCAGACCAGGCCACTGTTTCGAACTAACAAGTCTCAAAGAAGCATTGCTTGTGCATTGTCTTTATCTGGTGGAGGTCAATAAATTAAGTTGATGATGACAAACGTAACTAAGAGGTAAAAGTGTCGATAAAATAGTTGACGCAAGGAAGGTTTATTGCTTTTAACGTCGTTGTCTTCCAAATGCTTTCCTAACCTTCCATTCACCCCACAACCGGCCTGCGTGACGTCACCGAGACCCACGTGACCGTGGGGGAGATAAGAGCGTCGCGCGTTCGCACTGCAGTGCCAAGTGTTATAAATGAGCGACTGGAGGTGGATTAAGAGGGATGGCCAAGCGGGGAAGGTTGCACTGCGCTTCTCTAATGGAGTGATGAGTTAGCTAAGGCAGCTCGCCCTTCAGTGCAAGTATGTCGGTAATGTTGGGCCTCCTGCCTGTTTCTGACGTGTTTCGTAAACAACCTGTGTCGGCTTTTTGGCTCTGTGAGTCCCAGGAAACGCCGCACAAAGTGGTTACGGCCCAGTGTCGGATCGAGCTTGTTCCTCATCAAGTCGACATCAAACAGGGAAGAGGGGTTGAAGAAGAAGCAGGTGTGTGGGAGGTTGTAATATACAAACATGCGAATGCTTTAAGTTGGTTTTGTTAATTATCCGAATATTGGTGGCACTTCTGGTCCATTAGTTTCCAGGCAGAGAGAGGTTATGCAGGAGCATGTGTTAAGACAAGGATCCCCACTAAACAAAACTATTCTGCTTTTTTTTGTAGTGATAGAAGGTAAAATGCTCTTATGTTCATGGGCTTGTCTTGTGAGTATGACTATGAGACGATATATTTTATTCAAAACCTCGAAACTATTCAGCAAAAATGCGAGGAATTTTGGCAAAACCTGGCTATCGCTACTGCTATTTCATCCGCAAGGCGCGATTAATCAACAGCGAAATTCGATCGCTGATTGGTCAGATAACGTCAGCTAACAAGTGCACACGTGTCTCGTGACGACGCGTCGAATTGTGATTGGTGGAGCCGATCATCGGATCACTGTCAAATTTAATTCAATCGAGTTGTTTGCTCATTCGTTTGGAGGTCGGTGTTCCGAGCATCGTAGGAGGATCTTTTTACACTTGTAAGAGACCATCAATATTTACGTACAGTGCGGTCGTAACAGTTCTGCGGGACACCAACTTTATGCGGTTTTTAATATACCTGGATCCAACATTGGATCTGTAATGACGCCATCAGTTCGTTTCGCAATGAAATCTCCTCATGGTGAATATGCCCCTATGTATAGTTAGTGTTTGGAATGTCATCAATACATTCAAGCATGCCATGAGAACACTTTCTTCTCAATGAGTTGAATGAACGTTCGCAGGGTTTGATGACTTCCAGACCTTTCTACTTACGATCCGTCTGGAATAAGTTCTATATGCATCCCCTTTCTTTCACCACTAATATTATGACTCATAATGGGTTTTCCAGATTTTGTTTTTTTGAAATTTACGTTCCAAAGTTGGTAGTTTCGATGTTGCTTAAATTAAAAGCATGTTTAACGAAATCCAGACGCGTTGTTTTGTCGGTGTTCATTGTTGCGTTGTTCTCGGTTCACGCCACGCAACAACTTCCGTCATGTGAACAACAACGATAAAAATATATTTGGTGAAGTTTGCGAAACTTGGGTTGTAGTGTTTGGGAAAATTCTTTTGTTGTTGTAAGGATTTGGCAAGTTTCAAACAAAGCTTAATTCACAAACTCGGGATTTATTGGTTTGTTGTTTCTGATCTTCATCATTTCTCAGGCCTCTGTCGGTTTTGTGGTTGTATGTAGAACTTTGCGGAAGCGTTTTGGCAGAAATCGATTAAATCGAAAATTAATTTGAACTCAAGTCGTGTGTTTTACGTCACAAAGAAAATTGTTTTCGTATTATCTGACAACAATCGGAACACAATCGAGGTCCATTGTTATTATATTCGTGACATAAAAGTAAACGAAAATAATTTCGGATGACAGACAGGTTTTCCTCCGCACATTTTCCGTCGCCATTGATGAGTTAAAAATGACCACTAGTAGCGCTATTGAGCCACAAGAAAAAGTGCTACTTTATAATTTTCCGCACTTAATCGGTTATCGGACTTTCCTGTTAACTTAACTTTAACAAAGACTTGTAACAGATTTTGGTCAACAGTTTTACAAAAGCTGTATTTCTGTTCTTTTAACTGTTTAGCACATTCGGTCAACAAACAAGAATATTTGATTTTGAATTCAAATTGTAACAGAATCCAATGGTGTTAAGCCACTAACTTGCCCTGAAACGCAATAAGAGCGTTCAATAGCACATTGTCTTGCAAAGGCGATTCAATAATGGCTTTTCTCACGCAGGTCAAACGTCACAAACGATTGGCAAGATTTTTTTCGTTAAGTTTAACGTAGAAGATTGTGAGTTGCGTTGTTTGTAATTTATTTCACTCGAGGCAGTTGCAGTCGCTGGGCAGGAGAGGAATTGGGCAAGTAATCGTCAACCCTTGTTATCAGACTAAGCCAGAACATAATCTTGTTGTTAACTCAAATTTAATTGTTATTTTTTACTTTGTATTAAATCCCAACCTTATTACATTCAAAAAGTTTATGCCAATAACATTCCGAAAACAACAATTTTAACTTGAACAAGCATACAAAGATTGGTCAAAGTTTGGCGCCAACACAACTACATCTGATTTGTTTCAACAAGACCCTGGGTATGTTTTCCACAGCCATTTTAACCCCTATGTGACCGCGAGTTCGGGGAAACAACACAAGACTTGCGGTGTTTTGGTAATTGAATTTGCCGCCGATCTGTCTCCACCAGCCCGTCGGGATCGTTTAAATTCAAGTCTCTTGATTCTATTATATGGGGGCACATCGGCGGAGGGAGACTATGCCCGAACCACGGGAAGGATAACCGGTAACACAATTACGCGTCCCAAGGGTTCACAACTGCTGGCTTTCCAAGAGCAATGACTTGAGTTTTGCAATAAACCCACCACCGCTAAAACGATGGATATGACGCACAGTCATCCTTGATAATTGCATTGTTATCATGCTTTATGCCTACGTTACGCTGATTTCGTTACATTACACAAAAATATATCGTGAATGTTTTTGGTTACACAGCTGTATACCGAACTTTTAACTTTTAACCACTTGAATTCAAACACAGCTGTATAAAAGGTTACGTGAGCGAGATATCCAGTTAGTATCCGATAGGTTTGCGGCCTAGTACTTGTTTGAATTCAAGTGGTTAAAAGTTTGACTTAAAAGTTTAATTTGTACAGGAAGTTTTGATTTCATTCTGAACATAGCCATGAACAATTTTGTTTCCAACGATGACTGAAATTTTACAGGGGAATGACGGAATATTCCGTTTTTAATGAGTTGGATTGCTGTAACTGGAGTAAATTGTTTCATGTTGTTAAAATATTGTCTCTGCTGCAAACGCCAGGATACCTTCCTTTGATTGAAGTTTTTCCTTAAAAAAAAACTTAATTTAAAAACATTTCTGTCAAAACTATCCATGTTTATGCGTGAACTTTTGAACATTTTTAATAAATGTCCGCTAACTGCTTGTTATTGGAAAAAAACGAAGAAACAAAATATGGTGGAATATTGAGATTATTCGAGGAAGTTTTCTAAAACATGGGTGGCCTTTTTGGTACAAACTTGATCTTTAAAGGCTAAAGCTGTTCAGGATCTGACAGTAATCGCTGACAAACTTGGCTTAATCCAAGAGGTTGCGCTTGGCTACAAGATGCAGATGTAATTTGCACTTTGGCGTTTTTGTACCGTGATAGTTATGGTATGTGGTTCAACCGCGGTATGCAGACTTGAGGCTTCTCCACTGCAACTTCGCCGCCAATTCGAGAATTTTACCTAAAATAGAAAGTGCGACCTCTAGTGCCAGGCACCTGCGTTTACTTTACCGAGAAACGACCGCTGCGTCATAAAGGCTACTATGTCGTAACAGTAAGCGTAAACTCTTGCATGCTTCGCGTCGAACAGTCTTCAGTTTTTAATTACGTACAATTAGACATGAGCCTAATCACATAATTACACACGGCATTTAGAGGCCAAGCGTTAAACTCTTGAGGTAAGCACGCAAGCTAAAGATAGCAATCCTTAACACTTTCTCATAAATTACGAATTTCGTCATTGCCATGTCCATATTCGATTTTTCAGAAAAGGTTGATCTGCCGGACGTCGTTGAACAAATTAACAGTCTCTTGTCTAAATGTTGGAATGAATGGCGTGATTACAAAGCACTTTAATTTCGCTTTGACACAAAGCGCCGGCGTTTGGCGGATTATGTTGAAGGAATCAAATATTACAGCCTTTTGGTGACGATGGTAAAATTCAATACAATTCGACTGAAATCAATTTAAATGAAATTTGCATTTAACATTTCTAAGATACAAAATGTCTGTTGTCTTTAACCACCCTGTGTTTACTTGTGACAATATGTTTACGCAAGATAAAAGTTAATTAAAATAGTTTTGTAAACGAAAGGATTGTTCACGGAAAGTATACTGAATTGCTTTGGTCCCACGTGTCAATGGATGACATCAAGGTCACGTTGACCTCGAATGATTGTTGCCGCACAAAAACAAGAACTGACCCTCTCCCGAACCCACAGTCACCGCGCACGTCGTCATAATGCCCATTGCCGCGCAACAGACGAGCATTGTAACGAGCCAAGAGAGGGCAGCGTCGCCCGGGCGCCCATAAATCTTTTCAGCGTCGCGCTATTACGTCGCAGCAAGGCATTGTGACGTCATTTGGTGAATCGAAAGTTCGTCGTCGAGGTCAACTTGGGGTCACGACATTTCAAACTCGCTCCAAACGGCGTTTTACCGAAGTTTTCCCGCGTGTAATTCCTGGCTTCGAAATCGAGATTAGTTTTAATTCTACACGAGCGAGAAGCTCGCATAGAAATGAAATCGATAGTTGGGGCGCAGAGGTCCGGACGAGGCCTTGACCCTGGTGGTACGGATGGCGGATGGGCGCACCCGGGCAGATGGCGGGTTATCAATTATGCGCATGGCGGCAGATTCCACATCAAGGCAACGAAACGGCCTTGCAATAAAATAGGGGACTTTTAATTGAAGAAATTAATTGTTTATCCCACTTAACACGACCACGTTCATAGATATTCCTTTTCTTCAATTAAACGTAGGCAGAGATGACGAAGAGGTAAATCTGTATGTTGTGATGGAACCGATTAATGAGATAGCGATGGGTGTTTTGCCAAAACGGAGGTAAGCGCGGTCTCATGACGCTGATATAATAAGTTGATTTGTATCATTTTTTTCCAAATTTTAACGCAAAGGTCGTATCTGGGAATAATTACCCCTGAGGCATAGAAATGGAAATTACGTAAACCAAAGTTTGTTGAAGTGATTTTTCTTTCAAGAAAGTTTATGGAACACCAGGTGGCAGACAAGTGCACAACTAAATGTAACGATCATCTTTAATGAAAAAGTTTTATGTATGAAAATGTTTCGGCATAGACTTAACGTTTATCTATCTAAATTTTGCACAAACAAACAGCGCCACAGCATTGTTGTAACCGCTAAACCATAGAGTCGGCTATTGTTACGTCACGGAGACCAAAGAATAACGACATTAAGTTGTCTCGTAAAGTGCTGGATAGTTTTTTATTCTTTGCCATTCGGCAGCAAAGATTTGAACTCGAGATTATCGAAACGCGAGATGTTCTGTTTGTTTAAGATCGAGTCACAACGGCGCTCAAGTCCATTGTTACGCGACAGTTGTGTGTTCTGAAACTCGCGAAAAGCGTCGTTTCGGCGAGGATCGGTTTTAGGATCGTTGACTTTCCTTGCGATTGGTTTGCGATTGACGCCGTGCAGAAACCACTCTGTGAAAGGCGATGTTTAATCTGAGAAATATTGAATACTGTTTCCACAACTGAAAATAGCGTTTTGGTAATTTTAAAATTGAGGTAAGTTTTTGAGTTTTCATATTACCAAAGCTGACATCAGCTTGATTGAATCTGTAGAGGATTAGTGGTTATAATTTGAATGTTTGATGGAAATTAGATGAAGTATTGGAAAGAGGGATAAAAAATATTGTCATCGAAATTCAGAGTTGCTTAAATCCAAAGATTCGCATTCTGTAAACTCATAAAGGTTTCTCAAAAATCAATAAATGTTTAAGTTTCGAGTTATAAGATCTTATCACTGCAATCATTCTGTCTTGAAATTTATATTTGATCAACAAACACATTTAAATACCATTTCTGTGAAAAATGCACAAAAAATGGCGTCAGGTGGTTTCTTTACCTGCTCACAAATCCGGGATTTCATCGTTATCTTGAATAAACTTCAAATTATTTACGACAAATATTTGGTAAAATCGCGACAAGCTGAGAATGAAAATTGTGGCAAATAAATGACTTTCGGGGCTTCACCGAGAAACGGAAGTCGATTGACGCAATTATGATTATGGATCTCAATTGTTGCGTGATTGAGATTGTTGTGATGTAATAAATTGCTCTCTAGCTATTGTTCTGTGACCGCATTATTGGGCAATGGGCAGAACGAAGGTTGTTTTGTTTGTGGATGAATGAAATCCTTTTGCAAGACATCAGAAAGTCAAAGAATTTTATTGCAAATACCTGTCAGGTACAAAAAATTACGTATCGTGTGTGGATCTAAACGACAACATGACGATTGCTGACTTTTCAGCAATAATACCACAGACAAGATGTACTGAGGTGCAAGTACAAAAATGACGAAAAAAAACATTGTGCCGATGGGGCCGGGGGGCCGATGTGTTTCATCATAACAGTGTGTTAATTTTGGTTTATCGTTTCTTTCGTAAATCTCTACGAGTTCTGGTCGTCAATATTTACCACCAGACATGTCAAGCGCAATGCGGCTTTTTGTTTCAAGCCAGAGGTTCCCGAATATTACGCCAGGACGCACTGGCCAGACGTTTTAATATCATTGGGCGACGCAAAGCGTTTATTTTTTAAACAAACCACGTTTCAGTAATTGCTCTGCTAAAAAAAAAAACGTTACAAATTGTTTTTGGGGCGAGAGCGACATCGGTTCGAATAAGCCGGGAACCATTGTTTCAAACAAAAACATTCGCGTCCAATTCTTCGCCTTTAGTTCACCTTTACGCGTTCCAGCATGTAGCAAAGTCATTCTACGTCATACTTAGTTCTGTGACGTCACAAAACCGTTCCCCTTCAAACAATCGCTTCCTCCTATTGTTACGACGTCGCGCGCTTGGTCAGGGACGTAACCACAATTGACTCATTACGACGAACCACAATGACCAATCGAACATAAAACAATCGCGATTGTTGAACATGGAACGCTGTAAAGTTTGGGTCAACCTTCCAACCCGAGCACTCCTCTCTCGTTATCTCACTCAGCGATTTTCTTATCGCCACAAAATACGCGTCCAGTATTCCTGCATGGGGTCTCAACTAATCTCCCGACAGTTTTCTAAACGGTTCTGCTCGTGTGTTAGTTTGTCTGGGTTGCTTGTCTGCTTGAACTGTCGCAAATACAAGGTTGTCTGTGTGTGGAATTATTTGACTTAAAAATGCAAGACACATTCTCTGCTTAAATGTAAATAATGTGTGTTTGTCATAGCGCTTTGCAGCTATTGCTATTCCTTAAATTCCTTAAGCATATTTTACCACTGCCGTGCAATGCCTGCAAAAGTAGGTGTTGGTTGGCGTTTATCACTTAATCTAAAATTAAAATAGCCAAAAATATTTCCGCGGGATTTGTCGCTTTTGTTTCCGCCCAAAATCTTATATTGTGTCGATGTCTGCAGCCTTCATTGGTTTACTGGAAAGGGCAACTGCCTTCGATTGGGCAAACAGGAAACAGCATAGCAGACAAGTTGACTGCAATTATTCCATAACTTGTCACTGTTTTGGCCCCGATCCGCGAAGTGTATGTCGGGGCGCCATTTTGTGTATGCCGTCACAATCCATTACCGCGCGCGCTAGCCCGAGCGACCGTCCAAGCCCCAATTTACGTCACTGCGGCTTGGCAAAGTCGACGCGAAACGAACGCGCGAAGATTCTGAACAGTGTGAGAAGACCCGTCGCCGAAAACGAACGGCGTCTGATTGTGAAGCAGGCTACCGCTGCTGGTCGTTCGCAGTCAAGGTGCTAATATAAGCTCTCAGGGAAGGGATCACACGTCAGGCAGGCGCCTGTGTGGATGTTTCAGTCTGATTGTGGCACGATTGCTCCTGGAAATGTAAATTATCTGACAGTTTATCTGAACATGTATTGTGGTAGTGGGTATGCAGCAGTACTTTAATTAGCCAAGGTCGATATTTGGTTGCGTAACTCCAGTCGAACGGCAAAGTTATTTAACAAGGTAAAATGATTTGCAGTTTTGTTAAAACCTTCTCTTTCGCTTTGGAAGGATAGTGCTTAAAAAGCTGTATATACATAAAAAACAAGAGCTTTCAAACTGTTATTATACTTGTAAAATTGTCATGTCTGGTTTAGTGGATGTCCGTTGATGAAATGTTCTGTAGTTAACATTATGTCTGGACATTGGAATGCGAGACTATACGAGAGTATTGTCCTAATATAGGGGTGAAGTACCTCTTTGTGTAAACAACCCATAGTGACCGAAGCCTGTTTGTAGAAGACTCTTACACGGGCTATTGCTATCCGATGGTATCAAGAGATAAGCATTATAGCCAGTAAGCATAAGAAGGTCAGGGAAAGGCAAGTTTTAATGCATTAGAAAAATGTTGCAGCAATGCCGTAAACAAGGAGTTTAACTAAGTGTTTATAAACTGGTTGGGTGTGTTTCCTTCACTGTGTTTTGTGTGTTATGTGATATTTACTGATTTCATTTGTTCCACAGGTGTTTAGGTAGAAGCTGTTACAACAAACGTTTACATTTGGATGCTGTTGAAAATCATTTCTGGTTAATTAGTCGAAATCAAAGCTTTCAGGCCCATTTCGTTCGAAGGAGAGAAATGTGGGTGTAGGAAGTTGAAACAGACAGGGGAGTATAAACCTACATGTTTTGCGTGTTGACTGAAACCATCGACGTTTCGATTAAAGGTGAAATCGATAAAAGCACTGAAAAAGGAGCTTGCAGATGAAGGCCTCAGGTAAAGTTTTTGCATGATGAGCCAAGATGAAAAGCAGCTTTGTAAGCAACCACTTTAAAATTATACAAACTCCCAGACTCCTTTTCAAAATAGTTGGGAGTTAGATTAACTACTTAAGGTTTTCATAATCCTACTTTTACTTAAATGCAAACAAATTAATTAACATAAACATCCAGTAGCGATTGGGCATTTGCAATGGCGGACAAAAATTAATCTCTGAGTAAAATGGTGAGTGATATTTCTGGCCGAAATGCCGCTCTTGTATTTTACATAAATGTGCGGAGAATAGCGAACTGCATGGGATTGTTTGGGGCATGCTAGGAAAGTTCGAGAGATTATTGAATGAGTCGTGGTAATTACGAAACAAACAATATTTTAAAGCTGGTTTTATTGTGTTGTGATAATGACAGGCGTGCGTTTATTTACGTGCGCTCGTTCCCACAAAATACTCAAGCGCCAGCAGTCGAGACGCTTGAGTCAACTCCACAGTAATATTCTGACACTTTGACTTGCCTTGATTCGCCCACACGACCTCTCGCGTTTAAGATAACAGATTCTTCCTCTGCGACAACAGAGGAACGGTTTCGTGTTCCTAATGTGAATAGTTTTACTTGTCGGCCACTAACCGAACCCAAGTTTAGGCTCAACAGGGGCATTCAAAGTTCGCTTAGTTAAGGCAGGGGATCCATGTCTGCAAGGAGAGATGTCCCTCCCCTTGCGCTGTCCGCTGTTTTGACTTCTCCATCGGTTGACATAACACCGCGCAAAATGTTTGCCCGTTTAAAGCGGATGAGATGACCCCTCCGTCAGAGGACTGTCTGTCCGTGGATTAACACTAGCTGTCATCCTGTTTATTTTCGGCATGTGAGCTTGTCCGGATTTACTGCCGGACTTGGATGCGCTCCGTCACATACGAGCCATGTGACGACATTGATCTTACTTTGGTCAGTGGTCAGGACAGTTTCCCAAATCATCGTTAATAATGCTGTCAGGAAATTGTTATGTTATGTCTGACATCAGACGCGTTGGGGTGAACGGGATTATGAAAGAAGCAAAGTTTTGAAAGAATTCGGCCATTTTGTTTCCGCTATATATAGTGAGTTTTTCGTTCTAGAAAATACTTTGCAAATCTGGAGCAAGTGTGTCAGTTATTTTATAGGACAGGACTGCTAAGTTCACACCAATGCGAAAATTTATCTAGTTAAAAAAGTTAAAAAATGGTGTATGCAGAATTTTAGCTATTGGTAAAATTATTTGAACCCAAAATAATTACTTCAACTTGGACCACCAGTGATGGGGTCAGGCTCCGAAGGGGGCTAATCGCACCCCCCCCCCCAATACGTCACTGCCACACCGTTTCATGCAGACAGTGCCACTCTGGCATTGGAGCTTGGGCAAGTAATTTTGACAAAGCGCGGCTAAGTAATCCTATTATCGTTGCCGGCCATCCTCTCGGGGCCCTTTTAGATTTAGACAAATAAACCTATGGTCAAGGGTTAAACCATAACAATGTGGATATGAGCAAGCAAATGTGGTCAGGATACTGTGCTTAGTTGCCTCTAACCCTGTGGTTGTAAACATTTTATTGAATTTATGTCCTGACATAAGGTTCACCTGAATATTAAATTTCATCACATTGACTTTTCATTATGCGGTGTTATGATTTTTGTGTTGTTCTTGTTCAATGTTTTAAATGAGCGAAATTATTGTTAGTTGAGGCGTGGCGAAGGATTTTTATTGATAGTGGAGTCTTTAACGATTAATCGACAAAATCATTCGATAAAGATTACTTCGCTTTCAACGCTCCTCTATTAAATTCTTCAAACCAACAAACAAGTTTCTGCATGGAAACTGTTTTTGGAAACATTGCAAAGTTCAAAAGGATTCGTTGCACGAAAGTTTGAGCTTTGCAATTACGACAAAGGTGGTAATTTAGGCCACCGCCCAATTAAACGTAATTCGCAAAGAATTCGTTTCGCTTTCTAATTTTCCTGGAAGTTAAGATCAACCTGGTTATTGGCGAATGGCAGAAACTGATTCTTCAAAAATGTTTGTGGTTCGGTTGATAATCACCTTTGGGCCTCTGCTATTTTTTAACCATAAAGGTGTTATTAGAAACTTTTAACTGACTAAAATAAACGAAAAGATAAATGATTATGCCTTAATACCTAAAATTAAAACACAGAATTCAAGTGTTTAGAGAAATAGTTGGTAGTTTTTGATCAGATTCTTTTGCACAAGTTGTAATGATCCATAAAAATTTTCCTTGACAAAGTTATTACCTGCCACACGTTTCTTGACTTGAGTTAATCTACATCACGTACAAGGGTGCGTATTGCGAAGCCCCGAGGGTCATCCACTCTGCTTGGATTAGAACGCGAGCACTGAAGTTGAAAAAAAATGTGCAAAATTTTACGCGGCTTTACACAAAAGCAGATAAGGTCCAATTTTGTCACGCGGCTGCAGTAACTTTATCACGACTGGTCCCGTTTATTTGATTAAAACTAAACGTTGGTATTTATCAAATGACCGAATCTGGTGGGTAAAACTTAATCCGACAGCTACACAGGATGCGCATTAGAGGCATCACCTTCACGCGTGTGTCGGGCCCCACCATTTTCTCTGCAAATTCAGTGTAGAGGTTTGTTGTTGAACTTGGCGCTGTGAAAATATGCGTTTCTCCTCAGTGTGTGGTTTCACACGTAGATGAAGTGAGCAAGATTGGGTGGCGAATATTGGACACTGAGGTCCAAAGGAATTTGGATTGTGTGTTGTCAAACTTGATGATTGGAGCGGACAACGTTGACATATCGCATCTGTTCACGCCTGCTTACGTGGTCAATAAGTGTCACTGGCTCCACGCAAGTTGGAATTAACGGTCGCAAGAGTTTTTAATTGTAACACTTGCTCGTATTGACGGAATAACGTGAATGTTTGCTGCTTTTAGTGTTAACGGGTTTCGCGGTTGTAACAAATGCTTTTCAGCCATCCACCAAAGTTTGTCCATCGGCTTACAAAAATTATTTACAATCCTGAATGGATAAATTGTGGTTTATATATTTAAAATTAAACCTCCGAGTCCTTTGTCATTTTATATATTTAAAATTAAACCTCTTTGAGTTCGTTGTCATTGTTATTTATTTGAAGAAGGCAATATTTGCAAATCACTTTTTCAGTTTTCGCAACAGATGGAAATTAAAAAAAAGGGTTTTCCATCGACCAAAGTAATTTTCGTTGTTTCCGTCTGCCTTTGTGAAAGACTTTTCATAAAAAGTCAAAGCACAAAAATAATCATTGAAAGTCTACACAAGCGAAACTTCTCAAATGGCAATCACGTGTTGGTGGGCGTTTGTTGACGGACAAGTGAAATTTATTGTGCGTTTTAACGACACAATGGAGCTTTATGAGGTGACAGAGGGCGTTGCTTAAACACACAGGGGCAAGAGGTGCGACGGCTAAATTGCGCGATTGACATTAAACTATCGATCGAAGCTAAACAGCAGGGAATCCCTTACCAAAAAAAACCAGTAACTTTGAGCGGCTGTTTGCCCGAAAACCTTTTTCGTGTACTTCCATCGTGATCAATGCTTTACTTTTGCCTTTCCGGGAGTTGAATTCATCTGCATCCAGTATTGATTGTACGAACGTGTTTCCCTTTCAGGTGAGTCGATCTGCCAACCGGTGGCCATTAAACTCTGACCCCCCTCCGGCCCCAGGTTTGATTATGACGCAATAACGCGTTTTCTTGTTAGTTGGGATCACCCCAAAGTGTGTAATGGGAACGGTAGTGAACAACTTAAAAGCAAGTTGGTTTACGAGAACCTTTAGCAACTGATATGTAAACAAACTTGAATGTGACTTTAAAATGGTTGGAGCGCACATAACTTTACTTGGGTGCGCATAACTTGAAGCAACAAGTTAATGCTTGGGTTTTTCTGTTTGAGATGCTTTTGGGAGTGTCCGTATGACCTTTAAGTGTCCCTGACGTTGGCACATATGTTACTATCTCTACCGCTCTCAGCGGTCGCACTGAGGGCCGCATTACGAACGAATGTGAACTCTTGACATTGCGAGACTTGCAATTATCTTCAAAATCCGAGCGCATTAGTCGGGATTGGCGCCCCACCTCATGATACATATGCGCACAGCCACTTTAAGAGGACGGTTGGCGGTTTTTCTTCCACCACCAGCAGACCTCCTCGCCGTGATGTCTCACGCTTTTTCTGGAGGAGAAGGTATTTGCATGATATTTATGCGGTCGCTTGTTTTTCGCGAAAATATTTTACACAACTCGAAGCGATTTGTTCTGCAACGAGTTTTAATTTGAAAAGTCGTTTTCCAGGTTCATGTGGTTTGATGAGGTAGGTTCTACCTCTCATCCACTTTAGTGAGTGCAACCTCCGACAGGCTGCAGTTTGTGTTGCCATGCATATTTCATGCTTTTTACCTTACAACATTTCGCCGTAAATCCAATGACCCTTGAAACCTTGCACCCCAGGAGTTGTATAGTTGTTATTTAAAGAATTGTGTTGGGTTTACAAACTGTATGTTGTTTTCTGAAAAAAAAATGCAGTTGTATCCTGACTTTCTTCCGAGGTAAAAAGTAAGGTAGAATTGTTTCAAAGAAGAAAGATGTTTGTGACCTTGAGGTTAAGTTCGAACCATGCTCGTGTTTCTAAGCCACCGATCAATGGAATTCAATAGCTAGCGGAAATAGCTGGCGTGGACCAGAGTTAGTCGCCTGTGGAATCTAAAAATCGCGGCTTTCCCGCCTCTGATGGCGACCGCAATACTTCAGTGATAGTCACGACTTGTTTTAAATGCGTGGGTTATATGAAGTGTTTTTGCCCGCCCACTTCTCTTGTTTTGCATCATGACTTGACATTTATGAACTGACAACTGGATTCGATTTCATGATCAAGCTGATGAAAAGAAAGAATAGAAATTTCGTGCAAAGATTCCACAATTACTCAAAGAACCTCCAAACACTAATGCCCAATTTCAGCTGCCACGTAGACAAAAATTGACACGCCTACAATAACGTACGGTATATCCAAGTAGCTATCAATGTAGTTTCCATTTCAGGCCTTGTGTTACACGACAAGCTTCAATCTAAATCCCACTCATAACCACTGGTGCTTTGTTTCTATCGGGAGTTTTCAGCATAAAAGTTGGATGTTTGTTTTGAAACTTTCACTACTAACAGATGCCTGACACCTACAACAAACGTGAGTCATTCCTGATACGCAAAGTGCTGAAGGTAAAAAAGTTGACTTTCAACTCATGGGACGCCACGGCTAATAAGCGGTCGACTCTAATCCCCACAGGAGAAAATCCTACTCCGTTATAACTTTTCCACATCGCTTATCGGTGATTGGTCCTCTCAAGATGTAGGCGATTGTGTCGTCACGACATTGTGACATGACAGGCGTCTTGATCGAGCGTTCGTCGCTGATAAGACAATATTTGGTGCGGAAACATGGGAACAGTCACTCAATTTTCCTTGTTTTTTTATCGCGTTGAAGTTTATGTCAGACTTTTTAAATTCAGGCACTGAAATGTTTTTGCTTCTAATCAAATAACGAACCAAGTAGCAGAGCTTTAATTACATTTGATCCAAACATTTGATCAGTTCTAAAACTGAGCCTGAATTTAAATTGTTCCAATCCTGACAAAAAGTCCAGTTTCCAAGCACGGTTTCCGAACCACAACCTCAGGTAGAGAAGTCATAGATTTTTGAACATTTATCGCAGCCGTAAAACCTGCCTTCCTTTGGTCGCAACGAAACTTGTAAAATGGCGACATGCGAACTTTGTGGAACCTCATTGAATTCGACGACGCGCAAATAGTTGAGAGGCCGCCGCTCGGCGAAGAATAAATAATCAATTTAGGAACACAGCGAGACCGTAACTCGCTGTAGACCTGATCGCAGTGCAGAGAATTCTGTTCAAACGATTTCACCTCCTTGTATCTCGGCATAACATCTCCTTTACTTTCTCGCAATCCTTCAAAGCTTTCCCGGCGTCTCAGTTTGTTGTGGGACTGCCATCTGACTCGCCATGTGTGTCACAGTTTCATGGTCATCTGTGTTGTGCCAACATCGTGCAGTGCCTTCAACCAAGGCCCACACAGGGAGACGTTTTTAAGTTAGAAGTCGGTCGGTCGCTTATAATAACGTCACCGAAGAGGGTATGCGATTCACGCTCGACAAAGTTTTGGTAAGTTGAGTCAGATACCACTTTAATTGCGAAACACGGTGCTTTTTGTTGATCTTTGCTCGGTAATTTGTGGTTTAAAGATTGAAACTCTACATTGAAACCTATGTTTATTTTCTGTTAAAATGGTCTTACATAATGCAAACAAATTGGTGAAACATAATTTAAGATTTTAACTTATTCCAAAAAACTATTTCCCAGAGGTTAAAGGTAAATGAAAGTTTGTATACTTTGAATCTCCTCTCGTCTTTATGGCCAACTAAGACTCAGTAACAGATTTTGTAACAGTTCCTGCAAGAAATCCTAAGTCGTTTGTTTGACGTTGTTTATAATATATATATTTGCCTGTATTTACAATCGCTTATTCAAACAGAATCAGATGTGAAAGGGATTAATTTCGATCTTGAAAAAACATTGGAACGTTTCTCTGTGACGTCATTTACGATTGCATCGCGATCTTTCCATATTTGTAAAGTTGGAAAATCCGGAGTTCGTTTACGGTACTGACTCGTTTAAGAATAGTGAACGTTTCGTTGATTCGGTGGAGTTCGCACTCTTGACCTTTAGTTGACCTCCGCTGTGAACCGCGTGTTTATCTTGTGACCGGTTTTGAGAGGCGTGAAGTTGTTTTTCCCGCGCTAACTACCGTTGACGATACGAGATTCGAATTACAACATTCGGGTTATATTGTAATTTCATTGTGTTTTCGTGTTAAAACAATTTCCTTCATTTAAATTGAATTGTGTCGATAAACACAAGCAACTATAGGCGTACAAAGTGCAGATGGACAAATTTGTCGTTCAGTTTTTCAGGCGAAAATATTTTATATTTAATTTTTTTGTGAAAGCAATGTGTTGTGGATTTTTGTTTGTGTTTTAATCTGATGTTGGTAATGCTGAGAGCAAGGACTGCGAAAGTGATTAAATCAATTTAACCCACAGAAGTAACGACACACTGTTATGCTGTGCACGATCCGGTCAGTTCCACAGAAAAAAGAGACGCTTTCATTGGAGGCGTTGACGAGGGCTCACTCATCGAAGAAAGGAAAACACCGACAAAATAGTTTGTCCAGCGCTGCCGGCCTCAAGTGCTTGAGTACCATAGAAAACATAAGTAGCTTCGGCACCCTCTTGACACCTCCCAGTGGCCAATTGACCTAGCGATGATCTTTCGCAGCCTCTTGAGCTACCAAAGAAACAAGGGTTATATTGGATTAGCCCTTGTGACTTCTGCTGGCTGGCATATGTTCGTGGCAGGGAGACATCTACAGTGACCAGCCGGCCAGGCAATGACCAGACCATATGGGATTATTACGCGATAATCCCGGATTATGTGACATAATAAATGCGTTTCAAATCGTTTTGTGACGCAGTAAACTGACATGAGAAAGTCTTTTGGAGATAAAATCGATTAGGTTTACGACCCATAACATACTCCCACATTACAAAGTGATCTGAATTTAATTTTTTGTTCCATATTTTCTGACAAAAACAAACTTGCTTCAAAACTTTTTGGTGTTGGCCCGAGGTTAAAGCGATCTTTTTATTGTTGTTCGCTGGGTGACAAAAATAATAACTACACTGGACTTGTATTGAAAATATTACCAGCAATTCGTTTCGAAGTGTCCGATGCCAGTTCGTGTTGTGTTCGAGTGTAAATAGTCTCAGCCCGGCTAACAATTATGCCTTCGTTAACCGCCTGGCAAATACAAAGTTGCTACACAAACGTCAGCAAAATGGCCGAAGTTCAAATTGTTTGTGTCATTTTCGCCACGTAATCCCCACCACCACCACAATATCCATTAGGTGTCGCCCTGGCATTTGCACAACATCTTGCAAACACGCGGGTAAACATTAGACCACCCATGGTACGTTCGTTGCAACTAATAGAAAGCAGGCTTTTCTTTGTAAGCGGTAACATTACAGGCAAAACATCATTACCCGCTGATTTTTATTTGGATTCGGCTCAACCGCTGCGGCGTTGGGCGGAGGCTGGGCTATTATGCCCTAATTCGTGAAGAATATTGCCCGTTTGCGGTTACAAGGCTCGTCTGAACGTCTGCAACGTGCCCTCCCCTGCTTGTTTGTTTTTGTTAAGTTCCGACCATCCTCCTGCGACCGACTGGCGTCAGACCGGGCCCGGCAGGGGGCGATTATTATTTTACTTTTCTGTGATCGTCAACCAGCATCGTGTGTAACGGAAACCATTAGGATCGAACTTTCATATCGGGTAAACAATTTACTGCAACGTTTCTCGTTATTTTTTAATTGTTTAGTTGTTTTCTTTGGGCTTTGAAACACCAGGTTTTGCATGTTTTTGTATCGAGTTTCTTTTAGAGTATTTTTTGGACGAAGAGCAGGTTCACTAATCTTTTAATGGAAATGTTTACAAAACAAATGTTTGGGTGATCAACATTTAATTTAAATTTGAGCGAGTAAAAGATTCCACTTTCATAATTATTGCGATGTGAGTCAGAAAAAAAGTTTAAATCGTTAGAAAACACAAAATCCGCCATTTTTGTTTTTTATATTTCACACCTGTTCCAGCAACTTTTGTAACAAGACAGTAAAACGCCTTTCCCTTAAAATTGACTAAAGATTTGGCAATAAACAAATTTTGATGGTGTAGTATTAAAATGCACAAGGTCGCGTATGGAACCAAACTGTATTTTTGAGGAAAAGTTTATTAGGTGTGTTAACGTACGGTGTTGTGTAAACATGTTTGTCCGCTTCATTTCAATCCTCGATCCCGTATGATGGCAATATATAATCAATAACCACGAAACTGCCCTGCTATAACTTCCACCAGTGCACACGATATGGGCGTGACAACCGCTGCCATTGGCTAATTTTAAAATAAACTAACCAATCACGATAGCTGCACGCGCCCGTTCCAATGCCAGTTGAAAATGCGAAGAAGAAGTACATGGGTATTTGCTTGTTGTAACAGGAAAAATTTGAGGTGTTAGTTTAATTGCAAATCAAATGTTTGGAAGTTACAGGCGCCAGAGGCAAAACTGTGGAATGGAATAAACATTGTCAAAATCGGAAGGATTAACCTAATGTTTTAACACAGGGTACAAGATTTAAGATGAACGGATAAAAATACAGGTGTCTTTGAATGAAAAGAAACGTATTTTTGTTGCGCTCGAAGAATAAGTTAAGCCGACAACTTTAGCAACATTGGGAGGGACCATGTTATGATGAATGTAACAAAGATTTGTGTTGCAGCTTTTACTGTGGGCATTTTTCACTTTGGCACAACATCCACACTATACATAACCCGAGTAATAATGTGACAACATTACAAAACAATCACTGTTAGTCATGGCACGCAACCGAGCCCCTGGAAATGCCAACAGTCTTCCGTTCGATGGTTCGCTCTCTAATAAATTGCCGTTGTTTCCGGGATGATCGGCCACGCTGCTCTCTGTGATATACCCAACCTGCGCTTTAATGAATGTTAATAGAAGGCGTCAAATGCACACCCACCCTCGGGTCATCAGCTTAGGGACACTCTTTTCCTGGTCCTTAGGTAGATAGATAGCTGAGGCGTTGCTCAATGACTACAAGCAGGCTGTGAAATCTGGCAGTGACGTCAGGGGTTTACCCCTCCCATCTTGGTTAGTTTTGCAGCTGAATCGATTCGGTAATGATATTTTTACTTATGGAAGACAACCACGTGGGTAGAGGTATTTGATTCCGTAGCATTGTGACATGTGCATTAATGTGAGTCTTGTGTTTGACTTGCATGATATGTCGCAAACTTTACTTTAGAGGTCGCCCTTTGTCGCCAGTTACCCTGATAGAAACAGGGCTGTTTTTGTTCCACATAAGGATGAAGTCAGATAAATAATTTTTTGAAAACTTGATGATTTGAGCAGAAGTGAAAAAAAATTTTTGGTGCACCGGCTTTTCCTTTTTTGTGTGTGGTGACGTTGAAGGGATGAGGGACGTTTAGTCCGTATTAAATCAAGGGTGCGTCAGCAATATAAAAGCAACGGTTTCTCCTATCTTAGGGTTATTTTGTCGAAACGGTTGCAACACACCTCGGTTCGTGTGACAAGGGTAGTAAGTTGCAACACGTGGCCGCATGGGTATGTGTGAATGGAAGCGTCAATCATGTGGTGTGTTCCCGTGTTAGATACAGGACGCTTCGTGTTTCGTGGAGGTTAGGATCGCATTCTGGGGGTCGTAGGAAGGTGGCAAGGCGAGCAGATATCTGCTTCACACCGCTTATGTCTGTCACCTGTCACTTTCATTACATCGCGTGGGGATCTAGTTGCGTTTGTGGCGACGAACGCAGAAGCGACAGCGAACGATCAACTGGGGAAGTTCTCTGAATAACAACGAGAACGCTGAGGCGGCAGAATCCAAGAGGATGCTTCATCATCGAATATTCTTTGATGCATCGCGACATGACAGCGAAGGGCCACGTTTTTACCTGTAAACGGCTGGTGTTGTCAATGGTTGCATGAACTTTCCACCATTACGCAACAATGCCCTTGTCCTTTCCATCTCTTCACTTGCGACTACAAAAATGTCCTGCGCTCTATGGATAGTAGGGGACGTTAACCTGGAATAAAAAAGTTTCACCATGGCGAAAAGAAGAACAACAACAGATCTTTTCCAGCCAATTTGATGAATTTCAGTCTTAACAATGACTGTCAGCAGTTTGACGTGTATCACGCCTTGGAGTGGAGAAGCCGCATTGGCATATCTTGTCAAAACGGGAAACATACGTTGCATTGCTCCAATACATAGAAGGAAACAATTGGACGCGCGAAACGTCTCGGTTTGTCGTCTTGCACGTTCCATTCATGCCGTAAGTTCCACTTGTGAGCGCGAGGCGCGGGACGAGTTTCTGCATTGATTGAACCATCAGCAATCGGTACTTGCCTGTCACACCATTTCCCCCAACCATCAATAGTATGTGGATGATACAAGCCTGGCTGCTGGGATTCCGTTCAAAGATCGGGTTACAGTGGAAGAGATCGGCGGCTCGAAGGTTTCAACAACGCTTGCCGGGTTCGTCGTTCGTGGAATCGCAGGGTTTCGTAGAGCGCCGTATGTTTCTAAGACCAGGATATCCAGTGCACAATGACCAAACAAGGGTGGGATGCTTTTCCTTTTGCAGGATTAGTGGCGTGTTGTGAAACCCCCTTACCACAAAACTTAACATTGGAATGTCGTAATAAACTGTCAAAGCGACTACCTAAACCCCTTCAGAACAAGATATACTGCGAAATAATGATCGGGTGAAGGTTTTTGCGCCAACACCAGTGGCAAAAAGACGGGGGGAGTTTAGTTTTCTAAAACAAACAAAAAGGCCATTCGCGTTGGTGAGGAATTTGTTATAAAATATTCAAGTATTCTTCCTTACAGCATGGTATAGTTGTGTTACACGGCGCGTTTCCAAATTGCATCCTTAACACTTCTGCAAGTCACCGTTGTTGCGAACCAAATTGTTAACTGAGGATGAACATCTGCGTCCTGGATTCGGTGTCAAGCAGTTTGCGCCTTCGCGGTCGTGCCATAAACAAAACTGACCTTGCTAAATACATGTACAAGCTAACTAACTTCTTTTGCGCTGTTGCGCATGCTTCCTACTAAGCAATACGTCATCTAACTGAACATGTTCTTTTAGCAGCATTTTAGAGTTTGTTTCAATTTCAAACAAATGTATTGATCAGATGATGATCATTCACAGCAATACGAAGACAGGAAGGGTAAAGAAGATGAGATAATGATCGAGTTAAGATTGTGAGGAACTTAGGCATACAAAGCTATTGTTTTCCTCGTCGAAATGAACTTAACATTTGAAGTAAGAATTACCAGAAGGTCCGTTCTAGTAGTAGCAATGACTGTGAAAATGCACATGACTTCTATTAGAAAATGCCAGTAAAGCTATTTATATGCATTGGCATCAGACCGCGTGCATTGGGTTCGTGTTGTTGTGTATTTGCCCAGGTGCTGGTTTGTGTAGACAGTTAGGACTAAGGTCAACACCCAACAAAATATTAATAGTCAACAAAACATGAGTTTAGTTATTTTTGCGCCATTTCTGACCAAGGTACAAGAGCTGATACAATTTTCAGCTTGCGAGCATCCGAGATTGGCAAAAAAAGTGTTTAACGTTGGATGTGGTTCGTCTGCCACTGTTTTACCTAATAATATTTGACTTTCTCCTCGAGCATAAACGCCAAGGTACAAAAAGCAGCCGTGCGTCATTCGCAAGCGACCCAAAGTGATTTGTTTGTTACGTAACAGATAGTATTGTTCGAGTAAAAGGTTTAAAAATGCCACATTGAGAAAGGGGCGATGTCAACGTGTATTATTTTGGAACTGGTTATCAACTACAAAATACCTTAAACGTTAAAAGCCTAAATGAGGCTAGAATACGATGTTGCAACGAAATGGTTACGTGTTGTTCAATCTGTGTTTGCATGACGTAAAAAAACAGTTTTTTAAACTTTCTACAACAGGAGAACCTTGCGTAAGAAACTCAGTTTGTTTCACATTGTTACCGAAAATCCACAACTAGCAAGATTTCTGCGGAATATTCCCAACCAATGAATTAAACCTTACAAAAGACGAGTGCAATAAAACCCAAATGGTCGACGTTGCGGCCTCGCTCATGAGGTCACTTCTGGGTCACGGTCCGTCCCCGCGTCACAATGCCCGCAATAGTGATGTCATATAAGCAGTCGATTCATTGGTCAGGCATAAAAGTCAAGCTGCGCTCGCTGCTGGTGCATGAAGATGCATTACTACTATGTATGGCCCTCAATGGACTTACACTGAGCATGTTATTGAAACAGAATGGTTAGGCGCAGTAACTGTGAAGATATTAAATCGCAAAAACATTCGGCTTTCTGCAACATTTTGGGGCAGACAAGTTTAAAATGTGATGTGAATTAGCGATTTGAAATACAGAAAAAGAATTGATAGGCGAGAAGGTAAGGTTCAATTAGGCTTCAATAAGTTTAATAAGTGATGCCGATTTAATCTCCATTCTCTAAAAACAAGAATTTTTTTTGACATTTTCTGTCAAGTTGCAATCTTTTGAACTCGCTGTGGTTGTGAACAGTTGCTCATGTTTGTGAAAACAAAAGGCAACGCGTGAAATCCTGTTACAACTTTCGAATTCGCGCGGCGTTTGCGACAAACCTCTTCTCTGTGACATCACAATCGCTCCCGCTCGTTAACTCCTTTCACCTTTGCGCGTCCTCGTGTTCTAAAATCTGCGAAACTCCTCGACGTAACGTCACTGTGAGGTCACAATGCCGCATTGGGATTGTCGTTAGTGGTGAGTAGTTGAACACTGCTTTGTCGTGTGTGATGTAACAATGCAAGACATTCGATAATACGCAGGAATCGTGTTTTTTGGAAGTTACACGGGTACGCAAGCCTCCACCGGAAGTTTCTGCTCGCGACGAGAAATAGTTACGTCACAATCAATCCGCGACTTAAAGTTCGTGATTTGGCGTGAGGCGAGTTTGCTGAAAAAAAGAAAGCAATCGCGCCAGGAGGTTGTTTTGTTTTGCTTCGAATTTCAAAAGGTTGCAAGTTGTCAGTCGCAAACCAGTGGTATCTGTATGACGGATGCATGGATGTAATTGTTGAGCAGTTTAGTTTTTCATAAAAGCAGTTGGAATTCGGCCATGTGTAATTAGGAAAGCAAACCACAACAAATGTCGAATTGTTGAAACTGGATTGCCAACATTACAAAGTACTCAGCCAACTGTTACCAACTTTGCAATTTCGTGCAATGTTCAGGAATCAACAGTGAAAAGTACATGAAACTTACAGAGAAAATGTGTTTTGCATTTCGCTATGCTAGTCTGGTTGAATTACATCATGGGAACCGTGTATGGTGGACTTGCATCTGTACCCAGACATAGGTCGAGTAATAATATGATGCTTATTGTTCATTGCATCGATGCAGCAAACATCACTTTGCGACAGTCAAGTTAGGAAGATAGCCCAATGGAATAATAGAAACGACAACACAGTAAGATTAATTTCGCACAAGCTTTTTCTATTGCGATTTTTAATGAGGTCAAAGTTCAACTTTCCCAAATTTCAACATTCGTTGAAGAAACCGTGAAACACGGGAAGCAATTTTGGCGCCAGTGGTTTCAGCCTGCTGTCAGTAGTAAACTTGCATACTTGGGCATTAAGGCTTTAACGCCACCAATCTACGTCACTTATAACGTCAGTTAAAGACGAATCCAACTCGCCAGAAGAAGATGATTATGATTGGCGTGCCGACGCACTGATTAGTTTCTCACTGTAAAACTTGAATTCCGACATTAGCAATCCCGCAAACGGCGTTAATCCAAAATACTGGAAACAAACAAAGCGCTGGGCCACCTCGAAGTCCTTCCATGCGTCTCAGCAAGCCAGCTCGTTTACGCCAGTGGGTAAAGAGGTGTAAGAGTTGCAGGTGAATGGTATGACAAAGTGTCCGATTATTGAAGCGAGCGCAAGGTAAAGCAGGAAATCACATTTCCAGCTTCGTTTGACGTGAAGAAAGTACGACACCTCAAGCACAATTTAAACTCTCGAAACCAAGAAACACATTTCACCTAAATCTTCTATAATCATTTAGCATTCATAAGGTTCTGTATAAAATTACTTGATCGCGGTTCCATTATATGTGAAACGCTGCAACATTTCAGTGTTTTCCTCAGAAAATTTAAATTTACTTCGTAGAGTTGATTTTATCGTCGTGATTTGTTTTCGAAACACCGCCCTGAGGTTTGCAGACGCACTTGTAATATTTACGCACAAACTTTTCGTGCTATGCCTACATTAATCCCCTTAACCTCAACATAGGTGGCAATATTCGCCTTTAAGTTGGGTGAAGTTCGACATGTTTCCATTTAAATTACTTTAAAATAAAATCAACGGCAAGAGTAAGAAGTAAAGTATAAACTTCGTATTGACTCTGGAATGAATTTAAATCATGTTCATAACAGTTACCGGTCACACAACAAAACTATTGGCTATGTGTCAACGTAACAGTGTTCGACTGTAGTGAACGTTTTTCCATTTTTCAGGTTCCTGTCGTAGAGTGAATTTAGGCAATTAACAACTGGGGGCAAAGTAGCCAAATAGGTTTTATGTAAGGGAATTGTCTTTGCATCTGTGGGTGTACATATGACTACTACATGTGTTGAAGGGATATTTCCTGTTATCAGTGAAGACAACAACTCGTTAAGTCAAAGCATGGAGCAAGGGGTAAGTCACATGATTTTGTACTGTTTTCTTGCATTGAATAGCAACCAGCACTAATCTTTTTTTATCTGCGCAATCGTCAGTTAATATGCACAAATTTATTTTCCCAAAAATAATTTCAGCTAGACTCTTTAAGCATGTCAATCCCATTAACCTCGATCCTAACATTGAGATATTTCAAATGTTAAATAAGTTCTACCAAAACTTGTCACATAATTTTAATTATCGACTAAACCATTTTCTTGATGTCACGAAATGTTTTGTGTTCCTCAAACACGACAGTGGTGGTGATAGACTTCCTCTGTTTGTTGGAGTAAACTTTTGTATTATCTTAAAAGAGGAAATTAACGTGAAACTGCGTTTTTCATTTTTCTATAAAAACTGAACGCCGCGCCAAACTTGCCTCACGAACTTTTTTCAAACCACGAGTTAAACTAAACAAAAATACTACAGGTTACCGTATTTAAAATAATGTTTGTGAGAAATTAAAAATAAATAAAACGTAGAGTCAGAATCGAGCGCGTATCGGGCGTCGTATGAGAAAGCGTGCCAATCGCAATTGTGACGTCATAGTACGTTTTGCGCTCGATCACAGTGCTGGGGGCGATTTGCCACACAGAGAGGGCGAGTAAAAGTAATCCGAGCAAAGATAAACACGAGCTCGCGATGCGAGACCTCCGCCGAATAATTGCACTTTCAAGTTCGAGAATATAACTCGAATCGCGAGCAGCGCGGCGTCGTTCACGCGGCAGGGAAAAAACTTTCAAGTCACTATTTTCAGTTCAAGTTGATTTCAAGTTAGATTTACAATTATTGCGATTCAAATAATATTGGCTTAGTTTGTCGAGGTATTTTAGCAGGAATAAAACAGTCGTTTGGAAACGGGTCAAACAAGTTAAACGGATCCAACAATTTTGTGGTACATACATATTGTGAATTTTCGACAAGTATTGTCAAACAAATATTTTTCTGTGTGACGTAACAATCTATATCTGTTAAAGTGTCTCACCCCTGTTTGGGGTTTGTTTCCATTTAATAATTAAAGATAAATACAACCCTGTTTAATTGTTCCGTCATAGATGTTCGGTTGTTATTTGATGAATGGTGGGCGTTCGCCTTTCATAGTTAAACAAACGGAATGATGTCTCGTAATTCGAGGCCCATTGTCTTTCATTGTTACGACACAGTGGGCAAACAGTGAAAGCACAAAACCATTGGTTTAACGAGACACTCATTTCGTCGATTCGAATCGTACAACACTTTAAGCGTTACAGCAGATTTTACATAGAAAATTTGTGTATTGCTAAGCAACGCACATTTTTGTACGATTCTTTCCTGGTTGAAAAAATTTCGTTAAGTCGTGTTTTGGTTTTGGGTGATATATTTAAACAAAAAACTTCATATGAACCAATCTAATATGTTCTGTTGTTATTTCAACAAATCTTAAGTCTATGTTTTTTGACGTGTTTATCTAGCAAGTGACAAATAACGTCATACCAATGAATATTATATGTTGTCATTTTTGCCCAACAATGCGTTGTTGAGATAAACGCCGCCTTCTCAAACTACTCGACACTTACAAGAAGGGATGTGTGCTGCCACCTGACGGACATTCGTTTACAATCGCCTTTCCTTATGTGACGTCATAAACCTATTGCGCGAGAGACGGGTTTATTTCTGCGAAAAACGCACAGATGTTTGTCGCGAGTTACTGTAAAAGTGAGTGATAAAGTCAAAGGGCGACACTTGGACAGTTGTTTGAACTGACTCAAGTTTTTCTGAAACTTATCTCAACGTTTGTTAAAAACGAGGGAGTAAAAGTGGAGTTGTTTTGCCAGATATTCGTCAAACCTCGTTAGTTTTGCAACCACATTGGTGACAATACATAAATTAAAAAAACATTGTTTATATTGGAAAGTCGACTAAGAATCGATTGTCGCGGCGTTTTGAATCGTTCATTAACGCGAAGTTAATTGTAGAATTCTCACAACGCGTGACTGTCCGCGCCCCGCGACCTACACGTCGGTCAAGCCCGTTTGATGTCCCCCCATCGCGAAACAGGCGGGCGAAGCGAGCTTCCAATTCTTTTTCCCGACATCGAGCGTCCCTGCCCTTTCTTCGCGACTCATGTGCGAAAGACTGATCGCCTCTCTCGCCTCTGCTGACGCATTACAGTAGAATGCGCGGCGGTGGTGGCGGTCGGATATATTCAGTTCTGTATGTTCTTGACTGAGGTGAAAATTGGATGTATTACAAGTTTAATAACAGAGTGCTTTAGAGCTTGTGCTTTGCCGGATTGTAACTCAACCTGTGTCGGCGTAGGGGCGAGAGGACGCTTGGAGTTTCATTGCGTGTTGTTGGCGAACCGGCGGCAATATGACGTTTCACTTAAACTTGATTCATTACGAAGCAAATATTGGGCGGGAGACTGACCTAAAACATGAGGGTTTACTGAGATATTGCGCTTGATTAGAAAAGCAAGTTCAGATGGATTTCACCGTTCTGTTATAACGGCGTTGTGTTTTCGTGTACAGGATCTCAGGCTGTAGAATAAGTCTGTAAAAACGCTCTGTTACTTGCGGATACCCAATAACACGGATAGCTTCACCAGCAAAACGTGAAAGTCAGTATGGCTGCTGCCACTTGCGTAAGTTGACCAAGCTTTAAAATCTATACAAGAAAATACATGTGCCGGCATGGTAACCGACCGGGGCGGACATTTTGTATTTGAACTCCACTCTTGCTTAACTTCATTTTTGCGTGGAAAGATTTTTATGACTCTGTTGAACATTAATCCTATCCGTGTGCTTTATCTTGTGATTTCTCGTCAGCAATACGACGACTCGATGGCACACTTCGGAGGAATGAGCGATCTGCGCGACCTCACCGCACCGACTTCGGGATCGGGCGGATTGTATGGCGGGGATTTAAACCGTACGATCCCGCCGATACCACACCTGCCGCTTGGGACCTCCAACTACAGTGCTAGCGGGCAGGTTACGCCGCACACCATGCAAGGAATGCATTCAAACCCAACCCAAGGAAACATGGCAAGCATTCCAGAAGGAAAGCGACATAACGACGGTGATAGAATGGCAATCAAAGGGGACAAGGATGCAATATACTCGTAAGTACTTCTTTGTGATTTTATACAGTTTGGAGCAGTAGTGGTTGGGGTTTTGGAATGTGCCATATGTTGAAGTTTATGTTCACTTTCAAAGTACGAAAATTCTGCAAATAGACCACTCAACCCCTCACTATATTCTTTAAATAATTGATGCATGCGCACACGCGCTTTGCAATGCTGAGTTCTTTGTGACCTCATAAACCTTTGATTAGGATTCTTTGTTTCGAAGAAATAGTTTAAAATCTTGTCGTTATACATTAACAAAAAATACATATATAACAAAAAATAACACCTTAATATTCATCTCACATTGTTTTTTAAACCAAACGCAATGTTTTCGCATGTCTTTCAAGTTGTTTTGAACTATTCTTGTGCTGCGTAAAAATATGGCGGTTGGTGTCAAGGTCAAGACCGGAATAGAATGCTATCGGGAGTGTTGAACAATAGGTTGTCGAATGTCTGGCGGATCCAAAATGGCGACCACACCTGAGTGAGGGTTGTATCCATGTGTACCATGAGTTGGTTTACTAGAATTTGTCGGTTTCAGATATCCTGTTATTTCAGCAACAAATATTTCAATCTATTGTAAATGCTCAACTTTGAACAGTGTTGATACAGGAATGTCGGCCCAGGTTGACAAAACACTGCAATTTAGTGATTACTTCACGCTTTGTGTCTCGTCTAGCTGCCAGTTGTGGGCATGCCACGCAATGGATTAAATTTGATGAGCACTCACCAGCCTTGTTATTATCTAAACACTTCACTAAGCGCCATTATGTCACTATCTGTTGGCATCAGAGCGCGTTTGAAAGCGAATTGTAAATTCCAATCCCTGCCAGTTGTTTGACTTTAGTACTTTCTAGACTAAATAAAAACCAATTTAAATTTACATCATAGCTTACTCTGGTTCAAACATATAATTTTGGCCATAACTGACATATAACTTATCAGAATTAAAGTGTAGCAGTCATTTACTCTGAGTTGAATATTTATAATGCCTATTTTATATTTCCAAATTATAACACCCTAATATACATTCCATACTTCCATTTACTACCAAGCCAAAATTCTTCTTTGTACAAACGAAACAGCATGTTAAAGAAACAGGGAAATAGTTCGACCCACAGACAAACAAGTTGCTTCGCGTCCCCCAAAATAACAGATTCCCATGAATTTGTAAGTCGCGTGTCCAATCCACTTAGACTTGTGGTTTGAGTTCTCACAACTCGGAGTTGTAAAATAATAGCAGGGATTATCTCCCAACTAGCCAGAAACATTTGTTACTGGTAGCACATGCGGTTTTAATAGGCTTACCAGTCTGCTGTTATCTTCCTATCATTGCAACGGTTCCCCTTTAAATAAATGAGACAGCAATTTCTATTGTTATTTTGAAGTTTACTGTTATTATTTTCAAACAGAAACCAGTTGTCAAAGATATTTTGTCATTGTACTTTTATAGTTAAGTTGTTTTCAACATTTCCTGTTGACAAATGTCTGTCCAAACACACTTTTAATGAAAACTAATGATACTTGGAAAAGTTACATGGGATGGGAAGTTGATGTCGTATAATTTTCAGTTGTGCAATTCTTTTACTGAAACATATATTTCAGCAACGAATTGTTTCATTTAAAATTGCAAAGATAAAATCCAGGCTCAGTGAATTTGAGGTTTGTTTCACCTGAAAGAGCAGCTTAAACGTGGGAACAAAACGACACCAGTAAAAAAAACAAAAGCACTCGACAAATTCAGTTCCGAATTTAACACCGCGGCGGCGTAAGACAAGCAAATCGACACAACGCGTTCGAGAATTCCTAAACACAATGGGATGGGAGCGGGATGCATTTTAAATCAAGGGTCGCACTCTGATTGCTTCAACGCACTATGAGCTTATTGGCAAACATCCGCGTGGTGAAAAAGCGTGTCACCTGATAAGAAAAATAAACAAGTCTCTAGGTGCAATACACTGGCGAAGCGGGTCACGAGCGATTTCCCCCAATGCACTGTAGTGGATTCCATTTCCCATTACCGTTTAGTTTTAGTGCTTCCTTACCTTGGCGCGTGTAGAATGCGGAAAGCATTTATGCGACTTTTAAATTCTTTGCTGTGATATTGATCGAGTTTGGTAATAATATAAATTTTAATTTTTTTGTTCACCTGCATAAATCAGTATGATTATTGCTTTTTGGTGATAAAATTGGTGCCAAAGATTAAATCTTTTTTCGAATAATCTCGGTGCCAACGTTTACAGTTTTAAGTTTGACACGTTGAAATCAAAATGTAAAGCGGATTTAACTAAGTGTTCGGTAGCAGGCAGGTGTGTTTGTTCAAAATCTTACCGCCTTCACGCTTTGGCTGCCAATACAGGAAAGCGACTGCACTCTGGCCCACATTACAAGCCAGAACTTATCCGTGCAAGAATTGGGCTTGCTTCTGTTTGGCGCATTAGAGGAACCACTACGGTTGTTTGCGTTTGGAAGTTGAGTTGCTTGAGTGAGGATCGTTTCCACCGGTCACAGTTCCCACTAACTGACCGGATTCCGGTCCACAGTCGTGTTGTGTGAGGTTTATGTCGATTCTGTTGTTTCAATATTTGTTACGAACTTGTGGGACAGGAGGATTCCTGGTTGATTCAAAGTGTTCTCACAAAACACCTCAAATGGATCCTGGTAAAGTTAACGAACAAGATCAAAAATCTGCCCGAAAGTTGCACTTCACCTTGTGTTGTGTTACCAGTTAAACAATATATCCACATTTAACGTGTATCGAAATTTTGTTGAAAAGGTCCCACACTACTGGTCTTGACTCTGTGGAATTTTATAGGCTTGTTCAAGGTACAGTAAAATTAAAGTAGGAACTAATCACAGGACAAATCCTGTTTCATTTTTACCACAATGCAGTTGAGGGACAAACAGGAAATTGACAACTGTATTTTGTCGGAGCTGTTATTGATTCCAAAAAGATCCGTAATATCCGTAATAGATCCGATATACAAGGCCTGACACCAAATGAGGTTTTGCGTTGTAAAGAAACGCACGATTTCACTTCATCCCAAACTCTCATAGCACTTCCGCGTTGCTTCGACCACATCATGACTGAATCGTTAGATTCCTTTGGGGTTAGGCTCAAATGTACAAAGGCCCTCGGGTTAATATTCGCACCTGTGGAACTGCCCCCATGAACCCTTGTTGATCCTGCGAGCCCGCACGTTTGTAATCACAACGGTTGGTGGCTGTTTTTTCCTACCACCGACCCCGGTAGGTGTGAAAATAAGCTTAAACAATGGCGAAGCGCGCGCGTCGCTCGTGAGCGCGGCATAAGATGCGATGAGTGATCCCGATTCTGACTAAGAAGCGTCAAGTTTTAATGAAACCCGGCGCTGAAATTCTCCCGCGCAAAGATGGCGCGTGACATTGACTCAAGGTTATTCCGTTGCTTGTTTGTGTCACCTCCACGAGGTTTTATTCATGCTTTGCTGAGTCACGTCTTGTATAGTTTGTTCAACTTAACAGGATGGGATTTATTAACACAGCTGGAAGTTTTCACAATCTACACGTGAGGGTAACCATGGGCGCTGCAATGCAAAAAATTGCATTATCATATTGGTACCCTAAATATGTATAAGAAAAATGTCAAAATTTGAATATTCTCTCAATATTACCGGCAAAGCTGGAAAACATTGGTATGTCGTTGCTTGCAAATGCTAGCTATGAATTTTGTATAACCTAAAGATTAAAGATTAAAGATTAAAAAAGATTAAAGATTAAACGGTTGTGCAATTGCGAAGTAAACGATAACGATTTAGTTATGGAGGATGCTTCAGCCAATCCAGTATAAAGTGTACACTGGGGCCTCGCCATTTCCATACAACTTTCCTGTTAATCTGTCAACTCCAACTTTTCGCCGTAAAAGTTTTAATACAAGCTTCGCCATCCAAGAAAACTTGTTCAATTATTCCAGAGGTTCCTCCATTTCATTGTAGCTCAATGTGCCAAATATTTACGGATAAAGCATGACGGGTTTTTCTGTATGAGTCGCGTTTGCTATACGAGAAAAAAAATCCTTTATGTATTGTTAAAAAGAATTGTTCGTTTTGCGACAAATTGTGGGAATTTTTCACCAGCTAGCAGCTAGAACGCGAATTCACTGCAGGATTGCCATGAGTCGCGTTGTATATTGCAAAAGAATATTTCCCAAACACAAAAGTAATAAATTCGAATTCAATCAAAGAAATTCCAGACAAGCGCCAATATGGCACCGGCACCTTCGATTTCCTTTTGACAAAACAATAAACCTAATCGGGATTACGCGCGCTATTCTCATCGAAACGTGTACTTGATGTGTATTGGAAGTCTGTCATCCCTTTGTCTTTCCTGTCGAACGGTATTGTGACGCAATAAAGCGTACGTCGGTCAAAATATAAATTTTCCCAGGACTTGGGAATTTAGAGGTAGGAATCACTGCAACGTTCGTCAAGTCCCCTGCGACGTGATGATCCTTTCCGTGTCTTTATATTCATCCGCGCGCTCATCACATCTCCCCGCCCCGCTCGCCTTGTTCCATTGATCTTTTGTAATTCTGTTAATTTTGTGAAACTCGACGAGAATCGATTGGACTTGGTTGTCCCAGTCAGTGTGGGACGAACTTCACGTGCTGTGAGCTTTGTCAGATAAGATTGAAAACTAATTACAGAACTCCACTATCAGGGGAGAAGTAATTGATTTAATTTCAACAAGTCAGTTCGGTAGATTAACACCACCAAGGCTATTAACTGTGGTGTCAACAGGAATACCTTAATTCCAGTACACAATTTGTTCTCGTTTTTCTTGGAACGAATTGTGAAATCGTGTAGATGTGGTTTTAACATTTTGAAGGACGCGGGTAAGAATTAAAAGCATTGATTTACAAAATAACATTTGTGCGGTTTTGCGAAACATAACTTCTCTAAATCCTTTCCTTCAGTCATCCCCACATTCCCCAGTTTGTCAAAAATCTTTGATAATCTCACGTTAAGTGCACTTGACGCTTTGTCATAACGACTTGTGCGACGTTTATCACAATGTTTATCATAATCAATACAGTTTTGTTTGCAAACCAGACATATACACCTTGTACACACTTGACAATCGTTTCTTTATGTTTTATATAAAAAGAGTTTAGAGAGAAGGTTGTTACATTCTTCAAAAATATATTTTATTTATCTGTATAGAATCTCTCCATCAGTATATAATGATTGCGTACGAGATATCCAAGAGCACGTTGCTGTGTATTTGATGCGATTTCCAGGTTTGCTTTTGCGTCGCGTTGGGATCGATTCTCGAACGCGTGAGAATCTCATCGCCATTTTCGTCGTTTCGCTAAAACAACAGACACCGACTCCTAATGCGTTTTCTCCACGGGCGTCCGTCTCTACTGACCCGGTCACTTTTTGTTTGTGGCGCAAAAAAAGGGTCATGTCGTCCATTGTCCACGTCACAATGATCCGTGAATGATCGCAGTGAACAAGTGCCTTCGGATTTTTGTTTGTTTTTTTGCTTGTTGCAGTGCCATTAAACCTGTTCAATCATGCGTAGCCAGGCCCGTTCCTGCTATTTGTGACGCAACAATCGATTACACAGCGGGTGGGGGCGTGTGAAGATGTTTAAATGCTCATAATTTCATGTTTTGAATAAAATCCCTTTTTAGCGAGTTATGTGGAAATAATTGCCACAAATACTTAACAGCTTGAAACATCGTGCGTTGTTTTCTGGGGATTATCAGAAACCCTGTTGTTTTGCACAAAGTCGCTTCGTGTAAAAAAATTGAAAAAAGTGTATCGAATCCCGTTTGATATTCAGTTTCGAGCCCGAACAGCACAGGAGGTACTTATGCATAAACTCCTTTCCAACACCCGGAAAATATACTGCCGGCTGCTCGTGAGGTGACTGGGGTTTCGCCTTGTCCCTCCATAACAACTGTACGTAGTGAGCCGTCATTAATTACCCAACCCAACATTGTTCTCTCCATGCTTGAACTTTCGCTCGACCTCCGTTTGACCTCCAATACAAACGATTTCGCTTTTGTTACGTCACAGACACCCACTGTTCCCACTACTGGCGCTAGTATTCGAGAAATGCGAGTTGGCCACCTGCACACCACGTGACTCGGGAGTTACCGGAAGTGACGTATGTTCGTCGGATTCGTTCAACGACGACATCGCGATGTTCGCGAAACAGGTGAGTGTGACCTTGTGTTAATGTAGTGTTGCGTGTTTGTATGGTCGTCTGCATATCAAGCCGCACACATGCTCTTATCACTGGGCAATAAATGTCGACGCGTGGATTCAGTCAGGTCAGTCTACAACCCTTCGGCGACAGCAATTGAATACACGCCCACCTGTTGTGTAAAAATATTACAATATTAGTGCGAAAAAGCGAGTGGCGATTGGTGATATACGACCCAGTCAAGTCTGACCCTTTCACCTTGGACCGCAACGTCATAAAAACTGACGCATGCCCAATAAAATCGCCGACAATGGACATCGCGCGCGCCCGAAAACGCCCGTAGTTCGCTGCACAATTTCGGCGCTGAATCTCTTACGTAGTAACAGGCACTTAAAGGTAAAGTCAGCGAGAGTTCATGCCAACTGTGGACACTACTTCTCGTTGCCCTGGGCTACGCCACAGCTTCTATGACCTCACAGTGACACCGTTGCGCCACCCAATTGTTTGAACAGTAATTGTTCAAGCGTGGCGGACTGACGCACGGCGTTTGGATGAGAGGAGTGTGTTCCCACGACTTGTTGCGGTTGTTTTCCCAAACATTTTCTCACAGAGTAAGTTAAAGCGATCTTTGCAATCGTCGACCCTTCCACAGACACATAATGAGCATTTTGACTCTGGTCTTAATTGAATGAATACAATTTAACAAATTTTAACTGTACTTTGTCGGACTTTCTAAGTTCCAACTTTGTTGTGATTGCGTTTAATTCAGGCCGATGACCACAAAACAATAGGTTTAAACGGTAAGAAATGTTTGAATTTGGGCTATGGAACAACAGCAATCACAACACAAGGGCTTGGGAAGCATTCCAACACACTCGCCATTTTAAACACAGCGTAGACGCTTTACGAATAGTTCCATCGACTTCCTGCCAGGGCTGGGTTCCCGACGCTGTCGCCACGTTGCCATACAAGGAAGTCGAATCGCGTCTTCGTCAAAACAAGAGTTTAAAGTTGCTACAGTTTCTACCACATAAGTTCCTTCAGTGCCGCGTTTTTGCGAAGACAGTTTCGTGCTCTTTGATACCGCAATCCACTGACCGCGTAATTTGTTACTTTGAACAAATGCACCTGATTAGAAAGCAATGATTCACAGCGACCGTGAATTACTTTTGCTCATATCTAAAAGTTAAAAGAAACTTTTGTTGAACTCAGATTCAAGCGGAGAACAGACCTCTTACATTCGACCCGAACAATGAGATCGATAACTTGGTAAGTCGCGAGTCAGTCCAAAAATGCATCCTAGGGTAAAATATTACTTCATCAAATCCAGGCAAGAGCAATAATGAATAAATTTGTTAGTCATTGCATCAAGTATATTTGTTCCGCATAATTGCATCCATAGTAGCAAAATTATTTTCGAATATTTTTTAGAATAAACTCGTTTTTTGGATCTATATTACCGTGCAGTACACCCCAGAAGTTGTATTGTTGCACCTGGCACGCCCTGCAAGGCCCCCAAACTATTGGCACGAGTGCACGCTGCTTTACAGTAAGCTAGTGGCGTGTAATAAGGCCAATTAAGGTGGCTAATTTCCCCGTTATATCGGGTTACCCGCTTGTAGCGGCACGTGCGACCACCGATACAAGGAAAAATAACGGCAAAGATCGGTAGAAACCAGGAGCAGGTTTCCTATGACTGCTGGAACATGGACGCTACATATTACACCCCTGATTAATTGTTTTGCCAAAGCTTAACGATTTAAACATTTCACGAACGAATATAAAAAGAATATTCTTACTTCCGCTGTATATATGGGGGGGGGGGGGAGGCTTTCAATGAATTTGTTGTTTCTGCGCTGCGCGCTCATGTCCTGCATTTCAACCAAGTCATTATAATTTTGTTTTTTAGATGATTTTGTCCATTCAAGTTCTACGATTTCATTTACTTGAGTTGGAAAAAGTAAGTGCCGATATTTTCCTTGTTGTTGTTTCAACAGAAAAAAGTTATTTGTGTGTTTTCGTAAAAAGTAAAGTTTGTTTGAGGAAATGTAGGGATTGAGAATTATTAAAAAGTTTTTGTGAAGGTTCACGAATTATGTCAAAACTTCACGTCTCGTTACATCAACTGCCTGAAAGGAAAAATGCCCATCGACCTTGTAATAGACGAACGGGACGGCGCAATGTCATCTAAATCAGAGGGTCTTGATGTTGGGGGAGGAAGTTCAAACCAAGTAAGACAAGACTTTATTTGTGCGAATTCTTTTAATATGTGTTGGTTTTGTAAAGACAAGATTTGAATGTTTTTGTCGTCGGTGACGCATTTCAATGTTGGTGACTCGTTTTATTAATTAATAATATCTTAAGTAAAATGTTGTTGCCTAACTTACTTTTGAGGTAGTGTGGAATTATATTTTCACTACGGTTGCGCCATAAGCAATGCGAAGCAGGTCTACTTCAAAATAACAATTAGTAATAAAAGCACATAAAACACAAATGTCAGTGCTTTAAATCTACTGTGACTGAAGAAATATATCTGGTTGGAATCGAAGTCGTCCCGAGATTCAGTCACAAACCAACACCCGCAAAACAAACAACGGAAAGTTGGATCGTAATAAATCCGAATACATTTGCCAGTCGGTACTTTCCTCGATTTACGATTGAGCTTTCAACAACTTTTCAAATGCGAGCAAAACATTCTCGAGACGCAGCAGTAAATACAACCGTCCCGGGGTTCGGCTTTCATTAAACTCTTGCAGCGATTTATAGCGCAGCATATTTGGTGGCAAAATATTAAGTTTGAAGTTCCGTGCGTCCGGACACCGGTGCGGGTTGATATATGACAGCAGAAAAGTAATTAAAGCGAAGCGATCGCTGTTTGTCTTTCGTAAAGCGCGCCGGGCAAGGATGGTTGTTGTTTCTTCACACACAACATGTAGCTGTGTGTTGTGCGATACGTGGTGGCTGTTTGTAACTGCGTGAAGGTAACAGCTGCGACAGGAGAATAAATGTGGTTTATTTACCTTGTTGTCCGGCAAGGAGGAATTTGCTTGTGTCTCTAATTCGATCAGAAACTTTGTCCGTAGGTAAACTGTCGAGTCCCTGGTAATTCTGCAACAAAATCAAACATACAGCCTTGATATTTTAAGATCATATGCAAATGATAAACACGCTCTTAATGGATGGGGGGGATAGAAAGAAGAGAACACGCCCAAATATCCGAAACAAGAGTAAATGTTTGATGGAAATTCAGATGTCAATCACCGTCGCCACTAACCGTACGTTCCCCGATTTACAATTCTATAAATAAAGAGTCATAATTGTAATAAAATGGCGTCGTTCTGGTCCGCGTTATAATGAAACCCGCTGTCCCATTCGAATAAACATCGTTTTTTTGGAAATCTCCCAATCTGTCAATAAAAGTTCATTTAAATCTCGTATTTAAAATGTCTAATTTCAAGACAAAAATCGTTTAGCAGATTGGATAAAATCAACAGAATATAGCGGAAGTATAGATAGGGGTTTGTACAAACATGTACGCCTTAACTCAAATGAAACAAAAAGACCATTTTGTGCTAAACATATATTTCCGATCTCGTTTACCCTTGTGACATCACAATGACGCTGCAACATATTGTCGCCGCTCGATCGGGTCGATGTTCTGGGCGGGTGGGAGGACTTCAAACGGTTTGCGTCGCGTCGCGCGCCCTGCATCAATTTGTGGAATGGATGACAAACAAACGGCGGTGGCGTAACAAGTTACTGTCGATGCTTTGCGCAAATATCGTAAATATATCGCCGGGCAAATAGGCGCGCTGTGTGCTTGCCCGTATATCATTAGCTTCTAATTGCGTCTTGGCTCTACGTCGGGTCTTGACGCAATATGTCGCCTATTGGGAGTTTCTGATACAAGGCAAAGGACGAGGCAGGGTTGCTGGAAAACCTGAACCCGAACTTTGCACCTTTGTTGTTTTTCCAATGATATTCAATCCGTGTTTATTTAGTCGTAAAACCACTGGCTTTCGCACAGTTTTCTGCGAAAAATAGATTCGTGCGTTTCACAATGCTGGTTTCTTACACCTGAAATCATAATTTAAACAAGCTGGAATTAATCTTTATAATGAAGCATCTTATAGGGAGTTTTAAAACGCCCGGCGAGTTTCTCACTTTGTTCACAAACACAAACTCGAAGCAGGCGATGACGGCGCAATTCTTATCTGTCCAACCCACTTTCTATAATGTGTCTGTTGATTTAAGTGTTTCATGCTCAGATAACTGTTCCCCGCCTATCCGCGCGGTAACGCCAATCCCCGTCTGCGTGAAATAAAAATTTTCCTCTTCTGGTGGGAGTGGGGACGTCTTTGAGGCCATTGAACCGAGTCTGTTTGGCGGTTTGACGATTTTAGGCGATTGTTTAAGGCGCCGTGGAAAGAACTTCCACATTTCAGTCATGCGGAGTTGACGAAGCAACAAACCTCAGCATCTACTGACTCATTTACCAACAAAATAGGTCATTCCAGGCTTTGCATGTTAGCCTAGAAAAAGGATTTGTTGTACTTTCGTTTCAACCATGCCATGCGTCGCTAAGGTTGGTTTGTTAAAAAGGCGGAATCCCACACGGAATAAACCGCACAGAAAAAGTAAGTCCCTATCATGGAAACTTGGTCATTACAAGAATTACCGGAAACACAAAAACAATAATTACTGGTGGCAGCAAACCAACAATTCCCGTCATTGTTTCAAGAAAATGAATGTTTGTGAACATGTAAACGGCACCAACATCAAAGCCGGCCACTTCCAGATGACGACTGTTCCACTCAGTTTTCAGTATTCCCTCAATTCAGAATTCGCTTGCTTTTACAATCAAGACACTAATTAATTAATGGGACAGGTCTAAACACGCTCCACATAGTAACGAGCTAACACGCTGTCAAAATCTGCGATATATCGAAAGGTGGAATATCGCAAGGATTTACGATACGTTTCGATCTTTGTCCTTTGCGTTAATAAATCGGCGTTACACAAGTATCAATATTTGTCTGTTTCTTGCCGCGGATGGTCTCCAGCCTCCCCCCAGACTTCGACAATCATTAATTGTTCCTTTGAATTAGCCGCGCGGCGCTGATGCCGTTTTGAAGTGGAGTGCTTGGCCAATAAGACCCGCATCGGCGACCCTGCGTTACCACGGCGCGTCGCGATGCCTGCGCCTAAAACAAAGTTTGTTTTTATTGATTCCCTCTTCCAAGCAATATGCGCCACCAAATATTTGCGCGCTGGGATATAAGCGCTCGCTAAACGATTGTTTCAAGCGTCAAAACGCGAGATCCGTGTTCGCTTATCATAACGAGGGGTTTGCTTAGGGCGTGGAATAATTCAGAGAAGGTTTGGTGAAGACGGGATGAGGTCTGGTGTCGCACGCTACGAGCTCGACTGCCCTTCCAACTTTGTCCTTAGACCTCCAGAACTCGAAACTGAAATAGCGCAAGGGTAAAACGCATCGCTGTGTTAACGTCGTGCAAACGCCCCAGCCGATATATATGAGGTTGATGCTCCCAGCAATGCGGATGTTGCCAATCAATATGATAGTGAAGTTGTCGGATATTCGCATATCGATGTTTACACCTCTTTCTCACTCGTGCTGCAATGTTTAACAGGAGCAAGGTAAAAAAGCACGCGGGTCACTTTTTTGCCGCTTAATCCAATCGCTGAAACACGATTAAGTGATCACTACATATTGTACGTTTGTTTAATGCTTATTTCCTGCTTTGAAAACATGCATTCGTATTTTTGGTGGAGTAACAACATACGGTTGTTTATACCTGTGTAAGTTTCGATTTTTGAAATCATACATGCTGCGCACCTGTCAGGGTGAAGAAGCGCGTTGAGCATTACATAATTGTCAAATTCAAGCAGTTTGGGAATGCGTGTGAACGATAAGAATCGCAATTCCAGTGATTTGTGACTTAGAACGACTTGCGGGCTCACGTCGAACTTAAACCACTAGCACAGAGGGTTGCCGTATGGCCTCCGCCAGGTATAAACGTTATGTTTTATGCAAGGGGCCGGTTAAAGCCCAATACGCGCAGGCGTAAAACACGAGATGGGATCTCTTAAACATTCGATGAAATATTGAAACCGGTTCGCATTTTTAATCATCAAGCTTTCTCTTTAGGAAAACAGTGGGCTTCTTTGTTTTAATAACCTTTAGCTCATTTGCGTATGGGCTGTGACAGATTTACAATTAGTTCAGTACTTTGAGACATCATTGAACGGTTTAACATACTGAACTTCTACATAACTAAGCGTTGTATGTTTCTCGTTTACCAGCGATAGGTTGCATGACATTAAATCGTATTTGGAGAATAATATGATAATTTTCATGGTAACACAACCTATTTATCCGATGCAAATGTTGACACAATGTCACTCTATGCATGGTGAGGGTTTTTGGGGTAAAATATCTTTCCGTCCTTAAATTTGTTGCACAAAAAAGAAATTTCATTTCTTTTCAGCCTCGGTATTTTCACACCAATTTTGCAAAATAATTGAAGGCATTGATCATTTATAAAACCGCAGAGTCACCGAAATGTCAACAGGAGTCGATTTCAAACAGCAGAAATTGATTCGAACCCCGCAGCGATAAAACCCGATCACAGTCGTGTAAGCCAACTTAGACTTGCGTTACTTGAAATTGCCGCAGAGGTCTTGGCTCGGTGGTAAGTCAGAAGCGTCAGCAGGTGTTTCTGGTGCGGCCACCCATGCAGCGAACTGGCAGCCCACCTTCCAGCGCTGCCTGGACTTCCTTATCAGCTTTCCGCATAAGATCACGCAAGGAGATAAGAGAATTCTATATTTTGTCAATTTTCCGGACAGCAAGTTTCGCGCAGTGCTTTTGCTTAAGTTGGATGGGGATTTTAACTTCGTGTTCATCCAGTTGTGATTCCACAACAACACAAGGTCAGGGGATCCTGGTCAGAAATGTTTACGAAACCCAACGTCCAAATATGACGGTCTGCGTTAAACATTCAACCTCAAATTGGAAATCATGACGTGACAAAATATTTGTTATTTTGTAAAAAATTATCCAACAACCTCTTCCACCGGACAAAGGTTAAATGCCACCCATTCTCTCAAACAACGACAAATAATATTTTTGTTTTTACCAAGTTATTGATCGGAATGGTCAGTTAGTATATTTGTATTATCTGCCGACAAAGGAGCAAAATGTCCAGTACGTCACCAGACACGTGCGCATTGCTTGACAAATCCAGCTTTCCGCATTGCGTGGATTTCTTTTGACGTCACAGCAGACTGCATTGTGACGAAACTGCCAAGCGCACCTGCTACAATTCCCCAGCAAAGGGGGGATTAATTTTTTCGGATATCATTAGGTATCAAAAAAATGATTCCGCAGTTTGATCCTTGTGTTAGGGTTGCTATAAAACCTCGCAGTCATCTACACCAGTTTATTTAAATTGCTTTCGTCACTTCGCAAGTATCATCGCTCAAAGTTGCGTGGGTTGTAACAATCATCATATACTGAAAGTTAGTTATCGGACGTCAGACTTCAAACCATGGTGAGGTGTTGGTTGGTGTTTTTTTTTTTTTTTTTTTTTGAGAAAAAATGTCAATTAGAGTTGTGGTAACTGTGTTTCGTTATAATCGACCTAAACCATAACAAGTGGTTGATATGCGGTTTAAAAACCGGCAGAGATTTTAAGATAGTCGTTCATAAAGTCAAATTGTCTTTTAGGATTTGTTGCCCAAACAAGATATGCGGTTCAAAATTCTTTTCTGAAACACTCCGCAATAAATATTCCTTCGCCGTAGATTTATCGCCTGACTCTCCGTGTCATTAACGTTATCTCATCGGATCTAGTGGAGCGGGGCGGAACACCTGTGGCCTCCCGTCATGTATCGTATGTTGTCGTATTTACTCTCATTCGGCGAAAATAAATAACACGCCTGGCGCGCGCTCTCTTTGATTCAGTCGCGGTCACGTGGCTTGGAAATGACCAATCAATCAACTCGGTTGAAATATGCGGCAGCAAAGGGAAAGGCGTTTGAACGCGACTGAATGGGAGTGAGCCTGGAGATTGCGTTTCATAAACAACATGTGTTTCGGTATACGGCCACTTTCCTTCGCAGTAAACAGTGCGTTTACTTAAGTACAAATAACGTGTTTATATTTCTGAATGATTTTGAACGTTTTTTTACTTTGAATCCCCCAGCTTTCTTTATTACAAGATTCTATTTGAATAAGCGATGCCGACGATACTTGTAATCACAGGCGAAATATATAATGATCAACGTTAAACAAACGACATAGGATTTCTTGCAGGAATTGTTGAATAATTTGTTGACATAATTTTTTAGGAAAATAAAAATTTCCAGCAATGCTGAAATAAATTATTCAACTTGTCCGTTTTTTTCAGTCGTTTTACCCCCAAGAAGCCCCATCTTCCCGACCCCAACTCGGAGGGGAACCGAGCAGTGTTCACCCCTCTGTAATGGCAAGTAGTGGATCTGGACCGATGGGGAGCGCGGGTTCGGTGAACCACCATCAGCCCCCTACAACCCACCAGCACACCCAGCAGCAACCCCAACATCAACATCATAACACCGACAGCTCAAGCCCTACAGGTAAGGGGGGATTTCTAAACGCTTTCGGAGATCGAAGTGTATCTTTCCCATATATTGATCCAATAGGAGACGTATCTAACTATTTAAATGACACTGGCTTTGTGTGAAATGTGGACTTAAACAACTTAACCGTTTTGCAACGTTTGTTGGCACAAGGCGTTAAAACACATGCAGGCATTTTATATAAAGTAGGTTTGTTCCAAAAAAATTTAAATAGCAAAAAACTGTGAAAAGGACAAAGCGTGCGTTTTATTCACTCTTATCGGCAGCGTGTTGATGGTGGCGGAATGTCAGATATTCAAAACACTGCGTAACCGCTCTGTGATGCAGACTGACTGACCTTATGATGTCACAATGAACCGACTAGAAAGATTTATTGTGAAACTGGAATGAGTGTCGTGAAATATCGCCGTATTGTTTGTGGCCCAAACAACGATATATCGTTTATCGCGACAAGAACAATTGTGAATCCACCCAATTCCGTCCGAATCCTCACACGCGAAGTTCAGTGGACGTTAAGAGCTCAAACTGTGAGTTATTAAAAAACCAAGGCCCGCTAGTTTGCGAGAAAATCTCGTGATTTTTATGTGGAAAGATGTTGAGTCCAGTGGAAGGTTTATCCATTAGGCCGTGGGATAAGTGCTAATGATCGAACACGGAGTAGGGAAGATCGATGTGCGCGTCTCTCTCCGATCATTAATGTCTCTTATATTCGCTCGTGTTAATCAATACAGCTACAAGTCACACTGCCGACTGCGGTCGCCCCCTTTTTACAGAACACCCGACCAACGCACATAACTCTCCCAATCCCGCTCGGTGAATGATTGAAAATCTGCGACTTTAAATTCGGCTAAACTCGCACTTGCTTCTTACTGTGGAACAATGCCATAATTTGTCTAATCGTAGGAAAGTTATAGGTCGGCTGTTTGCACTAACGGGAAAATGTCAAACTTTCTTCAGCATAGACGCAGGATTTCATCAAAACATTTACATCAAAACCGAACCACCAAGGACAGAAACGCAATAATCACAAGACAATAATGCTTTATTACGACAACAATCCAATTTCAATCGGACGCCAATTGTCGACTCGCACTTTTCACAACTATTCGCGACGGCTAGTGTATGTGTACTATCCCACTCGGGTTCGAATCTTTGTGAAGTCGCCGGGTTCCATCCCCAACGCCTGCCAATCACGCTGTTGCATGGCAACCGACCAGTGAGGGTCAGGGGTCACGATGCATTATTAGGCAGCGCGTGTTGTTATCCGTTTGGCGGAACATTCCTGAAATCGATAGCGGATGAATATTTTATGACACGACGGGCGTCGCTTTCCCGTGTTGTTTAACCGATCGCGCGAGGAGCTTAACAGATTCGTCGAATCATTATGGAACTTTAAAACAAACGTCCAGCGATCCTCGGGGATGTGTGACGCGTTTAGGGAGATTGTGAGAAAGGAATCGAATTTCCTCGCCGCGATATTCATTTGTCTGATTGAGAAACCTCCAATCTCCCTGTTCCACTGTCACCGCTTTGATGCGTCAGGCTACAAGTGCGGTTTTAAAGCAGCATACTCGGTATGTGTATGCGGGCTCGGTGTGGCAGCTCACACGACAACTCAATCCGCTGTGGCTTGAGCTGTTTTGTAACTGACCTCCCCGCCAGTAACAGTTCATGAGGCCGCAAAATGTCACTCCGAACCGCGGTAAAGAACACTCTCGTCCTGTCCCATAATCAATGGCTTGTGGTTTTCCAACAGACACAAAGCTATTTAAAAGGTGCATTGTTTTGTAATCGCTTTTAATGAATGGTTTCGCAGAACGACAAGATGTCGACTCGTGCGTTTCAAAAACTTTTTCAATCACTTTTCCCAGTGGACATGAACCGCTGCTAAATATTAACGGGACAAATACGAAACTATCGGAAAAAAACTCGTTGCAAGGCAGAACTTGTTAGACGGGCCGGCGTAATAACGAACCAGAAGCAAGGCCTTGAGAGCCCAAGAGTGTTCACAGACAAGCATCCCCCTAACTGCAACCCCACCCATGCAAAGCGGTAAATTATGGTTGGGTTGCCAGGATGTTTTATTCTGGTTAGTTTCACTTCGGAAAGGGTGACGCTAAAGCAAATCCATTATAACCGGCCCAGGCATTGTGTCGCAATAGTGGGGTGTCGGTGATGGAATAAATGCGCCCCTTAATGCGTCATAAGTCGCATGCAGTGCGAGCGCTATTAATATTTCATCATCTTCTGCGGGAAGCGGCTTTAATGTTCCCCCAGTGTGTACTCGTTCTTCTCTGTTGGTGCTTTTAAAGGAAGCAACGTCAAAATCCCGCTTAGGAGGAAGAATTTGCAGAAGTTTCGAATACTGGCTGGCAAATTGCCACGGGCAGAATGAGCTTCGGCATAAACACATTTTTATTCCTGGGACATTTACGCTCCACGCAAATTAAACGTGGATTAATGTTGCATTTCATTCCTTCACTGTTTATCCAATAAGCAATGTTAATCTATCCCGAGTTATGTTTAAAAGTATATATTTTGTGGGCATAATTAATTGACATTCGCTGGCCGCCCGGTCACTGACAATCTAGATTTGCATTGAACAGGTTCTGATCACGATTATGGTTATTTCAACTTATTTTGTTCATACCCCAAGAAAAAATCCCCTAAAACCCTTAAATCAATCAAAATGGCGGCACAACCACCATTTTGAATAGGGCATGAACTTATCACCCTAAATTTTACCAAATAGAATATAAACATAACTAGTAATCTTCAGTTGTAAATAGTAAGTGAACTATTTGTGCCAAAAGTTAAATCATAAACTAATGTTTTTTGCAACGTTTGTAACTATTTACACTTTTGTAATTTCATAAATTATCAATTGGGTTTTCTTCGCAAAAAAAAAAATTATTGGTGTATTTAACTACGATTCGGAAATGTTGAATGGAATGAAATCACTACGAACAACCGTTTTGCTATAACCACCATCCACAAATGTGTTTGTTAAATCTCTGCGCGATAGACCGGGGAGTCGCTTGAGGCTTTACAGGGGAGAAGTTGCTGTGATTAATTGCAGTTCAACCGAAACGCGCGGAAATAGTTGGTTGGGCTGAACAAGGCATGCTGCAGCAGGCAACTAACCTTCCTACAGTTCCAACAAATATAACATTTCACCAACACGCGTCAGCGTGCTTTGGTCCTATAGTTTCCTGTCGGCTCGTATCCCCACTGCAGCAAGCGCGAAGGCGGTCGACCCGATGCATGGTGATTGAAATGTGAATAATACGGGGGTAGATTTTTCGTGTTCAATTCAATTGAATTGAATTTATCCCGGCAAATTCTCAAGTTACTCCGTGCTTTCCACAAGTGTGTGATTGTGTGTAAACATCCACTGAGCGGGGTGGTCTACGCGATGCAGGCAGCACTCCACATATTTACAACCCAGCAACCCGTTGCTTTAACTACACGTTATGGAGCGTGGATTACACAAAAAAATACTTACGCGGTTCTCAAACTTAAATCTTAAACTTCGGTAAACTAGATCAGTTTAAAAGCGACCGCACACGCAATATTTCTAGTTTGCAACTTTTTTGATGAAGTTTGGTTCAAAACAGCACAAACATAAAATGAGGTGAAGTCCATGCGATTTTAAATTACCTTCTGCTGTGGATTTAATGCAACATATTACAACTTCAGGGGTCATGAACTCCTCCCCCCCAACATCGACAATCAATGGAAGTTATTTACTTGGGGGTAAAATTAAAAAAGTGCGCCACAGTAATTGGCAATATTTCCTCCCCCACCTCCACACTCGCTGGTGAGAATTCCAATTGTGATGTAATAATCGATAATCACGTAATAATGCTCTCAGCGCCGCTAATAAACATCTGCTTGTGCGATGTCTCTACGATCACGCTACTACTCCACTGTGACGATATAATCCTGTCTTTGTTTGTAAGCTGCGCGTAATCTTCTTGTTGCATTGTGACGTGACAACAGCTCAAATCGTTAAACAGTAAGAACAGAGAACGACGATCGATCGACAGTCGAAAACTCAACACAAGAATTCAAAATGTTCAGAGATGCGACAGAAACTCTACGTTTTCTTCCCTATCAATCGTCATACTGGGAATTAGGTTAATATAGAAATCTTTGGCGAACATTAGAGAAAAAAAAACCCCTAAAAGCGATTTTGTCAGCTGCCAAAACAACCCTTCCAACCACGGTCATGTATTTCGCCTCCTGCAAGCACCCCCCTCCCCCCCCATCCGCAATTGATGCGTCATCAATCTCAGTTGTCGCGCGCAGCTGCGTCAAGGCTAGTGGCACGTGATTATCCGACAGAGTCATGTGATTAGAGGCTGCCGGGAGGCTAATTCATCAATGCAACATCTGCTTGGCATCTTTGCAATCTCCAAGAATTCGAACAAACGAATCCGCGAGAACAAGATTAGTTAAAGCAGCTGGCGAGGATTACCCCCCCACACAAAACCCTCACCTGCCAATAACACAATTGTGATCACATTGTGACGTAATAAGGAAAATATGACGTCAATATTTTTACGGAACTTATCCGCGTGCGTATGCGAGGCAATTATGACAGAACAAACGTCGCGCCCTTTGTTCGTCAGAACCATTGCAGCAATTTTCTTTTCAGGCATTCAGAAGTTTTCAAATAAATATGAACATAACATGTTTTCTTTGTAGGGAGCACACTGGAGGGCAGCACATATTCGGGCGAAGGTGGAGGAGAAGAAGATTCAGACCCAGGGAAGAAACCACAGCAGAAGAAAAGAGGGATCTTCCCCAAACAGGCGACCAACATCATGCGAGCTTGGCTCTTCCAGAACTTGACGGTAAGATGATTGATGATTCCTTGGAGCCTCCCAGATGCTCATACGTTAGAACGGGGCATTTTCACGAACCTCGTACAGTCGCTGGTAAACGAATCAAGGTTTTTACAAACTGACCTGCCCTGAGACAAAGAAAGATTTGGAATTTAACAACGAAAACAAGCTTGGTTCTTGGCACAAAGGAATAACCACGTGTGATGGTAAAAGGCCCACATTGTAAACCGTTAACTTGCAAAGTCACTACACTCTTAATCCGTGTTTCCAACTTAGTCCGGTCTCGCGTTTTGAATTGCAAAACCAGACAAGCGTGCACGAGGCAATATCGCCGCGGTGGTCACGTGAGCGCAACAATGCGTTAAACACGCTGCGACATGCGAGTCACGTGACCGGAGCGCTGTAATCACGTCGTTCTGGAATTACTCATTCAAGAAATTGCGACCAATTTTGACGAATCGCTCACGGGTGCTGTCGGTCGTCGGAACAAAAGTCCAAATTAATCGGGAAATTAAGCCTCAATACCCGGGGGTCGTGTTAATTGCGTTGTAGTTGAACTGCTGAAAACTGATGCTCGGTGTAAATGGAAGTTGCACCACTATGCGCAATATGATTTCTTTAGCATTTTAACATTTCTGAAATGTAAGAGTTAAGTTTCTTATACTGGGACATTTGTTCACAGTAGAGATTTACTGCGACGCGACCGTGACACCTATAACCTTACTCGTAATCAGCGCAAAATCCGAGGGAGATGGATCCTTCCGCGCAGGGATATCGACGGGCTACAGTTACACGCGACATATTGAGCCCATCTAATCCAGTTAAAGCCGCCTCCGCTCATCCTCCCGTGCGAAACTATTACCTACCGCTCATACTCCCGCTTAATCGGGTAATCCCCATGACCGATCCACCGATTCGCGTCGTGCAGAGGGCTAATCGAACATAACCCCCCCACCCCATCCCCATTATCGCGTACCGAGCAAAATTTGTTCCTGATTAAATTCTGCACCGCCATCGATCGTATTGTTACGTCATGGACGAGCCGTTGACAGCCAGTCCTGTTCCGTTGTGTTTTGGGCGATCCGACTTAATGGTTGATTGAAATTCGGGTTCTTGAATATTCTTCCTTTGTCTTTCCGCTTTGGGAATACGCAGTTCATGTGCGGGGTAACTTGACCTCACCATGAAACAGAAGTTTACAGAAATAAGTTCGTAAAACAAAGGATTTTGTGAAATTTTCCACGTTTTGAAATTGAGTTTTTGTTTTGCAGCATCCTTATCCGTCAGAAGATCAGAAAAAGTCACTTGCCAACCAAACTGGACTCACAATATTACAAGTTAACAACTGGTAAGTTGAATCAGAGTCAAACTATCAACGGTCAATTTCATATAACATTGTACCAGTAAGGAAGCGACCAAACCAAACTTTTATGACGTAATTTGGAACGTCAGCATCCGGATTAGGTTCAGTTAGCGGGGATGGGGGGAAGGAATTCTGCGAACGGTGACAGGGGGTTGAATTTTGGTGGGTTCCAAAACCCTTTACCCAAACTGACATTTGGAGAGAATTGATCACGCTGTTGGTTCCAAGAACTTCTGGTGAGCGCGCGGGCTGGGGGTGCTGGCACGGACACAGATAACGTGTAGATAATCTGTTGTTGTTGCGGCAAAAATACGAAAGCAGAGGCGACCTACCGCGCGCTGCTGCATTATAGGAAACCCAGCCACGGTTGAATGAACCCGGGTTCTCGCTTTAATCAGGCGCGGTATGCGGTTGGCTCGAATCGACGCTGCGATTTTTCGGCTTTTTTGGTCTTGCCAGGCGACTTGTGGAAATTACAAAGCAAACATCGGCGTTTCACTCCTTGACCGCAATCGCGCATTCAATTTACACCCGATCCAAAACCCTAAAAGGCGCTTTGCCAATGGAGGTTGCTGATATATGTAATTACCCCACGCCACCCTGTACTCGGGTATACACAAAATTGCACTGCAAACATATGAGGCAAGCGCTGAGAGGGAGATTGTAACCAAAAGGCGCCGCTTTTAAGCGATTTCGTCGGGACTTACGACTAGACTTTGTGGTTTAAAGTTGACGAGGATTTGGAAGATACAAATTTGGAGCTTTTGATTCGACCTGCGGATCGTTATTGAGGCGTGAAACTAAGTGCCATCCTCCACTCATAACTACAGGTTTCAGGTTGATCCTTGTTACGTGTGTGGCGAATGTTTAAGTTGGTTCATAAGCATCATTATGAGCCATATACCCCATATCCCAGCCAACGTATTGTAACCGGTTCTATTATAGCGTGATTGACATACGGTCGTCTCTCGTACAGCAATCGTCCATAAACCTTAATTGTGCATTTGAATTTGAATTTATGGGAAAATATGTTTGCAGTGGTCCATTTATTCCAATTTATGTGAGTTGTAAACATTTAAAAAATATCGGTAATTTTTATTGTTAGCTCGTGGAGACAACATCGATTTTGCGATAAATATGTACAACTACCATCGTCAAATGAATCAGATATTCGCGACGCACGAGGTACATTCGCTACCAGGCCGCTATTGCAGCTAATGTGAAGCACTTATGTTTACAAGTAAGCATAAGTGCGGGAAGGTGCGACTGCAGCGTTTGCCTTCTTGTTGCCGAATCTCACGTGTATTGTTTCATGTGGGATGCCACCCTCCGCGATACGACGTGGGCGTTGCTTGTTTATCTTTATCTCAAATCTCGAAACTTAACTTCAAAGTCGGACCCAAGACCGCGCTCAAAAGCAATCCGCTTAAGCCTTCGCCATATAATTAGCTTTCGCATATAGAAACTGTATCGGCTGCGAGACGGTGTCCATCACCGAATTACTCGACTCACGTCGCGACTACATGACAAAGCTACTTTATCACGTCACAATCGTGAATCGCGACTTGTCTCTTTTTCTATGGCGCGACGATCGGCGTTCTTTGAAATCGCGATCGATTGAAGATCGGTTTCTGAGAGTGTGAATTTTTTCTGTAATGCGATTAAATTGCCACCCGTTCTGACACAAGTTAACACATCTAATATAACGTAGTTTTTGAAACTAGATTTAAAAACCACTAAGGTTGCAACGAAGCGGTTAAACGAAACATTTGCTGTCGCAAAATTTATCGCAAACATTTAAAACAATCGATTTTAGCTTCAAGGTAAATCATAAATCGTCAAAAAATAATTTTTGTCACATTTCCTTCAAGCTGGTAGCGCCCCCACAACTCCGACAATAATAATTCGACGACAATTGACATCCATTTCCGTATCAAATAACGATCACGTGATCAAATTATGTTCTACAATTGCGGCGATCGGGCGGGAAACATGTTTCCGACTTCGCGTGTGGCGCGCTCCCCCCCATCCCATCCCCATCATGTTGGGGGATTTATTCCGCTTGGACCCTTAAATCGCAGAGGCCCCCGACTCAAGCCAAAAAAGGCATCTCGATTCCATAATTGCGCTTTTGTAAGTTGACTGGTGGTGTTTGTCCAATGTTCCACTCCACCAACACTGGGTAAAGTAACAACATTTACAGACCAGCGCTTCTGTTAACAACTAAACAACGTAAACTTACTCAGTTCTAACAATAAATTCTCGTGCCATTAAAACCACGCGCGTGTTATATCCTGTGGTCTAACGCCAGAGCTTCTGACGCTTGCAGGCAGATAATATTTATCAAAAACAAACTCTTTACACAGTTGGAACAACACAAATTCTCACAAAATTTAATCGATAAAAGACTCATTTAAGCGATACAAATTTCCCCATCATAAGTGAGACCAACATGGATCTCAGTCAACAGAATGTGGAAAGCCTTTATCGTCGTGACCACTAAAGAACATTACAATGACAAACAAGTTGGTACAAACCGATTTCGGTGATAGACGAGCTTTTCAAAAGTTAGACTGAGAAGCGGTCACTTAAAGGCGTAGTCGTCCCGGGCCTTGGCCAGCGGGCTGGTTGGGTTAATTCGCCGTGAAAAATTTGCTCGATGTCGGCCTAATGTGTGCCAGGTGTTGCGCGATTCATCACTGACCGATGCCAACTGGTTTCGACGTTTAAATTGTTTCCACGTCATGTTGCGAAGGTTAGAATTTAATGAAACGTGCCATCAGTGCGAGTCATTGTGCGTTCGCCAATCTTGTTTGTGCATTTTTGACCCAATGAAAGGGAATGACAACAAACTGTATGAGAGGGCGGTCGGGTTGTGAAGGATATGGTTTGGTCAAGTTGACCAGAAACTTTTTCACAAATCCTCAAAATTAACACTTTTATACTGGAAATAATGTTGCAGTAAACATACAGGTTTCGCGAAAATGTGCGAATCGAAAAGTTGACGAAAGCCTCCACGGTGACACTCCCTATTTTTATTTGCATTATGACATCACAAGAGGTGTGCACGCGCGGCGCCACCCATGCGAAAGAAGGGTCAGTCAGGTGTCATTCACTGTAGAAAGACATTTATTTACCGTGGTGCCTCTGTGCTGTCATAATTTCGATTCTTGTTTTAACTGGCGCCATTATTCGTTCACAATCGCTTTCCCTGCTGTCGCGATTCACGTCGCGTTTGTCTGGCCGCGCGATCCATCACGGGCCCCCCTCCCCCCATCTAGGCGCTGCATTCCGATCGTAAGCGATATTTGCCCTCTGTCTAAATAGATTCTCGAATATGCTGGCATTGTAATGTGGACGCGTTCCAGGTTTGTCCAAGCAACCGTGCCTATTGTTGCGTCACAGCGAGCGCCGCCCGTAGACAAACACGGCAGCGCGATCCACCATTGTTGAGGCCCGCGAAGCCTGACATGGGGGGAGGGACAAATAAATCCACTTTGACAAATATCGAGTTGAAATAACCACTCAAATCGCATTTCAACAAATTTCGCGCGAAAGAGAACCGAAAAAGTTCGCTTTTGTAGTTCTTAAGCGAAACTCGAACAACAATCGGACGATTATGACGAAACAAGCGAGCGAGACCCCAGCACCGCGATTCCGGAGTTGAACGACCGTGTGACGGCTGAGTCAGGGGTCGTGCTCCCAACTAAGCGTGTTTCTATGACATCACAGTGGTTGTGGTCATCCTTGTTGGACCACCAAGGTAGCCACCCCCCCTTAATCCACTTATCAGTGCAGGTTGGGGGGGACGATTCTTGCTAATAAGATTAGTCGGGTTGGGGAAGGTTTGCTATGGGGGGATGTATGTCTCCGGAAAATAACGTGGTCACTTCTAAGTTGTGGAGTTTAAAATAGAAGCTGAGCTCGTCGCAGGTCACAAACCCTCGTCAAGAAGCGATCGCAAAATGCTTGGGTGGAAATATTTGACCTTGCCCAGTCGCTGGGACATTAAACCTCTTCCGCCACCTTGCGGTCATATTACACAGAAACGACCGTCGGGAAAATGGTTTTGAAGTAAAAATAGGGCAGCGAGCATTAAGCCGCCATACGTGACAGTTTGAAGTTGTTGTAAACCCGATTCTCGCTTTATAAACCCCAACACGCCGATCACTCGTCGCCTATCGGGCCTCAGAGTCTCCTTTTAGGGGAACGGGAGGAGTTTAACGCACGGGGGACGAGAAGGAAACTCGACCCCCGTAAACTTGCGGCGACCTTTTGCGGTAAAACCAAAGAGATCTTATTACCATGGGGGCCATGAGTTCGGACTCTTTGGGGAGAGTTCAAAGTTATCCCTTTCGTCTGTCCCCATTCCTATTCCATCGACCATAATCCGCGCCTCATTCGCTTGGAGTCGACCAAGACACAGAACAGCCGACATCGCGAGGAAAAGTCGTTTATGTATCGGATATCACCACACCTGCTTGAGGCATCATAATGGTTTTTTGTGTAACGTGTAGCGCGGTTTGTGGGGTCCAGCGGGGTAATTTTCCGGAACCCCCAAGGCGCCACCGATATTTGGTCGATGAGTCAAGATTAATCAAGCGCGAACTTGTGATTTTAGAATGATTTTTACGCCAAGCATTGTATGACGTCAGGTTTTTTCGTTTAAAGGAGGCTTTTCTCAATTCCAGGAAAGCTTCCTGATCAATACACCACGGTTACCATGGCAACACGTATATTGTAACTTGGGCGCGACGTGACGCCTCAATCGACGCCTTGCGATATTTCAGTTTTTTATCTTTGTTTGTTCCGGACGCGCGACGTCGAATATAACCGCGATTTGTCGAATAAAATTTGGCGGGGCGAAGAATCACGATTTATAATTTACCCGGTGGAGGTTTAACTCCCCCACGCCTTCCCATCTCCTTTGTGACGAAACAGAGCGCGAAAAACGATTGTTTACCTCACAAAGTGCCCATACCGGAATGCGTACCCTGCCCCGCATGAGTGGGAGTGAACCGCCCCCCTACCCTCTTCCCCCCAACAGAAGTGGGGGTCAATCCTGGGGTCCGCTTTCGTTGTGGGCCGAAGTAGGAATGTCGACCTCTTGTTTACCGCTTTCTCGGCAATAGAATCGCGCCCCTCTCTTTGTGACATCACAGAAGCAGAGCGTCACGCCTACTTCATCCGCTCGCGCTTTTACGAATGCATTTTGGCGTGACGTGAGACCCATTGTGACGAAATAAAGCGCATCGCGACGTCGCTCTTTCGATAATCTCCATTGTCTTCCTACACCGTTGCACACGATCGCTCAATTTTGCGTGGAAAAATCGCGCCAAGGGGTCGCGACCCCCAAAACTGAGATTTCAAACGTTTGCGCGATTATTCCGCACAGACGTAACGATGTTACCACGTGTTCGACACCAACCCAATTATAACCACGAAAGAAAACATTAAAGTTTCCAAACAATTCGTAAACGAAACATGGAAACTCAACAATCTATAAAGAATGGATCTTGGCGAGGGAAAAAACATTTACAGCAGAAAACAATAAGTTTGTGTGGTTTAGGTTTTCCCGTAGCAGAGAAATCCTCTCACGAGTCTTTACAAACTACCGAAAAAAGGCGTATTTTTTCCAAGCGTATATTTGTTTATTTTCGTTGGATCGTTTTCAGGGCAACCCAGAGGCGTTCGGTTTGACGTTCCTTAAGAACAGTGCTGATAGGCCTGGCATGGAGCAGCGGGTCTGCGTTTTGTCATCCTTATCTCCTGCCTTATCGCATCGGCTTAAGTATCGCCTCTGCAGCAGTGGCTTGCGAAACACACCCAGGACTGGTTAGTTGGGTGGGAAGCTGGCTGGCACCGACTCTTATCGCAAGGTTTTATCTTGAAGCGGTGAGAAGGCTTGGGAAAACCGGCCCGCGTCAGAAAATTAGCAAAACTAATTAATCTGAGCAAGCCTTCGACCCCTGGGGGTGAGCCGCCCCCTCGCTAAGCCGACACCCGACCCCGAAGTCCCCAAATTCGTGCGTGTTTGCAGTGGTCACATGACTGTCAGCAGAACCAATCAGCGTCAACCCGTTGACCCCGACTGATTGGTTGGAATGCGATTATCGTGTTGACAGTTTTCGCTAAGGCGCGTCGCGCTGACTTCGACAATCCAAATCTCGCGCCAAACGTGAAAACAATTTGGCACTTGTGACGTCATAATGGCGACGCTGGGCGCTGGAACAATGCACCAACAAATACACGCATCATTAACTTAGCGGCGAGCTAAGGGCGCCCCGGTATCGGACAAACCAGAGGCCACGGCGTGATTTTTTCTTTACAGCTGAACGCGTAGGGATCGCGCACCCACTGTTGAGTTCGGGGTTAAACAAATTGACTTCTACTCGGGTTACGCGCGATGCGGCAGCTTTCAAGATTCGACGGGCCATTGTTTTCTATGCGTTGCCACAAACTAAAGTGTTTTGGTGCCGCGCGGGGATAACAACATGAATTTGAACCGAGCGTCTTCTTCGTCAACCTCCGCTTTCGCGGTTCAACCCTTGCCGAGAAAACAATTTGTTACAAATATTTTCCACCTTCCGCGACAGCTGCACACACACAACTAACAAGAAGGTTGCGGCAACTTGTAACCAGATTGTTTCTTCTCTTCCAGGTTTATCAACGCTCGAAGGCGGATTGTTCAACCTATGATCGATCAATCTAACAGGGCAGGTAAGAATCACAAACCAATTTAATAAAAGTTTTAAAATTAACATAAAAGTTAGTTGTAGAAAATTTACTGTTCAATCGGTGTGATGCTTGACATGCTTTAGACTTAAAATGTGATATGTGGAATGCGGAAAATCAGTAAAAGTAAACGATTCCAAATCCAACCATCAGTTCAATGCGTTTGCCCCATCTCAAATATATTACTATGTTACAGTGAGCAACGCCATGGGTCCTTACAGTCCGGACGGTCAATCAATGGGAAGTTTCATAATGGAAGGCCAACCACATCCCATGTCAATGCGGGGACCACCAGGATGGCCACCAGGTAACATATCAACATGGTTACAACCCCAATAAAATACCAAAAACCCCAATAAAATACCAAAAACCCCAATAAAATACCAAAAAACTCGAATTAAGTTTACCGTAACTGTAATTCCAGCACTTTGTACTCGACTTGTTAGTGACGCGAAAATGTATCAAAGAAATGTAGTTTCCAAGCACCCGTATATATATATATGTATATATATCCGGAGAACTGGATAAAATTGCTTTTATCTCGCAGGTTTTCAAGGAATGCCAGGTGCAGCTGATATGATGGCGGCTCACAACATGTCTATGGCGGGAAACACCTTCAACACTCCCTCCACCATATCTCCCTCCCACCAACTACATCATCAATTACGTCACCCGCCGTCGCAAGCTATGATATTATCAGGATCGCATCACCACCACCATGCCGCTGCGGCCGCCGCTGCAATGATGATGCCCCACCATGCGGCAGCTGCTGCCGCCGCAGTCAGCCACACGGCTGCAGCAGCGGGCATGGGACACGCCCATCCCGGTCACCACATTCACGCTCCTCAAACACCAATGAACCCGACCGATATGTCGTCACACATGCTTGGACACACGTGCTAGCATTGTGACGTTCCGCGGACGATTAACTGTGACATCACAGCCGGTGCGCGTCCTATAACATGGTTCCATTGTTTGCTACCTCTGCCAAAAAGTCGCGCACACATTACTGCGTCACAAACGATGCACAGCGTGCCAATTACCCGACGTCATAGACGTGCTATTTATTGTGTGACATAATCGTTTTGCCGGCGTCACAACAGCGACGGTACAGGTCAGCCACTAGGGGCGCTATGCATCAGCAGACGCGTGTTGCAATTTCGTCAAGTAGGATTTCTGTGGGAATGTGCAATTTTATTTTCTTCCCGAATTGTCGGGAATTTGTCGGGCGACGGGCGACAGAATGGCCACTGCAGTAAATAATCGGTCATTCATGCGTCACAAAGTGACCGTTTATCTTCTTTTATTTGATTTTTTTAACCATGACTTGTCAGTGCTATTTTAGTGACGATTTCGCAATGATTACTGCAACGTTTTATAACACTCCTTGATGGTTTACCTTTTCACGCTGAAAGAAGTACTTTGCACCTTCAGTATACGCACAGTTCACAACTTCATAAAAAACCTTGCAACAGTTCTTGTTCGAAAACTTTTGCTCATGTTTTTAATTTTTTTCGGTGGCTGTTGTCCAAAATATTTCGGATTTTTGCGCTAAACATTTGCCAACTATTTAAAATGGGGTCAAAGCAGAATGGATGAATGTTGTCTGCGTCTGTGTTGATGCAATTAAACTTACTCTGTGGATGCTGGTTAGCTTTCCTTCGCTGCTGCCGTTAAAGATTACTCCTGTTTTGAGTGAAGGTGTACGTCAGTGTGATGTCACCATGTCCGTCTTATTACGTAACAGTTATGTGTTTGTTGAGGAACAAGATATGTCTTCGTGACGATCTTACTTTTTCCCTTTTTACATCAGTACTATTCTTTGTAACACAAAAATAAAAGACGTCCCAGATTGGGCAAGTTTAACTACATGTTTAGGCCGAGCAGTGGATTATTTTGTGAAATAACAAATCCAGATCAACAGAACAAAATGTCACTGTGAGACTTGTATACAAATACATGCATTTTGACCTAAAGATGCACCTGAACCATATATTGACACTAAGTATCTATTAAAGCAACAATGGCAAAGCCCTACCTCTCATAAATCGGCTGGAATGCAAAATATACCGATATTCGAAGTACACAAAATATATATGTTGCAATTAACTGCACACAAATGCTATAATTGAGATAACTGTAGACAGGGATATATTAATTTGATTTGTAAGTTGAGAGGGGGCATTTTTGACAGCTTCTTACAAACGGTTTGCCACAGCAGGCAACAACACAAATAATCATTCAACAAAGCAATTTTAGCTATTTGCTGACACCACGCGGCCAGACGATAATTCACCAACACCACCGAGAAAAGATTTTGGAAGCCACAATGCCCACAAACAGGCTGATAGTCACATATAAACCCATGCAATTATGGCGCGTGTTTGTAAAGTTAAGTTTTTTATCATACACCGAAACGCAACTTACTTGTTTGTTTGAAACCACACTGAAGCTTGAACCGATTGTTGCCTCTTGCCAGATAAGATGTCAATAAAACTGATAAGGAACGCTTTGGCAAGTTTCAGTTCTGAGGAAATAAGCAGTATTTCACAGCCTGTGACATCAGTAAATGTTGGATTGTTAAGAACACAAAACAATCTTTCACCTATTGTTAAGAAACAATCACTAAAGACAAATATAAAATGGTTTAAGCGTACAGGCCAACATCCCACATATAAATATTGTACAGCGCTTTTATAGCTTGAATTTTTACTCTTACTTAGAAAAAAACTTACTTAGAAAAGTCACTTTTGCAATAAATTGTTTCAAGTTTAATTGTTTAGGTACGCATGCACTACCAGAAGTCAATACACGTTTACTTGTATATGGGATTTTATAACTCAACGTAACTTACTATGCATATGTTCAAAAGTAAGCACACAAAGTCAAAAGTACACAACTTTTCGATGTTAGTCAGTGGATCGAATTACTCTCAAACTATCTTATTGTTGTGATTTACAAGAAATCCTCTGCTACCCTCGCAAACGAAATTCCACAGAACTGAAATCTCCACAATGTTTTGTTTTGATGTCAGTTTAAGCGGGAAATTTTTTTATGTCGGGGTGCGGAGATTAGCGACAAGTTAAGAACGTTTACGCCACAAATCAAATAATCATGTGGCTGGTTGTAGTAAGACATTGAGCCAGATGAAGATGGAAACGGCGGTCATAATGACTGTATATTGTTAGTGTTGAATTCCTACTGCAGTTTGTACTACGTCTGAGGTGCACCTGGGCCAATCAGTCTAGAGAGGGGAGATTAATAGCAAACAAATGGGGCCAACGAACTGCATTGCTTGCTTTGAAACAAATGGACTTGATCTATAATTTCATGTGCAATTTTTTTTCTCTCCAGTGCCCGGAGGTCTGTAACCTTCTGCACGCGAAGCGCCTGTTTACAAATTATGTCAAAATGTCATCACTTGGTACCAACCAATATCTTTTTTAGTCACCGCTGCGTCGCGAACGCCTTACTTGAAATTTTTTATTGTTAAAAACATTTAGACCCCGACTTACAGTTTCAACGTGATTCGACGCAACCCAAAACTCATGGCAAAAAGTTGGAATATGAATTCGTCACTTGGGGTGCCACTTAATAATCACCTCATCCCCGACGATAAATCATAAAACTTGCAAACTATTTTTAATATTATTAACATAACACGAGTACGCTGTTCAACACGAGCTAAATCCAGGGGACTTTTTTGTATCTTTCAGGGGCTGCCCCTCTTTATTTCCAGACCAAAAGCAAAGAAATACCCACGGATTGATATTAACTGGAAAATGATTCCCAACATCGAACTTCACAGAAACCTTCAGTTTGAACGGATAAACTTCAGGTGGTTTAGAATCCTGCACTGTCACCTTGTATTTGGAGACTTTACTGCAAGGAGGGAACAAAGGCAGGAGAAATGACATCATAATCAATCTGAGGTGACGTCACAAATGCAAACAAGTGTCACGCAGAGAAATATAAGGAGCGCACTGGACGGATCAAGGTTTTTACTGAAAGATGCTAAATAAGATTACAGAAGCCACAATACGTCACGGAACACTTTATACAACTGTAAAGTACGTCACGGGCACAATCATCGTACTACTCCGGCCATTATGACAAAACAATGAAATTCGAACAAGAGCACGTGATAGGGTGACGGCATAATAGGTAGAAAACACGCATGCGTGCACAGTATGGTTTAATATGCTGCGGTATATAACGTGGATGAGCGCGGTGAAAAAGTACGTGCAACGAAAGTAGATGGGCTGAAGAATTGGCTCCACCTAATGGAGGAGTGTGTACAGCTCGAGCGGAAGAATCACGTGACACAGATTCGGGGCACTTTGTGTGATAAGCATTGAAGCGTGGCGATAATTCGGAAAAGTTAGTTTGGAAACAGTAGATTTGGTCACCGAGAAAATGCAACACAGAATTTGTGGGCAAGAAACCATGTAGCGAAGTTAAACCTGTATTTTACTGAGGAATGGAAGAGACACATTTTTGGTCTATGATCACAATGTTCTGGAATTGTCAACGCGAAAATTCACGTTTACAGAATGGCAACAATGGTGTGTCTGTTGGTGATCACGATTACAGCCATGCAATTATGACGTAATAAAGCGGTCGATGGCGAGCAATCAGTTATTTATTTGTAATACATTCGTTGGTTGCTCAAGAATCTCTTTATCGCCTGCGGCAAAGTTTTTTGTGGACGGAGCGAAAATTCGAAAGAAAATTCGGAAAGCGTTTTTGAGTAAAAATCACGCACGCTTGTATTATATTCGTCAAAGTTATACTTGACACACGATTGTCAATAAATATGAACTTAAAAATAGAAAACGTTAATGTGTAACTTTCATGTGCTTGAGATTTGAAGAATGACGGTTTAGGCATTTCAGAATCGCTTAATTTTTATTATGAATACAATTTACTTCACACCTCACATTTCTGGAAGGTTATTGTGACGTCACAACCCACGTTTGTGTGAAGTGGAATTACTCGACACGCATTTAATGTCAATTGAAAACGAACTAAAATTGGCAAGAACCTCACAACATAATACAGGTCGTTATACAAGAAGCGGAACGGAACGAGACTGCGGACAAACCTGACTACAGAACGTACAACACTGCGAGTTACAACATTCCGATGAAAGGAGGCTGTGAAGGGCTGAATACTCGCTACTCGTCATTGCAACTCGACATTTTGTGCTCAGCGACTCCGGTACAGGGGAAGTACCGGAGGGTGGATCACCTCTCCTGTCGCAACTTTTGTTGGTAGCTGGCTTGAAGCTTGCTTAAGTGCTCGATGACCCCGAGTAACCTTTTCAAGGAGGCCTGTAAGTGGGGTTAAGAAAGGTCAGTTTGTGGTACCTGAGGTTTAAGTTGTGTCGTGTAGTTGCTTAAATGTAATTTAATACGAATGCTTGACAGCAATTCTAGACATAAGTTCGGCGGAAAGTATGTGAAACGATACACGTGGTAAGATATTCACATGGCAGGTTTGATTCGTAAACTACAAGGAAGGCTCACATGCCCTGCAGTTAATCCACGCATGGGGTTGTTTCTGTAAAATGGCCATAACAGTGTTGCTCCGTCCGAACGTATTTTACCTTAAAATCAATCACAATATATCCTGGGAAGAAGATATTTTGAATTGAAAATATTTTGTCAAGTTAATTGCACCAGTTTTCAGCACAGTTGAAACCTCTAAACCGTCCTTACAACCAGTTTGTATTGCGGGAACTTGGTTTTATTAAAAACGGAATAAAGATGTTCAGAATTCTCACCTCCTTGTTTGAAAGCGTCTGAAGTTCAGGTAAATGTTCCTTGCAGATTTGGAACAATGACGCGAGGTCACGTGACGTGTCCACCCTGGTTCCGAATCGGTCAACCGGCAATCCGTGGATCTGCGAGTAAGGTGGAAAATATTCTATTTAATTTGCATAAACTTAAAATAATTGTGGTTTTACTCAAACAGTTTTTGGGTGTTTGTCGGTAACAACTTTCGCATTTGTGCAACGTATATATCGAAGGAAAATATAATATAAGTTACCATCGTGAACATAAGAAACACATCCCAGTTTTGCATTTGCACTTTTTACCATGCATTTATTTTTGTGTGGCCATTATAGAATTTTACACCTCACACATTCAGGTAAAGATCAACTTTATTGTCAATTTTCGCTGCAAACAAACGTTTTCCGGTTTCCTTGATTTGATCGAAACCAACCTTAATGTCTCTGTTCCCGAGTTCTTCAATGAAGTCAACTATCTTTTTCTTATTTTCGATGATGAATGGATTCACACATTCCATGTAAAACTCTTTGGCACCAAACTCAACAAGATTCGCCAAGTTCTGAAGAAACAACAACCCTGATATTAACAATGAAAACGTGGGGAAAAAAAATTTGAACTCCAACAACAACATTTTTGAAGTTCTACTTCAACTCACCTGAATAGATTTAGCGACGAGCAACAAACTCCTGGCGGCCGTGGGTGACGGGGTTTCCGAGACCATGTTGAACATCTTCGGGTTGATGATGGCAGGACAAATTAAACGTAAGAACATGAAGCCACTGGAAAGTTAATTAGCTTTGTTAAAATTATGTTAAATTTTATTTTCTTTCTTTCTTAGAATTAATATTGGGGTTCGGGGTTTTTAAACTTGTATAATTTTCAGCTAGGAGAATAATGTCCAATTGTCTTTGTGGCAGTTTTTACCTCTGACATTTTCGAAATAAAATATTACTACATGTAGTTACTACTGTGCGTGACGTCACCTGACAACTCGAACTTTGACCGAAGGATCGTTTGGCCATCTTTGTGTCACGCAGTGCTGAAGGTGTCCGAATAAAATCCGAAGTTCTTTGGGAAATATTGACTGACTAACCAGGATCGCAGCCAGAACTCCCCGCAAATAAACGACCAAAGTTTCCTTGTGAGTTTCCAGGTTTTTTTCTTCTCCAGCTTCCAGCTTTGCAGGGTTCAGCTGTCAACACAAAATCGTTTGTTTATTCTTGTTAGATAATTAGTACATTTGTAAGGGAGAAGAAGAGTTCAAATATTTACAGGTTAAGTGGAAATAATCGAAGAAAGTTGAACACGGATCTGTCACTACTGTTTGCCACTGATTAGTTGTTTATAATGAGTTGTTTTGATCGAAATAAACCCAACACAAGTTGTCCCATACTACCCAGGACATTCGTGATAAAATTATTCCTGCCTAACCACATCGCCACCCAGTGACTAGTACGGGCCCTCTCCGTGTCCGTTGATTAAACCACAATAGAACAATGACTCACCTCACAAGATTGTTGGCTTTCCACTATTTGTTTCACAACTTCCTTCAGAGCGAGTGAAATAAAACTGGAGCATCTCGATCTCATGTATTGCTCCATCAGAGTTGATGCCAGTGTTGTCGCTCTGAACAAAGTCCCTGGCTCAGAATCTTTGGTGTTAATCTCACGCTCATTCAGGATCCTCATCAGTTCAAGCTCCTGTAGGAGAATTGTTTGTAATTGAAACTATGAATATTAGGGGTTATTACAAGAAAAAGAATGGTAACTGAAGTTGGGATAAAAAAAAATTAAAAAAGTTAATTAAAGAAATACATTTCAGTTGGGTTTTGGATTAAAATGTTATGACAGTTTGTAGTCGAAACCATCCAGGCAAATTAAGAGGAGAGGTTTACGGTCATTAGAAAAGGAGCATCGACAATTTGCATGGAATGAACTAAATATATTGCACATGCAGCATAACATTGACATTATTGGTACATAGTCAACAATTTTCACAAATTTCATGGAAGAAAATACACTATTCATTCATTTATTCTACAACATCATGATGTACTTGACAACAACACAATTACCTTCTTTTGTTGTTGAAAAGTCTTCAGCAAATCAGCTGCAAGTTTGGTTCTGTCCTGGCCACAGACTTGCGACAGAGCTACAATCACCTTCATGTCTGACGTTACAAGCTATAAAAAATTACACGTTAAAACCATAACAATGTGTATTGGCACCACAAGGATATATTGCATGATATCACCAACCTCTTTCAACAGCACATATTCATCTGCTGGCATGATAAGCTCATTACAATATCTTGCTCTAACTCGAACTGATCCGCAAGATGTGGAAGGTTGATTTGAAATACTTCCCGTTGATAATGGAATCAGATTATACCTTGATGGAAATAACATGACAGATACTGTTTTAAGAAACCTCAACACAATTTAAATAAAGTCAATGCTGGGAATAACATAACATACAGGATTACCTGCACAATATGAGGTGCATTTAGAATACTTAAAATATTACATGTTGGAAAAATTATTTTTGTAATGTTAGAGGTGACAAGAAAATGTAAACAGGCTGCACAAAAAATTTTGTAATTTAAATGTTGTAAATTTATTTCGTTATTTCGGTTTTCACAGATATGTTTTATATTTGTAACATAATATGTTTTATGTGAAGGTGACAATACCAAAATTTTCATTTTGCTTAAATTTGGAGAAAAGAGGTTTCTTTTCTTGTTCCTGTCGACGTGCACTTACTGTGAGCACAGGATTTTATCACCACAATCTTGTTAAAACACAAATGTGAAAGTAGAACACCAAACACTATCAATTAAGTACCTTCTTGTAAAATATACGGCTATGTTGCAAACACAATTAACGAGTTGGCTTTCCAATAAAATGAACCAGTTTAACAATATATAATGACTTTGAAACATTCAAACATTATAAAAAGTTGAATGCAACTCACCAAGTATCAACAATCTTCCCAGAATTAAGTTTGCTGAAATGTACGACTGTTTCTCCGAGACTTGTGTGTTTTGCTCTTTTCGCTGCATTGTGGATCCCGACAGTAAACGAATCCACATCAGGGGGGATGTCGCTGGAGTGTAAATGTTTCAAATTTAACAGTTGGGAAGGCGTAATGTTAATATCAACAATCAGTTTGTGAAACCCTAAAGCATTATTCCAGAGTTGTGAATCAAGGCAAAGAATATTTTTCTGCATTGGCTCATCAAAATCATTGTCAAAAATTTTTTGACATGTTACAAAATTAAAACTTTAAAATGTTCTTATGTTTAAAATGGTGTAAATAATTTTATCGACTAAAATAATTTAAAACCATGCTTAAAAAAGTCAAAACTATGCAGATATTTGCTTTCTGTTTTCCAACTTACTCAAACAAAAATTCCTCGGACCAGACTGGCTTTAATCCCTCCTTAACTTTTGTCCTACCCACATGTACAGCATTGAGTGAAAGTGTGCAGTAAGGTCGACATGTGGTCCTGCTCACTAGTTTGTGGGCGGCTTCTATTGTCACTTGAAGGCTTCTCACCTTTAACAACAGCACAAGTTATTTAAACTTTCTACCTGTTTTACTGATATTGTGCTGCTTTCACTGACAGGCATACTACAACTTAAACAGGAATGCTCTGCTGTCATAAATTAACGTACATGAATGATGTCTTGCTGTATGGCAGACGAAACATTAGACAAGCACATTATTTTATGCCAGAAGAGCAGTCCCTTTGAAGTTTTACTGATGTTCTTATGATATCGGTGCTTGCAAAATATTACCACTACATTGTAATGTTAACAAATATAAAACCAACAGTTTGCGCCATGTTAACCGTGCACATATAAAAAAATTTCCAGCAAAACAGGCCTGCGGTTTTTAAATCCATCCATCACCTTCGTTTGGTGGCACAAATGCAATTAAATTGTATCAAAACACAAGGAGGCAGGGATCAATATTTATTGGATCTTACCTGTCTTGCGCTGTTGCTTTTCGGTATTGGTTGACGATTAGGTTTTGCACAATGTGCCCGAAGCAATCGCATCCATTCCTAAAAATACAAATATTTACAACACAATACACAAACTTGGTTTCAGGTTTCCCAGTTAGATGACCAAATCCTTGTAAAATCTTAAAAATTAGGCAATTAGTGCTAGCGTTCTCAGAAAAAAATATTACAATTTCAAGCAGGAGACAACTTAGATAACTGTAATATATTTTCAAGGGGGAAAAATCACAATAATGTTATGATGCCAGTTTATTGCTGTTAAGTAGGTGGTTAAGCAAAGCAGCCAAACCAGTCCATCAATAAAACAAACAGAAAGTGAAAGATATTGAATGTCCACATGAATGATTGAGTTTCAAAATGTGTGCAGGGGTTTCATGGTTACTAAACTACTTCCTCATATCCTGATCAATATGAAGTGTAACACATACAATGTCAAGAAACATACACCAAGCAAAATGTGCAATGCTTCTCCATCACTACATCAAGTTAAATTGCATGATTCCATTGCACAACAAAAACCAATACTTAAATAAAGAAATATAAAATGTGTAGCAAAACACCAATAACAGTTACAAAAATATAGTTGATAATTTTCCTATTGCATATGATTGCTACACATGATATAAGTTCACATTCACATATAATGTAAGCTTAAAAAAGTGTACATTTTCCTTCAAGGTCACTCATAAGAGTTTCCAGTGTTTAACTAATAACGCAGTAACGTGCAACATGCAGTTAGACATACTTGGGCAAGATCTGATGACTCAGCGCTGAAATAGGAAGCAGTTACTTCGTTTAGCGCTCGTACGACGAGTTGGAAACAGTGGGGCCTGTAAACAACTTCATGTAAACATGTTGATGATTGAATCAACAAGCAACAGATCAAGTTAATTCATAAATCACCATGAAGTTGTAACATGGCTGGTAAATAATAACTTCTTGCTTTTGAGTTACTGGCAGTTTGTTTTGACTTAAATATTGAACAAAACCTTTTTTTTGCTTAAAAGGATGTAATTTCAAGCACAATATTTTCTACATACACTTGATTGGATAAATTTAAGCAGGTTAAATGCGAGGATTGTTAACTTGCAAAGTTTTTCAATCAAAATTGCAAATTAGTGACATTTTGTATATTTGAAAGGGCTCAAAAACTTCAACATTACTGAACTATTCAGTTTGTAATAAATTTTCAACAACATTTCATTTGTTCCAAGAATCCAAGCATTTCAGAAGTGATGAAATGATAGATGGGAAACCCTGGCCCCTTATCCCTCTGTTCTGGCTCTGACAAACTTACTTGGTAAAAAACTATTGTGAAAAAATAATCCACATTTAATGCTTTAGTAGTGCTTATGTGCACCTGCATATTGTTTTAAGAGTTTTGATGAATTTGGCATTAAAATGTATATATAGTGATGCTTTTTTGTGTTGTGCACATTGCAGGGTAAAAAAAACCTTGTTAACTTGGGTTTTGCAACTGTAACTTTGTGTAATACAGGTTGACGACCTCTGGGCTGGAACATGTTAAACATAAACAACAAACGTAAACACGCATCCTACACATCCCATGTACCAAGCTGTGATCAACATGTTTATAATTTTACTTCTTCTCATATTTCAGTTGGTAATTTGTGGAAAATATAAAATTTAAACAGTGTTGAATGTGAAAGAAATTTAAATAAAATTTAAAGTGACAAAGATCCCCACTTAAAGATGACCAACTTTGATGCCCGCCAGTGATTGCATGTCTCACATACAAGTCAAATCTGCATAAGTTTGTTTCCACTTCCCGGTACATTTATAGCTCACAACGTACAGAACACACTGCATACCTTCCAAAATAACTGTCATCCACAGGATACACTGCACCATAATGTAAATCAATGAGACCTTTCGGTTTCGTTTTCTTTGCGTGTTCAAAGTAATAAAGATGTTGCTTCTCCCCGTGAAAAGCAAAAAACAACTGTTTCCATTTCTTGGTTTCATGGCCTTTTTTACCCATTCCTGTTCAAAAATAATGTTTGAAATTTATGTAATGTAATCATACCTTACTGCTGAAGCTGCCAGGCATAATATTTGGTCAATTTGGCAAAAGAAACTATTTATTTGATTTATGTTTCAGTTGTCATACAACCTTTAGCACGACAAAGTGCGTGAGTGCAAAGATCTAATCATATATTCCTTTAAACCCAGCACTTTATTGTCGTAGATGCATGACATACTTGAACAAGTCTATAATCCAAACACACTGCCACAATAATGTGGGGAAGGTCTTTACTCAGAAAGTTTAAATTTTACATGATTTCATGGCATGGTTGGCTTACATCAGCAAAATCTTTCTATTATAGCTTGTGTCAGTGCTATTGTTGGCCTTAAGAGGTTTCTAACAGGAAGTTATGCCATCCAAAGTACAGCTTACACCAATTCACATTTTTGTGAATCAATGAAAGGAAGGTGGAAAGGTGCTGACAATGTATGTGATTGGCCTAACTTTACGAATAAAAGTGTTTAATTATTAAAGTTGCCAAAAAAGATTTTTTGAACAACTGCTAAATTGTATTTTAAATATAATGGTAATTTTTTTGTCGAAAGACTGCACTTGTCATTTCTAAAGTGGTTTTATAAAGTGAAGCCACAAAAACAGTAAACCATGCAAACTTACCACAATTATTGTGCATTATTATTATCTGACAACATACCTTTTATGAAAAGGAGCCCTTTCTTCAAAATCCCAGGTTCATTTATGATTGCACGTGAACCAAACTGGTCCGAAGCCTGAGCTCTGTTGAGTGTCTCATAAATATCGACTTCACATTGACGACTTATATCCATAGATTTTGGCACAGCACAAGTTAGGGTCTGTCCTTCTACTATTTGTTCATGTTTGTAGTGATCTACTATGTCATCAATACTAAAAAACATAAATTATTATCATTAACAGGTAATGAATTATATATGCTTTTTAATTATGGGCACAGTGTTTTCTAATCAATTCAAATCAACAATCAGAAAGTTTTAAAGATTTGGACAAAACCAAAATCAGAATCAAGTACTTTGCTCCTGACAAATAGCTCACCTCTCATAGGATCTCCCACCCATATCAAATTTGTTGTAGTTTTTTCTGTGTATTTTGAATCTTTGTATGTTGATTCCACTGAAAAAGTAAAGTACATAATCTCCAGGGGTGGAATCGCTCTCCCGAATAAGAAAACTTCCAGGTCGATTTACTGCAAGGAAAATATGATACCACAATCCATACACACAATTTTCTTCAGGTAAAATTGTAACATTTTAAGTTTATTATATTTGTTGCTTGTTGTTTAGCATTACAAACAGACAAATGTTTAGCAATGAATGTACCAGGTGGCATGTCTATATTAGAACAAATGGGGCCTGACAACATTTAATCTGTTAAAACAAAAACATTCATTTCTAAGTTGCATGGAAAAGGTTTACCTGCAGAGAGAAGACTGTATGCCTGGTCTTTACTTATGTGGGCATGAAACCATTCTTTACCCTCATGTGGATCAACATTGTGACTCACTTCACGTACAAGACCTGCAGTCAGAAGTCAACACCCAATATTCTTATGTGCAAGACACAAAGCACAAACAAACTTTGTTCAAGATTGCAATGTTCTGTCGTAAACGCATACCTTTAAATACGCAACCACTTTCATTGGTTCTTAGTGATGTAACCCACATCCAATCCCCCTCCATGTCATTGTGGACAATAAATATATCATCCTTTTCAAATCTAAATAATTAAAGGTTTTTCAAAACTTTTAACAAGGAAGAAGGCAACTGTCACATCAGTGTTTCCCAACCAGGCAGCAATTACATGAGTACAGACGATTGATTTTATGTTTTTGTGATTTTCATACATATGTTTTACAAATATTTGATATATTTTTCAACAAAAGCCTTTTATATAATTTTTGAACAGAGGCAAATGTTTCATACCTTTGTTAGTTTTTTTTACATTGGGTTTGGGAATAAATCCTAGGTAAAAGTTTTATGAAATTCCTACTTACGACAATTCATCATTATCTGCATCCGGCACTTTCTGGTACGGTAAAATTGCTTGAACCCTTCTTCTGTCATCAACAGGTTCAGGTGGAGGAACTGGATGCACTAGACCCTCATTCTGATCACAATTTTTCACAAACATAATTAATGACTTTATCGATGTTGCTAATTAATATTGTTTACACAACAACAAATCACAAAAGTTATTTGCTGGCAGCAGAAAATGTAAATAGCAGACATCTTACTTCCAACAAGTAAGATCTGTGTGTGTAATATGCAACCAGCTGCACCAAGGAATCAAATTGTCTTCCACCAATGTAAAAGTCTCCACAAACAGATATAATCCTAAATATGCGGGATTTTAAAAAATCAGCATACTGTTGTGGGCACTGCGTTTTTTAATTAAATTAACATTTTTATACTACTTGGATGTGAAAATGTTGAAACTGCATTGCACATTTAAAGTAAAGCAATTGGAAATGATGAAAATGTGTAAAACAAATTTAAATTTTATTGGTTGCTGATGTTTGAGGTTTACCGGAAGTGAGTTGGTCCACAGTTTTCACTGTAGAAAGACAGAACATAAGATCCGGACTTCCTTTCACTTTCTCTGACGAGGTAACACTGAAGTAATCCAGTTTCAGTCAACCTTTCTTCAGCTATTCGACGATCGAGACGTCCGTGATACCAGCTGTGTGTTTGTATACACAATAAATCATGTTTAACCCATATTACAACAGATCTTGACTATTTGCTGCATATTAGTTTGTGTTGTTAATGCAGCAAAAACTGTCAATAAATTTGAAAAAAAAGAGTAAATAGCATACAGATAGTTTAAACAAAAGCCATATTTGTTCATTTATGTCCTTGCATGCAGCTTGTACACATGGACAAAACTGTTTTAATATAAACATAATTTGTGTTTCCGAAACACTGTTTCGTGACTTCATAGAAAACAATAAAATGACATTTGATCTTTGATCTTTGGTCATTTCTTAAAGTTTAGGCTTTTTCAACATTTTTTTCAAGTTTTTAAAATTCTAATCAAATTCCCAATGAGGAACAGAAAAGTTACATATCAAAGGCAGGAAACAGAGGGAGGATGCACAGAGGCTATTATTGCATCATAATTGCTAGTCATTACAGACTAATTACCACTGCTGAGGAGGTGTATCCAAGTAATCGCCGTCCATGGAAAACTCGTGATCTCGTTCCATCATGGCAACCAGTTCATCTTCATGAACTTCCTCATGAGCATATGCATGATCATATGACACTTCATCAAAATGTGAACCATGCCATTGCTGAAAATTAATAAATTAATACAAACTATTTTTTCTGTTATATCATGGGCCAAAGCAAGAGTGTTCTTTTTTACATGACAGTTTTGTCCACAGGAAAGTGAATAACAACAGGCATATGATATAAACATAATGACAGGAAGCAGGAAAATAGTCATTCCTTACAATATTGTTCCCAGAATTGTTACAAACCAGTAGTTTAGAGGAAATCATGCCAACCCTTAGTGACGGAAAGGTTGGCACTTAGTTTCTCTTTACTAATTTAAATTGTCAAAGAAATATTCTTGCAATCTACTTCCAAATTGTAAAGTTTGCATTCAGCACAACCTACTTGTTTTTCTGTAAATGACTAAATATTTTGCATAAAAACAATCATTTGTCAAAAGTAATTTTCTCTGTCCATATTGCCAGTAAACTTTTTAAATGCAACATTTTGTATATATCTGGTCCAATATTGTCAACCACCAAATAAGCAAGGGTGGCCCAAGTATTTTTTTATGAAAATATGTTCACTTGCTGAGAACAAACTAGTTAAGTAGGCCCGCATTTCAGATTACCACTTCAGCAAGTTCAAGTTTAAAGCATTAAAAATTAAGTTTGTCTTTTGTACCATAAGGCACTTATTTTCATGTCCATTAAATTTGTTTTAAATAACTTACTTGAGGATATGCCCCTGGCATTCCATCAGATCCTGTCACTTCATCATAAGGATTCATTTTTTATACTTTACAACATTTTTGAAGCCCGATTAAATCATATTCTGCAACAACATACCAGTACCCTATACTTTTACACACAATACAATGCACCCAAAACGACGAAAAAACACATAACATGCAAATAAAACACCCCTACCACAGTCCACAAATAATGAAAGATATAAAATGTTTAACTTGCAATTCTATTGTAACAGGCCTTGGCTTTGAAACAGCAAATTTAACCTGAAATGGGTGAACAGTTTAGAGCTTACGAAAGCCTCAATTACAAATAATTAAACGGGCTGATGATAAAACGTGTCACACTCACCTACTACACACCAGAAAACAATAATACAGACAACTTCTGAATGAAATGAATTCTCTCGAATGCGAAGAATAAGGAAAAAGGGGGCTACTGTGCGCAACTGCACGACGGAAACACAGACATCTTACCTCAGTGTAATTTGCTGTGAATTCGTATACCGTAGTTAATATTTACACATAGCTTTTGCTTGAAGAGACCGCATAAATTGATTTAGCGAATCACCAATAAAGGATATATTATCAGAATTCAGAAAACTTGAAGATATGTTTCTTAACCAATTAGCGCCATCTAGTAGATAAAACAAAACATTTATGCGTACGTTAGGTGGCACGCGCACATAGGAAAATAATTTGGTTTAGCTGCATTTGTCAATAACTATTTGCAAAACTTTCCACTCACTGAGCTGACCTCACTCATACAACTTCATGAAACCCCAGGGAGTTGCAATCGTTTTAATAAGGGAAACCACCTTGGGTAAGAACGCAGTGAAGAACGAAGGTAAAAAAGAGGACAACGCCACCTTGCGGCTTATCGGGATAACGAAGCCAACGGAAAAGGGCGCCAGTGAAATAATAAATAAGTAATGTAACAAAAATGTACGAAAAACGAAACCGATGCGAACACGTGATCGCTACCAAGTACCGGATTGGTTAAAATTTTCTCGGGGTGGGTCGTATGCGGTAACGACATCGGGGATCCACCTGCAAAGTAGAAACCATTTTATTTGTTTGTGACAAAACAACCATAGGTTGTAGAGGAACGAACTCTGTAGTAAATATCGCATAAACTTACAACTATTTTACTGAAAACACCAAACCAAAGCCTGCAATCACTTTGTGACCACATGACATCAAACGTGTGACGTCACTTACACGTCATCTCGCGAGTCGAATGAAGACGGAATGTCAAGTGACTCCAGTATTCCCTCTAGTGACGAATCGCTTAGTCTGAAAAAACCTTCTGCCCCGTCTGAAGAACTGTACCCGATGAACGGTGTCATGGGTCGTCTGTTCTGTACAAACCACAAAAAAGCGTTCAACTCGCTTGAATAAATACCCTGAAAATTAAATTACATAAACAGACTATTCTTCATTTGTTGTGTTATTAAAGACAAAATTTTCCGTACGAAAAATCCATGGGGAAAGCAGTTCTACTAAAACCACTCACACAAAAAAAGTCAAGGCCTTTGTTTTTAACCCAACTTCACCAAACACAATTTCATCTGGGGAAAGTTTAGCGAAATTAGTATTTTAAGACTGTTCCGTCTGCAGCACCTGGCAGAACAGGCTGATTCTAGTAATTTTTAAGAGATTTGGAACGACCATTTACATTTTGTAACTGGAGCAATCCATGATATAATAATCAACATTTTGACACAAGCGGTTCTTAAAATCGGCGAATAACATCAGGGTAAGACAAAATGTTGAAGGAAGGTGTTTTCATGACTTCGGGAGATTGTTCGGTCTGTTCCAGGTTAATTGTCACATTCACTTACCGGAATTAGGCAAATATTATCGGCACTAGAACCGCTGGCGTGTCTGAAATCGGAGAGTGAAGTTGACCCAAAGTTGGAAATCACGCTCGTATCCGTGGCATTACGCTCTGGCCCCGGATAAATTGGACCACAGAAAGTTCTCGAACTGTTTTCCGAAACGTTGCCATCGCTGAAATCGTCTGGTAAATACCCGCTGGCAAGGGACGGCGTACTTGTGACATAATACTCGTGACGTTGCGCGTGAGGTAATGAGGTTGCTGTGACGTCATTAGTTCCTGAGTTAGTTGGTAGGCTGTCATAGGCCGGTGGCAAGTCTCTGCCGGATGTGACGAACATGGGATAGTTGTGAGAGTTTTGCGGGAAATCAACGTTTGGATGGCGGCGGAACGACGGACGACTTGACGGGATGCACATCCCTCGTGTCATTGTAGTTTCGCAAGTTTCCCGTCGCGACATGGAGGGGGATGAATATTGTCGGCATGTGTCGGCGTAATAGTGTCTGTGCGCATGCGCACAAGCGCCCGCGGTAAATTTATCGTTTCGCACAGGTACGGAACCTGGTGGCGCATCGCAGAAGAGTTCCTGGAAAGGTCGGCGACAACTAGCATGTCTGCCCGGGAACTGCTGGAAGGAGAAGGTTGCAGATGTTGCCCCGCCACAATAACTCTGCCGACACGGACGTAACGGCATCTCCGCTTCCATGGAACCCCCGGAAGTCGGGGAACTGGTCGAGTGACGCACGGACAAGTGGCGGAACGATTGCACGGGGCCACCTGCGTAGTGGAAAATACTTTAAATAATAATTCAAAATATTTATGCTTTGCATTTTTTCATTGCATAAAAAAAATCAAAGGCCAACGATAAGCTTATTACAGGTACAGCTTCGTCACTTAGTTTTCAAACTTTATCTGAACCGAAAATTCTCAACAACTTACTGAGTATATTAAAGTTGCAGAGAGGACAAGTTTGTCGTTCACGAAGCCAGGGGTCGACACAAAGTTTGTGAAACTCATGAGAACAAGGAACAATTCGAAGCTCCTACAAGAAGTACACCATTTAATTCAGAAGCATTTTCCAAACTCTTTGGATAAGATATTAGATAATATTATTATGCATAAACTGATATACTAAATTTGCAACCACAATCTGAACTTGAATTTTAAATGAAGAACCGACTTCACCTGGCCTTCAGTAAACTCTTCGAGGCAAATTGCACATAACGATCCACCAGATGTCAGACTGGAGAGATCACTTTCCTTCCCACATTTTGAGGTTGGACTGTGATTGTTTCGTCGATGTTGATACTTTCTTGTCTGCAGTTGGTGAAGGGTGTTGATGGCAAGATTATTTAAAGAAATCTAAAAATAACAGTATTTAGTGTTTACTGTCACATCGTTCAGTAATACTATTTGTAGTGTTTTCTACAATGAAAATTATTAAAAACTCAGCATAAGATCAGAAAAAACAAATGAAATAAATGTTATTCTACCTCTGGTTGTGTCCTTCTGCATTTCACCTGTAAACAAACACACAACAATCAGTGAGTTGCATTCTACTTGCATTTCATATTCTGTATTTTAATCACCTTCGCTAGCAGGACCATACAGATGGCAAATATTACAACAAAACATCCCATGAAGATTGCCATGTTCATGTTTTGGTTGTTGGAGCCATCCTGGAGCAAATAAACATTTGTAAACACAAAATTTTACCCAGAAAGTCAGTTGAATACAAAACAGAGTCAAAAGAACTACATGCCTGTTCATATTCTCGGCGTTCAATTCGAGCCCTTGCCACTTTTTTCCCCTTAATGATGCTCATCAACTCTCTTGCCTGTGAACCTTGTATGAGTACAATTGGTCGGTCCAATGAAGCACGACGTTCAGCATTCAACTGAAAAAAATTCAAAATGCACAATATAATATGCAGTTATGGATGTTAAAATTACTTTTTTTTTCTACACAGATTAAAGGCCATTCAGGACTGTTTTTAAGTAAAGTTGGCCGTGCCAGAAGTCTAATAATGCTTTATGCGATATATGTAGCAGAAAATGTTGTAAATTTTACTTTCAACAAGTCATGTACATGTTGACTCAGTGCTGAGCTGTTTACGAGATTACTTATCCTGCCCGCGTACTTTCAGGTGGTTAAAATTTATAACAAGAGTAAACACCTTGAATGTGCCAATAAATAAAACCTACAGAGGAATTTATTGCTGGTCAAACATTGGATGACCTGGGAAAACATCAAAGAAATTCTCATCTTGAATAGCGGAGTGTTATAAATTATTCAGGCTAAGGAAATCTGTGTATCGATCATCCATGACCAACCACCATGCCAGTTTACACTGAAATGAATCGCCAAATCAAAACATAAAAGGAAGGGAAATACAGCATGAAAAGCTCAACTTACAATCTGATTCTTAGGCAACTTTTTTTCTGATTTAGTGACACCTACCTAATGTCTGTCTATGAAAAATTTGCCCATGATGATTTATATCTTACCTGTGTCCAAGCATCTGGATGTTTGGATATGTCAAATATTATTGCTGTAGCTCCCTTGTCCAAAGCCTTTTCAGCCTGTTTAAGAAAAAATACTGCTTTAAAATTAGTGGTAATGAAATAAATTATGGGAAATATTTTAATAAATGTTTGTCTGCAATCTTTTGCACTAAATGGCACTTTATTAAGAATGCCTGTGGATTTAGTTGTTTGTTTTTAATGTCATTATACTAAACTATACTAATACCATTGAACTGGTGGCACAAAGATCAAATTACAATCCCATTTTGGCCATAAAACATATTTATTTTTAGTTTGTGTTGCCAGCACAACATAAAATATAATGGGCACAAAAAAAGCAATTATGAATTGGAAATCACAGGCTTGAAATCTAATCCCATCTATTACTATTACTTTTTCCAAGAACAAGTTTCCTTTGGTTTCCAAACCACACGAGAGCATTTGAGACTCATGCAAACCAGTTAATTGCAAAAGGTAACCTTATAACCATTTGCTTGTCAATCAAACTAACATCAAACATGCAGATCACTCCCAAGAGACAAAAGCAAATACAGACGATGATGTGGATCTTCAAGTTGCCAAGCAATATTTCTAAATTATTTCCATAACAAATGAGTGATAATTGTAGTATTAGATATTACATGAATTTCATTGCCTGCAATTGATAGTTACACAAATGCTTGCTATATGCCAACAAAATCCGTACAAATTTGACCTGTTTTGCAATTGTCAACTTAATGTGGTATTTTACATTTTTCATCATCATGTTTCCCCTTGATTAAGTGCATATGTGCAAATATGCTTTCAGTCTGTGTGAAGCAACAGTTATTACAAACCTTTCCAAGAACAGAGCCACATCTTATAGGTTCAATGCTTGGATGCTCCAACTGTACAACGCCCACCCAACCATAGTTGTAAAGTTTGTCGTCATTCATGCTGCATAAACTCAAGGGATGAATCTGAACATAAAAACACAATTCAGCCAAATACAAAATATTGCTGTTAACTGTGTGTTTATTTGTGACCAATTTGTCTTGGTGATAATGTTATAAACCCCCACAGGTCCAGTGAAAACTGAAACATCAGAGGAATAATTTTTATTTGTGTTGATAAGTATTAAAAAACTATAACCGACAAAACAAAAGGACAACAAAAATTTCCGTATTGTGCAGGATTTAGGCAATTGTCTGTGCTGGTCTCAAACAGTGTGCAGGCAATAATTGAAAATGTACATCATGGCGAGGAATCGCATTTTATGAAGTTGCAAACACCCGCCACTTGACTAATCATGCATAATATGTGCAGCGGTGCGTGTCTCGTGAAACTAAATCTGTTGTGATTTCTATTTTTACGAGTTTCGCCATTTCCACGAAGAGCGCGTGCTCCAGAGGTTAAGTTACAAGAGATCAAAGCTCTGGGACCGCAGGTCGGCCCATCCTTCGAGCATGAAAGGCATCAGCGCTATTTTCAACGTGAACTCATAACAGAGCTGATCACAGGCGAGCCGACAAAAAGAGATTAAAGGATTTTGCAATTCCCAGTTAAATACAAGGTTGGAGCGACGATGAAAAGGCTTTTGGGCGTAGTAAAGGGCTCTGCGCCATAAATTCCCTGTTTATGTGCAAATAAAAAGGAAACTGAGTGGATCTGCCGCTGTGCGCGCCACAGGAGACCGGAGATATTATGAAACGTGCCTGAACAAAAGTTCTGTGATCCGAAATTCCGAAATCGTTTCCAATAACTTCGTGTTTGAATGGACAAAGTAAGCACTATATTAAGATAAAAGCCAAATCCACAATACTTCCGCGGCTTTTAAATATGCACGATTTAATTCGGAAACAGTTTGTTCGCAAGACGAAATCACAAAAAGACGATTAAATTAAGTCTATGTTGGCTGTAATCTGGCAGGAGATTCCGCCATCTTAAACATTTAATAATTATATAACTTTGTTTATACTTTGGCTTTCACAGCAAAAGCGCAATTCAACTGCGGGTAACGCAAATTTCTAAATTGGCAACGAAGCTTTTGCTGTGAAGGACGAACGCTGGCCAGGTGGTTTAAAGCTAGCGTGACAAAGAAACCAAAGCACTGGGAAACCGCACTTGGTGAAATTGTCTTCAAACTCGGCGCAGTTTCCGCCCACACGTTGCCATGCACTTCTTAAAACCTACTCTGAGGCAACCGAAGTGTTATTTTTTTGAAAATTCGCTTCCGCATATTTGCACAATTTATATTCGTTTCAAACAAACGTGTGTTTTACTGCGATTGTTGCATCCAATTATTTAAAGCAGTAAAAACGTAGGACAGAGATAGATTTTTGGAAATGAAATCCATAATTTATTTGTTTTTGATTTGATTTCTATGAAGTCTAACAAACTGGGCTATATACAAAAAAAGTTAAGTTCTATACAAGAATTCATATTCTGTGACCCAAATTATCGTATTTAACCCAATCCTTGTCATTGTTCCAGGAAAGTCTCTTACCGATAAACACATCGATTGAGTCAACATTTAACGTTGTTTCCGTGGAGAGGTTTTAAATGTGTACAAGATGCGACCAGAAAGGGAAAATATACGAATGATACGAGAACACGTTGGTGCCAAGGGAAAATTTATCACTTCCTTTTCCTTTATGTTTTCCTACAGCCGGTTATTAAGTATCCGTATCTCTGTCCTGTTAAGCCCCAAGGAATATTATCGGGCATCAACTGTTGCCAGCAGTCGGAAGTGAGAGTCGGGTTTTGATGCGAAACCGCTAACCCTATAATGCGTACGGTGACACCCAACAAAAGCTGTGTGTAATTATTTTAATGGACGTTAAACCGGAGAAAGTTCACGGAGGCAAAACTTTTATTCTTCTTATGTGAGTTTTTTTTCTACAAAGACTCATCATCAGATATCTTCACCAAAATTTGTGATAAATCCTAAGTCGTTTTGTTTCACAAGGTTTTACGTGTTTTCCATTTTGAAACAAAATCTTTTCTTGATTGTTTATATTTTCTGGTTACGTTTTGAAACGTCAGTGTATAAATTGATCCGGGTTATACCTGTTCAATCTCTCCTTCGGCAGCGCCTGCGGCTCCAGCGGTTGCGAAATGTCCGATTAAATCCGTCTTGTATGTAGTGTATCTCCCGCTAAGCGGATCGGGTTGGTAAAGTACAATCTCAAGGTAAGCTTCTTCCCTTTGAACCCCCGAACACGAACCGAACGACAGTAATGCCACGAAGAAAACGATCAACCTTTGCTCCACCATTTTGTTTCTGTCGGACTTGTGGAGAGTTTCAACTTCATTTCAGGTTTTTGTTTATCTTGACCTTTGACCTGAGGATGGGAAAAGATGAAAACGTGACTCTTTGAATTACTTAAAAGTTTTACGCACATTGCTAATCAGATTAACGCAGTCGACCTAACATGCATAGGAAAACATTCCACCCACATAAACTCGTGGTGAAGTTTTCTATTTTGTTGCAGAATGTTTTCGACACATGATCAAGGCAAACAACCACAAGACGACGATGATAATTTAAAGAATTGCGCGCCAACTACATAGAAAACCACCGCGGAAATCAATAAAGGGACATATTTTATCACACTGCATCAACCAAACTTTAATTAGAACTGAAAATAAAGTTGGAATTAGGGTTTGGTGAAAAAATGTCGCAATTTTTTTCCGGGTCAAATTTGCGAGTAGTTTTGTTTGCACTTCAAATACCTCGTCCGTCGGCATCGTAAGTTTGCACAACGAATAAAGAAATCATAAATCGGAATGATAAATTACGCTTTTAACAAACATAGCAGATCGGCTGGTGTTGAAATGGATGAAACAGGTCGGTTAGTTTTTGACCCATTTCATTATGGACCGAAAAAATCTGCAAACAATTCAGTTTTTTACAAACTTGGAAAACGACCAAAACAAATTGGTGATTCATTTAAATCTAGTTGAACAAAACTTTCTTATAGTTTCTGCACAGCATTTTACGAATTTTTGAAACGAATCTAGACCGAATACACCCAGAAAAGATTACGAAGGTTGCGTCAGTAACTGAATGATACATCATGGTGTCGTCTTAAAGCACGGGTTTTATTTGATTGCAGGCGTAAAATATCCAGACGAACCGAAAGCTGTCAAAGTTACATTGAAACCAAGTGTTTTTCACTTTGCATTGTGACGTTTCAACTAGACCCACTGTTTTCACCACGTGGTATTTTGATTTCGAAATCCGTGTCTACGTCATGTTTGATTTTCCACATTCTTTTTACGTTGTTTCAACACCGAAAAATAATAATTAAAAAATGGAGTCAACCCAGCTAAATAAGAATCAATAACAGAACAAGACGCTCGAATATTCGAACAAACACTTAACGTTTGGTTTTTGCGTTCAATCGACAAACGCACGAAGACGTTCGACAAACACTCGTCCAGTTCGCCTGACCTCCTCTATTACGTCATAACGGCATGGTTGCCAAGCAGCTGGGAAGGCCTGGAGGTGGTCTGGAGGTTACAACAGTAATTAGAAATACCGTAACCTCTTTAGGAATAATTACGTAGCAACCACGAAGCCATACAGTACGGTGTTCGACGCCCAATGTACAAAGCGCATCTGCAATGCTCAACATACACAAGACAATGTACAAAGGCACCGCAGTATGAAGGGTCACTTACTATCTTATAGATGGCACTGCAATATTTGTCTAACGGCGGTCGTGAACAACCGACACATTCGTTTCAACTGCTTTAAAATTATTGGATGTCGAAATAAGACTGTGGAAACCTTGATTTTATTTCAACTCCTAATTTACGTCACCACCGCGTTGGTAAACGCGACAAAACAAAACCGTTTGAAAGTTGCTTTGATGTGGTTGAACACAAAGCAAACATGGCCAAAGCTCGCAAATACACGTGTCTACCCAACATGTCGCTACACAGGTTGTAACGGGAACCATAAATGCTGATTTCTGGCGACGTTCAGTACATCTGCTCTGCAACATGGTTGGTAAAAACACGCGCCCAATGATTAATAATCACGAAATTCGTTTGCAAGTCAATGTAAAGTCTGCGACAACAAATACGACAACCTGAGACAAGTAAGCAGCAGTTTTAATGTTTCCATTAATTTGTTAAATGCGGTCAACATATTGTTTACTGTCGTTTGAAAATGTAGCGGAAAAACTCTGTTGCGTTGTTTCTTCTTCCTGAATACTAGCCAGGATTTCCTTGAGACGAATGTCACAGCTTGAGACAAGCAAGCCAACACACAGACAAGCAAGCAACCGTCCAGTGCAACACAACGTAAATCAATCAGACTTACGTATTTATCTGACCCATGGTTTCTACGCCCGACTGAAGCGGCTCAACAACACACTTAGACTGTTCAGAATCAAATTTCAATTCATTTTGAATATCTACACCTGAAAACAGCGAACACACTCTTGTATTTACGGCTGCGCAGTTAAAATAAACGAGTCCTTTCTACAAGACAGGGGCGGCAAGAAGAGCCGCAATTTCGCCATTCATAACAAGAATGTAAAACGATCGGGCGGATAATAAAACACTGCTCTCGATGAAAGGCCTCACTCCTCAGCCCAGCAGCACCCACCTCTCGCCAACTTCCATCCCATTTCTCTCTTCCCTGTCTCCAACTTGCTCCTTTCAATGAGAAAACTGAGCAGGGTAATGCCAAATAACCGCGCTTTGATCTCTTCTGTCGCGCTCACTCGCTTCGGTGCAAGAATGCGGCGCGTTCGAAAACATTGTTGTAGTGAATGAGCGTCGCGCGGTCGGCGCCTTTTTCCCGCCGTTGAGACGAAAGCTCGGCAGAGGAGGAAATCAAAAAGCTATTACGATTGAAGCGGGCAACTCGGCGTCGGCGTCAAGCGAAACGCGCACCCGAATTAGTCTTGCGCAAAATCAAAGGCTTCAGCTTGGGCCTCGCTGGCCGTGGGGGGGTTTCGCCGCGAGCCTTTGATTTTGGGCGAGGGATCCTCGTCTACGTCACAAAGCTCGCCCTTCTCGAACTTGATGATTTGCGAAGACTAAGATGGTTCGAGATGCCGATTTTTCCGATTTGCGCGAGGAATTTCTGCGTAAATTCCAAACAGTTGTGATTTTGTAAAATGCATTATTATGTTTTAGTTTGGCGACCGGGAACTTTCTTTGTTTTTTTCGGATTTGTTTTCTGTTAAATTTCGTATTTCCTTGACGTCATAACATTATGATCTTGATGGAAAACGGGCTGATATTAAAAACGTCCAGAGCGAAGAATTTGTTTTAAAAGTTAAACTGTCACAAGTGCGCGCCCAAATATTTTTGTTTTTCGAACCCGCTGACCTCCAGGCAGGAGTCACATTTACAGCTATCACCACAATAGCGGCTGCACTGACGATGGGTTTGAAAAGAAAGACAAAAAGTTTCTCCACAAACAACTCGGCGTCCAGCGAAAAAGTTTTGTCACAAATCTGTCGCATCACCCGGGATTATATCGGATCAGCGAAGGACAACGTAACCGACTTTCCTTCCCGAACATAGAAGTGTTTTTATTTCTAATCCCTCTCTTCAACATTACGACCCAACTAATGCTGACTCTCCAGCATTCTTTCGTTCGTCAATTTGGGTTTTAAGAGAAGTTGAACTAAGTATTATGACGTCAGAAACCTGGAAGTCTGAATTGCGAAACTTCGTGGATTATTTCTCGGATGGTTGGTAAATAAACGTATAACTGTTCGCGGCAACCTGATCTTTGTTGATACAAAAGTTTCTCCAAGTTAAGATTTTGTGAATGTGAATCGCTACCCGCTACAAACCAAATACAAAAAACCGTGGCAGAATAATGCAACCAAGATATTGACAAAATCTTCGTGTAAACAGGTGAACGCGAACATTTCGAAAACAATTTTTGAGAAACTTTAAATAAACTTTGACAAATTCTTGGACGGAAAAGCAAATTAAACCTTCAAAAAATTCACACTGGACTCGTTTTTAACCTAGAATCTGCGCTTTAAGTTGGTTCAACTACCCCCCCCTGACAACCTTTGCAGAAAGATCGGATTGTGAGTGGTGAAAGATCAAGGGACAAATTCTTTAAGTCGCCATAAATTTCTCATTTACTGAGGTCTGAACAGTCGCCCTCGTCCGCTGCCCACTCAACCGTGACTTTATGACGTGAGGTGGTATGCGGGGGGGGGGGGTGGATGGCCCTCTGGGATTCCGAAAATATTTTGCGGCATTGTTTAAAGTGGTTTCGTTGGTTACGTTGTGACAGTTTTGCGTTTTATCAGATTATGGCAACGAACACAGCACAGACCCTTTGCTAGGAATTCACAGAAATTATTCGATTTAATGAAACTTGAGTTTCCCTGCGGGAAATAGCATTCCTGCTTTGATCTTCACGTAGTAAATTGTATTTTATTAGTGACGACACGAAATTCTTTCACTGCCTTCAGTTACTGCAGGAATAACAAATATTTGCCTTATGGTGGGTAATCTATGTACGCTAGTTTAGTGTTCGTTAAGAAAAAGCATGAAATTATAATTGCTTTCTTTTCACGTAACTTCAAGAAAGGGGAAATTCCAGTTTGTATGACATTTCCTTGCAAACACTAGAACTTCCTCAATGTCTACTGTGAAATAAGCTGTATGGCTCCATAAAATCTAAACTTGGAAACTGGGTTTTGACGACTCTGTATCACTCGGCCACTTGTAACAAACTGGAGTAGAGAAGTTTCAACCAAAACCACACAAGACCCGGGGGAAGCGGCTCGGAATGGTAAAAGCAAGGAGATAGCTACATGCCATAAACAGTATTTGCCTTGTAAAGCCCGTCCAAGGTGAACGTGCGGCATCTTTTGCCAATCGAGCGTTCAACAGCACACCAACAACATCAAACGAGGAAACCGGGACAAAAGTTGTGACGTGGGTGGTCCGGATTGCGCTGTTTTGAAAGTAGAATGTTTCGCGGCAGTTTCACCCACGCTACGTCCACTTTGCGTCGCGACTTCAACGCCGAACTCTATTTTAGGGTGGAATTCTTGAAGTTTTTGACTACGTCACGTACCACCAAATACTCTGAAGTAGAAAGTTTTTACCAAGCACGACTGTGACGTCATTTGGTTAAAATGTGAGCAAAGTACAAATGAAAGCTATACAATGTTACAACTTGCGGCAATTGTATGAAATACAACATTCAGGGTCAAACGTGTCTCAAATATGTGTTGAGTAAAACATTTCTGCTCACGGATTCACAAAATATTCCATCGGTTGAAATTTGAGCTTCTCTTTCCCTCAAGGGGAAACGAATTCCTGCTTTGATGATCCCGGTGTGATGAATGCATTGCGTCACAAGAGGAATATTTAATTAATTCGGAATGTCTCTGTGACATCACAGAGGTCCTTGTGATAAAACAAACCACAACCACAATGGTGGAGATGAAGTCCCCTTGACAAATTTGTTCCATATTTCTGTTAGGACGGTAACCACACGGAACTCGATATATCTGTTGTCTTTGATTTACTTTTTGTCCAAAACTTACAAGAAACCTTTGCAGGTTGAATGAGTTCTGAATAAACATATTATAATTTGGGTTCAATTCAGGCCCAACGAGAGAGAGGGACAGTCGGTGCGCCACCTGGGCCCATACGAGTTTAGGGACACATTAAATTTTATGATTAATTTCGAACTTTTTCTCTTCTTGGGCTCCTGGTCACTGTTACCATCTTGCTCGGACCATAATAAGCACGCTACAGTTCAAAGAGAAAATTTGAGTAATTTCATAAACTTTCCCGATATTGAAGGACATTGCGTGGTGTTAATTAGATATGAACAACTGACCTCAATGTCAGAAACTAACACATTTCGCCAGCAAACAATGCCCGCTTGTTACTGTTTAATTAGATATACCATGAAGCCCTCCATGCGCACGAAACCCCACGGTTATTTATACAGGCTGCCTTGTTTAAGCTTTTCTTTGCCACAGCGGGGTTTAAACACAGGATATCCAGGCCAAGAATCCCGATCATGCGTTCTTCTTGGTATATGGGTCGGGCGCTTGCATGATGTTGCTAACCCGTGACCGAAATTGAACACACAAGTTCCAGCGACATCCACTGGATGTTTTATTTGGCCTAAAATGTCGCACGTTAGCGGTAGAGAGCGTCACACATTGAGCGCGCATTGTGACAAAAATATATAACACAAGCATTCACACGAGACTTGTGTGGTCACAAAGGTTGGTCACAACAAGACAATCACCATTGTTACTACACATTTGGATGACAACATATATCGAATGTAGTTCGTTGTTGGAGAGGACGTCGCATTTAACGTAGATTATTACAATGTTAAGATGGCGACACATTTTTAAATATTTCATCAATGATGAAGTGCGCTGAATACAATATTTATAAAGGGTTGAAAATTGCCTAATATAACTTATCAGTTAAAGATGATGCAGGATTTATTAACTAGACTTAGGGGACGAAACAGCCAGTGTTCCGCATGGATAGTTGCAGGTTTCATCACGTGGTCCTACCCAATGAAACCGGAAAATACCGGTCGACCAGTACCAGTGAAGGTATCCAATATCAACTATTTCGATATTAAGCAATGACGTCATCATTTCATAGAAATGATACACAATTATGGACAATTCGCTGGAAAATAATAATAACTGGTTTATCTACATCTCCCCAACTAACGCAGATATAATTACAACGCATTTGGTCTCGGAGAATTCCTCAGACTCTTCGAAAAACGGCAGACTCCATGGCGCCATCTACTGGCCGAACAGCCTTCTGATTCTCCGGTGTTGGACTGGAGACGCGATTTTTTCACGACAAACTTTTACGAAGCCCTGCTTCATCCTTTCGCTCTCCTTCACAACGATTGAATCCACTCCATTGTATTTTATGGCGTTGTCTAGCAACAACCGGAAGTCCTCCATCATTTGTTCTGTGACGTCATTATCATTGGCCTCGTCGATCCTCTGCAACACGTCATTGAGACAAATCGGGTTGTTTATGATGTCATAATAGTCGGGCACTTCTGCCTCGTCGACCGGATCTCTGCAACAAAATTTCAAGCTGTTTTACTGATAAATTTAAAGCAACAAGGCTTGGTTTGATGTCAGCTGATCTTTTGGTAAGAAATATCAGTTTCATTTACTTCCAATAACCATATTTCTGTGAATCAGTGATCCAACGTTACAACTAAATATTTCAACATGTTTTAATACACCGGATGAAACTTACCTGAAAAAATCGCAATATTGATATTTCATAATCTTCTCGATGATACTCCGGCAAATCGAGGAATTTGGCTCTTCATCTTCATCCTCTTCTTCAGATTGATCTTCATCGCCTTCTCCGGATTCTTCCTCTCCTTCCTGTTCCTCACTGTCATCCGTCTCCATCTCAGGATCACTCTCCTCTTCTGATTCGAAATCATCGAAGCGATAACTTCTCTTTTTTTGACGAGTTCGTGGTTTTGAGACTGAATATGAGGAAAAAATCAGTCATATGACACTGAGATACAGAACACATGTCAGAAACCTACAAAATACATGACACAGAGCTACAAGACACATGTCACCAACCTACAAAATACATAACACAGAGCTACAAGACACATGTCACAAACCTACAAAATACATGACACAGAGCTACAAGACACATGTCACCAACCTACAAAATACATAACACAGAGCTACAAGACACATGTCACAAACCTACAAAATACATGACACGTAGCTTAAAAAGTACATGTAACAAACCTACAAAACACATGACACAGAGCTACAAGACACATGTCACGAACCCACGAAACGCTTGCCAACGGAGGACAGGTCAAACAGACTCACCTTCAGGAACAACTTTCTTCTTTTTTCTCCCCAACCTGGCTTGGATACGAGAAGATCTTCGTTGTCCGCAATCCTCATCCGAATATTCACTGCTCTGTGCTGCCTCTGTATGTTCATATGGGGTTTTAGTAACAATCTATATTGAATGCGTATCAAACTACAGGTTGACTGGTCAGTGGTTATATATCAACAATATATGCATTAGTTTTCCACAATATATATTTTAAAAAGTCTACAAACAGATCTTACTTCAACAAAACTAGGTAGAAAAATATCGAGTTTGTGGAAATGCCAGAGATTTACAAATAACCGTGAAAGTAAAATAATGAAATGAATCAAAGCAAAAAGCTTGCGATAAAGTTGTCAGCTCATCATACCTGATCCTTCCTCGTTTCCATCTTCTTCCTCCTGCTCCTCCTCCTCAACATCTTCTTCCTCCACTTCCTCTTCAACTCCCTCGTTCATGTCAACATAACTGCGGTTTTTGGAGGCTGCACGTCGTGCGTTCCTGATTTATATTGTGACGTTACAACGGTTAGATCGATGACATAATAATGGTTTCACACAATTTCCTTCACGATCTGTTTGCAGACTTGGGTCAACTCAGGGATCGGTGCCAAGTTACTGAGTATTGTCTGGATTATAAACTCAAGCAAAGCTTTTTTGTGGATTGTTTTTAAAAATGATGTCGTTTATTTGCATTTCGTCCAAAATTTCTTAACCACACATTAGGATTACAAACTTAATATCCTTCTACAAAATGTACCAAAAAAGCGAAGTTAATTATGATCTCTGTTAATGCGTTTAATCCTAATTTTAATCCCAAGCTTTTTTATCTTACTGCAGCAGGTGGTCATAATTCATAAACCTCATGTAAAAAGTCCGACACTTACGTTCGTTTATAATGATACAAGTCCCACTTAATGGAGTTGTTGAGGATTGTGAAAAGCAAACTTATTCGAGAAAACAAAGCGGCATCTTCAACAGCTTGTCTCCATCTGGTTACACGTCTCTCAGCTTTCGCCTGTGAAACAACAACAAAAAATGTGTAAAACTATGAGTGGAAAACAACAAAAATGCTGCCAATTCGGTCGCAATTATTCGAAATACCGACCTTCTCACGATCTGACCCCCCTTCGATGTCGGTCTGCTTCTTTTTATCTGAGATTCCAGTCATATATTGCTTCAGGAACCTTTAAACAAGGAAAAGCTGAGAAAAAATAGAATCATACCTGTAATTTATTGAAGTATTTCGTCTTTTATAACAACTTCCAGGTGGTTCAAGCGAGATACGAACTTACTTCTGAGGAACTGACGAGAAAAACTCCAGCAAAATATTCGAGAATTCAGACGCGGTTTCGGCGATTGAAATTCTTTGTTGAATGACCTCAGGCTCCTCCAAGGTTGAAAGACCGCCTCTAGTGGCCTCACTGACCATTGTTGTAAAGTGTTTCCGCAACACTGTGACATGTAACTCGTCGCCGTTAGATGGCAGTGTGCAGCGGCGAGCTGGAGGGTCAGTTTGTTGAAGGTTTCGTTTCTTGTTGATGGATCTGTGCAATAAATAGTGATCGAACCAACTTAACTCCACATGCAAGGTCAGTATTCTTCATCAGACATGGACTGCAACCCACAGGACAAATCTGGCCTGTTAGGTCTTAATTTGCCTGTCTGGGGTTAATGCAACACAGCGGCACTCAAAATGCAAATTTAAATTTCTGGTTTTTGCCCCCCCCCACACATGTAGCCACCAAGTGTTGATTTTGCATCAATTCACTTGCATCAAGCAAAATCAGTATCAGACATCCAACTTATTCCCTACCTGACAATTGCATCATAATTGTTGTTGAGACTTCGTCGAAGTTTAAATTCCCTCAAACCTCTGGACATGAGGGTGGAAATCAAATTATCCAATTCCTCGACAGTATTTATGCATAGCCACATATTCTGACCCGGTCGTGGCCATGTCACTTCTTGTTTCGATTTACGAAATCGAGCTAAACAAATTTACAAATTCATTATACAGAATATGTCAGAACAACACTAAATTTTAACGCTGTGTTTACATAGGCATTTAAAAAAATATATAGTTGGCATCAAATAAACAATCAGGTAATTGTTTGGAGTTTTGAAATTAACGCAATCTATGAACTTCTATGCCAAAATCATTGATTTAATTCCGAAATTCTTACGTTTCTTTTTGGATGGAGTGCTGAGTAATGAAAGAGGGACATCGTCCTCGTCAGTTGTTGGGGAGTTGTTTGAAGTTTGTTTCACAGGAGATTCTGAGAACATAAATGATGTTGGTGATGTAAAGATGACATTGATCAAAATATTTACATCTTTCCTTAAAAAAATAATTTTCATTACACTTTTTTTGTGTCACAAATGTGAAACTGTACAGAAAAGGTTAGTATGTGCAAAGAAATTTAATTTGACACCCCCATTATACAATGCTTCAACTTCTATACCAACATTATTGTTAAACACTTCTCTGTGTATAAACACTTGACACAACAGAACACAAGATGTACCCTGAACTTCAACTGGTGTAGGTAGTTTCTTTTGTGGTGATTTCAGTGGCACAATTGGTTCTTCTTCTACATTGGGCATTGTTGTGTAATCAATAACATCGCCAATCCAACCTGTTTCAATGTACAGGCCTGGAACTCCATCACTAAATATCCAATACCTGGAACATAAATATCATCATTCATAATATCTTTCCAAGAACTACACTGTTCCAATATTTATGTTGTAAATGTTGATAGTGTCGTTTTGAAGCATTCAAATATAACAGGAGTATAGTTTGAGTCAGAATTGTTTCATATGGCACAAATGCATTTTGTCCGAGACTAAGCACTAATACTGTGCGTTTGGAATTTTCACAACAACATAAATTTATCATTGCTTATTGTTATCTCTTAATGTTTACAGTCAATTTTCTCCTTTAAAAACTCACAATGTACTGTTTACTATTTAGAGCACACCATTATGACAAAAATGATTCATAATCATCTGCCTGAATGTAAACAAACCCGACCTGTTATGGTTTCGGTCGGTGCCGAGACAAACTTTTCTCCTGACAACTTGGGCAGTTGCCCTCGATTCTGTTAACATCCTGGTGGCTTTTTCCTGCTCATAAACGATCCTCTGCTCCTCCTGGATGCGAATTCGTTCCTCCTCCAGCTGCCTCCTCTTTTCCATTTCCTCTTTTCTACTTTGTTCAGTGAGTTTTCGACGACTTTTTACCCTAAAACATAACAGAGTGATTTCATATCAAATCACCAAATTTGAATCACAGTTTTGACCTGACCCTTTTCAAATTCAATGAAATTTACACAGCAGCTTTATAATGATAAAATAACTAAAAGCTCCAAATTTTACAATAAATGAACAAGTACTTGTGAGATATCGCACTTTGAAATTGCCATGAATTTGCCACAAGATCGCAAAACTGTTCAGTTTTTACAAACATGCACTGCAATTTAAACTTATTAACTTAATGCATATTAAATGAAACCTACATCAAATATCTCAATTAACCAACACAACAAACCTGCTGATAAGATCAATTGTTTCACCATTCTCTTTTTTAACAGGGGATTTCTTCACAGTTTCTTCTTTATCTGAACTTGGTGGTGATGTCGGCATGCCCTGAAAACCACATATGTTTGTTTTGTGATTGTCAGAAGCCTAAAACTCTATTAAAAAGTACTTTGGTTGGTTCCTTGTCTTTGTCTTGTGCCTTTTTATCCTTTTTGTGTTGTTTGGCTTTTTGAAATGCATCCGCTGCTTTCTGTAATGCATCACCCATGTGGATTTGTACAGCGTAAGTGTTCATCACACGATAAGCAAGAGTCCCCAACACCTCGAGTTGCTCTGATGGCTCCATATCATACAACTCCAACTCAAACAAACGTTTGGCTGTCTGGAAATTATTGTGCAAAAGAAATTAAAAGGGATTGAATACAGATGAATGTCTGTAACAATTCAATCAACTATAATTAGGAAAAGTTGAGCAACTTACAGTGGAGTTAAGAGCGTTGTCTACATTCTGGGTAATATCTGAATCTGCATCCTCCACGTCTTCGTCATCAACTTGTCGAAGGCAGATTCGAGTTAATTCGCAACAAACATCGGGTGAAACATGGACCTTGAATATGTGGATAATTAAATTTAACCATAACCTAATGATTGTCACTGCATACGAATGAATCAAGTTTTTGTGTAATGCTAACTGTTAAGCACAAATAGTTATTTTGAATACCTAGCACAAATTAACATTGCCACAGTTTCGTTTTGTACAGTTATGTGATTGCATGGCTGTTGGATAAAGTTATACCTGGTTCAGTTTATAATCAAGTTCCATATACTCCTTTGCAATGTCGTCAACCAACAAAGTCTGGAGCAGAACAACCACAATTTTGCTCGTCACAGAAAATCTACGACCAACGAAATTATGTTACCATGGCTACAGTTTTCACATCTAGGAAATGTCATAAAATGTTTGTGGCCGCTACAACACACAACATACCAATAAACTTTAAATTTATCAAACCAGTTGCACATCTGCCACACCAATAAAGTAGATTCCAACATACCCTTGCTTTCCATTTGCAACTGCTTCCCCAACGGTTTGAAGTGAGAACTGCTTATGATACGACGGATCTTTCGGAGAGAGAAGATTGTGGTAACAATGAAGGAATTCACAAATCATGGCAATATCTCCAAATAAGGTTGTGGGAAGTTCACCAGGTAAGGACACAGATTCAAAGTTGGGAAGACTTCTAAAATATCCAACAAACAAGTTTTAACAACTATGACAATAGCTAATGACATAAAAAGGCAAATACTAGGAAATAGTGCTTTGAGAGTATTAAAAGTGAGATATGTGATTAACTCAAATTTTCTTTATATTCTCAAACAATTGGGGTATTAAATGTTACATTGAGGCCAAACTATTCTGTTCACACTGCAAGTTATAAAGTACAAATAAATCATGGTTGAGAATGCATAAGTGTAAAAATTACTAATCCAAAAAGATTTCTGTTGCAAACACAACTTCTTGAAAACTTAAAAAAATCTGCATTTTTTTAACCAAACTTTTGGTAAAATCTATTTTAAATATTTCCTGCATACTTTTGCCTTCCAACCCTGACAAGATGTTGGTCCTCATATCTTCCAGTATCCTGTTGCTCCTGACTCCCATTCCTGGCTCTGTATTCCCGCATCCACTTCCTCCTCTCTTCAGGAGTCATAGAATTACATTTCTTCTTGAACTCCAGATGTTCCCATTTCCTTAGTATGTCGTCTTTAACTTCCACTGGAAGGTTTTGGAGTTGCTTCTTCGTTAAAATCTTGCACGCTCTACATAAATATGAGGTGGAATTACAAAGAAAGGTTTTTCACACTTTTATGAATTTTTCTGCTTTTCCAAACCCATGACCACTGTGGTTCGTTATTAGTTAAGTAGAAGACAGGCAAGTACTTACGTGGAGGTCATAAGTTTGTACTTGTGACTTCGAAAAACTTTTTCTTTTTTTAGTGAAAGCATCTGTCTCACGATAATGGGTTGAGGAGGTCTTCGTGGAGTGTTTTTTGAGGGGGTTCCCCTCTGTTTTGCTGGAGTTCTGGAAGCAAGAAGTTTGACTCCCCCTTTTTTGGTAAGTTCCAAAAGCGTGGCCTGTTTCTTCTTCCTTGGCGATGAATTTTTGCGTGATGACCCGGAATGTCGGTCAAACGGGGAACTTAACGCATGCATTGGTGACAAACCACTATTTACCAGTTCATTCTCTGCATCTATTCCATTCAAAGTAATCCCATTTGCTAGCTCATAATCATCACCATGCACGGATGTCGGAGATTTCATAAGGTACGAATCCAAGCCATATTTTGATTTGTTGATTTTCTGTCGAATTTTCTTCTCATGTTTAAACCTTTTTGCGCCACCAAGTGTCAAACTTTGGTTTTTTCTCTTGTAAGTTTTTTTAAATATCGGGGCGAAAGCATTTTCACCATTATTCATAGGTGACCTTGACAAGTCGGCAACTTCATCTAAAGTCTGCTTCATGTGTTCTTCTCTCCTGTCCATGTCCCACAACTCACGGAGGAATGCTATTGCCGGGTGCGAACACTTTTGTATCATGTCCGTTTCTTCTTCAGTTGATATGAGCGACTTCAAAGAATACCTGAATGCCTGAAAGGAATCAATGGAAATTAGTGTGGAAAAGTTTATTTCAAAAACATTGTCTTCCATAATTGTAAGGCATTAATGAGGGAGGGCAAAATCAAGAAATGTGATAAAATTTTACCATATTTTCATCAACAATCCACCGAACAATCTCTTTGACTCCAGCTGGACGAATGGCGTTGGAACGAATAAACAACCTTATCAATTCTCGGTTTGGGGGTTTTTCCATTCTTGTCAAATATTCACATGGAACTCCATTGACCACCTGCAATAATCAACATTGCCAGCTCAGCAAGGATAATAATAATTTACTGACAAATAGTTGAAAGTCATCCGATCTGATAAATATGTGATAGAAAATTAACCAGTACCCATTGCACAAATGACAAAAAACACAAAAACAAAGTTGTCTGTTTTTGTAAAATTTTAGCTAAAAACCACCATGAAATTTGCAAGATCATTTTTGTCACCTCACCTTGTTCTCATCCGCCAGTAAAATTACATAGTGAAGCGGGAGAAGTGAGGGCCTCTTTCCTTTGATTGGAAGAGTTTTAGATGAAGAAGCAGCCCGGGGTGATCTTCTATTGCCTACAACACATAACAAGTTACATGAATTCTTTTTGCAAAACCCAAACACTAGAACTCATTTAATGTAGATTCTGTTTGTACCCGAGATTATTCCGGAATAGGTGAAGGTTTTTTTTTGTGCAAAGAAGTTTCTTTTAAGCATGATTTTCTGTAGTTAGAGGCAAAACATGGCTAGGACATCTTTAGGCGCATTTTCAGATTAACTATGTATATTCAAAATAACCATGTTCTTCTGGATTTATTTATATTTCAAATTTACCGCAAGTTCTAATATTTTCTGGATTTTTGTAGAAGTATAAAAGCATTGTGATCACCTGATTTAAACATGTCGGTGATTAAAGCTTGGCGGCCTTTGTTTTCTTTGTCACTAGAGGGCGATGTATTGGTGGAAGTTTTTTCATCAAGAGAAGAGTCAAGTTCAGAATCTCCATTTGTCGTTGGAATCTCTTTACCGACCTCAACGATCGTTGCTGAATACGTCTTGTTTGGTTTCGGCTGAAATATAAGTTAGTCTTTAATCGACCTCCATTGTTTACTTACAGTCTGTGAGGTATACATTCTTTTTCCAGGAAAACAAAATATGCATAGTTTACAAATATGTGAAAGGCTATTAGTTTTAGGCATAACCATTCCCCAAACTGTTCTATTGATTATACCCACCCAGGAACCCAAATACCAATTAACCCAAACCTTTTAACACTACTTTCCAGTTGGGAAGTAACGAAATTCTTCAAAAGTAACTTACTGTGAACATGACTTTCTCTCCAGGCATCAACTTAGTGAGAAACATGTCATGTGCTTGCTGAACAATGACATCTAGTGGAGCAAATGAATGTTGGACAAGCTTTAAAACTGGTTTTTCCCAAACTTCGCCATAAGCTTGTGCAAGTCTGTTCAAACAAAAAATATACAAGTTGTATAAAACGACATAGTTTTCACATATATGCTTGTACCTAAATTACCTCCATTCAACATAACCAAAAAATTATCACAAAAATTAAATTTTAATTACCGATCTCTACATGACTTTTCAGATTGCAAAGCTTCATTGTAAGTGAGCTTGTGCTTTCCAGTGCATTGACAAGTCCATATTTGTCTCTCATAGAGCTCCAACCTCTCTTTGTATTCCCTTGATACAAAAAAATTCAAATAAATTTGGAGAACTTTAGGGAAAAACACTTTAGTAGCTACAGATATAAGTTTGCTGTATATTTTAAAGACATTAAAAATGATAAAATATAAGATAGAACCATGTATTAGCCACAGTTTTTGAAGACTGACACAGCAAACTGTGCAATACTGGGGGACCTAATTTTTCATTCTTCACAAAACATGAAACAATATAAGGGACTATAATTGGATGAAACATACTTTTCCGAATAGAAAACTTCTTTTGTGTATGGAATCACGAATGGCTTGGCGTCTTCTTCATCCGGCGCAGATGAGACAATGAATGGATCCAATATGTGTTTGCCGTTTAAAGGCATCCCTGCTTCTTTTACATTACAAAAATGTTGTCATTACAAATCAGCTTTACTGCGGATTCTGTCCACAAATAGTCGAAACATGGGTAAGAATAATGATTTCGAAATTTAAATACTATTAAATCTTAACTACAAAATACACTTTTATACTTAACATCTATACAATTTGTTTTTTGCAACTCCAATGTATCATAAATACTGAATAAAATAACAAAAATTACCAAATACAACTTTTCAACAAAACTGACCAAAGTGGTCCTGATTTTCGAAAAATCAGCTTCAAAAACAAGAAAAAGTGCACCTAATTTTTAGTATTTGCTCTTTCTGTGTCTTAACATTAGATAAATGGTCACACAAGTAAGTCAAAGGTAGATGCGGATATACCACGCCGAAGAAAATGGCGCGCGAACCACTTCGCGACAAACCTATTTTGCGAGTCTGTTTGGGTGGATCGCTTACAGATCCAACAAAACATTGTAAAACTTTTTATATTTCCATAAATTCTTATCCTGCAGTGACTATTGGTGTTTAAATACCATGCACATATTGTCAGCTTATTACGCAGCGGAAATATGGAACATCGCGCGTTTATTTCTACAATAAAATTAGTTTTAACTAAAAGTTTTGTAACGCGCTTCGTCTTTTCTCCGGACTCTGCGAGCGAGGAAGCCTGGTAATTACTCAAGCAAATAATCCAAAGCTATACAATACAAACGACCAAGATAAAATAAATCAAATACATATTTGCCGGAACTTTCCCAACACTTTTATTGTAAAATGTTTGATCTGTATTTTTTGTGCAACCACGTTTATACAATCATGAAATTGTCAGGATCTGAAAGAAATCAATTGCATTTGAAATGTTTCGCTAAGAATATTCGCGCCAAATCAAAATTTCGCGGGAACGTTCAAAGAAACAAATAAACTTACAATATGTAAACTTCTAGAGCTTTCATGCTATTTCAAAGGCAAACTGAAACCATAGTACGAAACAAACTGTTTATTTAAATTGATTTACATATTTTTATTTCTCAATTAGTCCTGAAAAGAATGTTGGCTAAACAAACATAAAGCGGAATTTAAAATAATTTACAATGTATTTGCAGTAAAAAAGAGAAAAAGAAAGACAGATAAAGTAGTAATTAGCAAATTAAGTAAATTTATCATAGTTTCGGGAGGATAATCTGTTTCAGCTAACATATTTTATAGTCGATTTCTATTGCCGTTCTGCGTCAATGCACTCACTGTATTGTTTATATTTTTGCACCACGTGATTATTATTTTATTCGTGTTGTGCAGAAAAGTTTGCGTAAATTTTTATACATTTTATTTTGCAGCGTTTATATTCAAAACGCTTTTTTGAATAAACTTCAAAATGTGTTTCTGCTGCTAAATTTGAGGAAAACTCTGGGCCTATTAATAAACACAAAAATATGAAGCGGGTTTTAAATGTTTTGAAAACTTTCGCAAACCGAACAGAGATAAGCAGATTATCTTCAACATATATTCCGCCGTACAATGTTTCTGTAAAAGAAGACTATCAACCTGTTTATAAATATTCTGGAAAGAAGAGTCGACAAAATCGACTACATGTGTGTGGACTGACTATCACTGGAGCTTTGGGGGTTTTAGAGCTTCCATTGCCCAACCTTGTGAAGGGAAAGAGGGACCCTATTAACAACCAGACCTCCCCATATCTGCTGTATCTGGAGAAAATCTCCTATGCAGCCTGCGGGTATGGTTTCACTCTTTTTGCCACAAACAGGAGAAAGGGTGGTAATAAAGTGTTTGGTTGTGGAGTAAACACAGACTCACAAATTGGTTTCCATCAAAATCAAATAAAGAAACTCAAGTCTGGAGAAATACATAATCCATCACTTGCATATGTCATGACTCCAGGCCCAATACCCCTGCCATTGAAAGAGCCTCATAACACAAGGGTGATTGATGTTGCTGCTGGAAGGGCCCATGCAATTGTGCTGACAGATACTGAGGGAGTATTTTTTATGGGAAACAACTCATATGGACAGTGTGGAAGAGATGTAATTGATGGGGAAATATACCTGAACAGCAAACTGGTCCACAGGATTCAGCACAAACATTTTGACAGTAAAATTGTAAATGTTGAGTGTGGAATGGACCATTCTTTATTACTTTCAGCTTCTGGTGATGTGTATTCATGTGGTTGGGGTGCAGATGGGCAGACAGGACTGGGAACATTTGAAAAAACATCTGAGCTAACGAAAGTGAAGGGAGACATAGAAGGTGTGAAAATTAAGAAGGTTTCGTCATTTGCTGACACTACACTAGCTGTCTCCCATGATGGTGATGTATTTGCCTGGGGAAGTTCAGAGTACAGACAACTCGGATCTGTGTCGGATTCAACACAAGTTTTAACGTCTACACATCTTCCATTTATTAAATGTGGAAAAGTGGTTGATGTTGCATGTGGTGGAACATGTTGTATGATCCTTAACGAAGACGGAGAAGTGTTTGTTTGGGGATATGGAATTCTGGGGAAAGGTCCCGAGCTTGAAGATACTTGTTGGCCTTCAAAAATCCCCATGACTCTTTTTGGACAAACAGATTTTAATCCTGATATTAAAGTAGTGCGGATAAGTTGTGGTCTTGGACACTTTGCCGCCATCACGAACTCAGGTGAACTTTACACATGGGGCAAGAACAAACACGGTTGTTTGGGAATAGGAAATCACAATGATCAGTTCTTTCCATGGAGAGTAACTGTTGGGTCTGAAGTAAAGGATGTGAAATGTGGTGTGGATCATACAGTGATTTTGTCAAAAACTTTAGTATAAATTAATATGTTTTTTTTCATAAACCTAAACACAAAAAATGCCAGTTGTTGGTGAAATCTAGCTATACTAAGCTATAAAATAACATTTCTATTATTTGTGAATAGCAAAGTGCTTGGCTTGTGTTACATCAGTTCTATGTGCTAAATCACTATGACAACCTTATCGCTTTGAAGGATTAGTTGTTAACATATAAGTGTGTCTGTATTATACCATGTCAAAAGTAACCCAGCCAGTTTGCAGATCCTACCACAGGTGCATGTTATTGAACTGATTGAGGTAATATTAGATTTTGCTGATGGTTTCTATTATTTACAGAATTCTGCAAGGTATTTCTGTGATGTCAACGACGGAAAAACCACAGAAACAGAACTTAAGGGCTTTCTCAATGACATCCACACAAATTCTCAATCAGGAGTTGAAAATAAGTGATGCTTGTGTTGAAGTGAGAGTACAATATTCTTTAAATTTTGTTTTTTATTCATGCAATGAAAAAACCTAAAGTGACAGTGTTGTTCAAATTGTTTGAAGTGTATCTGCTTACTGCTGCGTCCTTTTAATTTTGTGTATGTTGCCTACAAAACATATTTCTGTGTTAACTGATAATTTGCTGTGTAGTAAAATCATAAATGTTTGCAGCAAATGAAGAAGGTAGCATCAGACAATGAGTTTCTTCGCGTGGTTGTGGAAAGTGGAGGGTGTTCAGGATTCCAATACAAATTTGACCTGGACACCAACACAAATGATGATGACAGGTAACCACCGTTGGCAAAACCTTTCTTTATTTTAAGGTGGAGAGTAAGCATGTCCAGCTACAACTAGGCTATTGATATAATACAGTGTGTTGTTTACTAAACACTGTACAGAGTGCAAGATTCACTTTTTATATACAGCTTCTCAAAACTGTGTTAAAATAAAAGAAAACATAAGTTTTTTTTAGTTTGCAACAACATGTAAAATTTTGTACCCAGGGTGTTTGAACGAGAAGGAATTAAAGTAGTTTCAGATGAAACCTCACTCGAGCTGTTGGATGGATCCACTATCGATTATGAAGAAGAATTAATAAAATCTGCCTTTCGAATAAAAAACAATCCCAAATCAAAAACAAGTTGCTCATGTGGGGTGTCATTTGATGTTGAATTATGACAACCTTTACACTTGGTGTATCGTTCATGTTCAACTTTAATTGTATTTTTGTGCAGCAATGTATACAAAATGAGTTTTTATTCACACTCATTATTTTTCCTTCTTTTTCTGGAATATATTTAAATTTTGTTTAAGATTTTGCACTTCCTATAAAAAAGCTGTTTTTCATTTTTTTGAGGTGTGATTATTGGGTGACATGAGCAGAGTGAATTAAATACCTTTGCATACCACTTTCACACACAAGCATGGTTGAAAGGTCAATTTAATGTCAAACTAAACTGAGGCACAAAAAAAATATTCGAAAATAGCAAATACAAAAATATTATTCAGCTCGTACAGAATTTAAAAGTTACCAATGTGACCTAAAATGGTATTGATGATGGCAGATTATCAAAAATGAAATGTTTAACAAAGAAACTACTAAAATCATATAAACTTGCTTTCTTGTGATGCTTTTCACTTGGCATTGCAACAATAAATACAGTTATTGGAACATTAAAATTATAAGAATATTTTCTTACAATAAATGCACTTGCTCATTGACACAAAAAGTTTCAGTTTTAATTGAATCAATACATATTAATACCGAAAATATGATGGCTATGGGCTATTTAGTCAAAACACCCACATTAATAGACAGAAGCAAATAACCAAACATCTTCGAACCTGCCTTTATTAACTGGGTCGCTGCAAGCATGGTTGCTTGTGACCTTCACAAGTGTTATGACAACTTTTACATAGAAATCACAGTAGAAGTTTAAAACATTCCCGACATTCTCATGAACGAGTTTGCGTAAGCCATCGGTTGCACATTTGGGTGTTTCTGTAACACAATGACGAGCAATAATTTGAAAATCTCAAATGAACATGGAAGTAGTTGTAAATATAACATACATATTTTATCACAATCAGATTTAACTTTTCTCTATTCCAGGCTTTACTGATAAGATTCTACACATTAGCGACTTAATGTTTGAATTCAATGCATTGCTCTATAATTATACCAATGTCTTCCCTGGGATTTTAAGTAAATAACAAATATACTTACCACTGCCTCAAACTGTGTGAAATGTGGCTTAAGGTCAGGAGGTCGCAGAGTAATAAAAGCCCCCTTGTTTCCCATTTGATCACAATAATTAGGAGCGGAAAATATCGTCACACACTTGTCATTATGTTGGGATTCGTAGCCTTCTTGCTGCAGAAAATTACCATTAATGTACATAAATATTATGTGTAACATTCACAAACCAACAAACGCTTAAATTATAAACACATACCTTGACTTCATGGCTTCTTATAATGTAATCAAGACCATTGTTATCCAAAAATTTTTGTGTAATGTCTGGCCCAAACTGACAGCTGACCCCTCGCTTGCTGGTACCCCGACCACGCAAGAGTTGTGGATCTGACCACAAGAGGTCGCACATTTTCCCACTTTCTGGGGGCTGCCGGTTTCGATCGATTTGTCGAAGGTCATTCAAGGTCACCCCATCTTCCTCACAAAGACCACCATGCATTACCTGATTAGGTTCAATGAATCAACTGACCACTTAACATATGATCTTACTTGGGTTGCATGATATTAAGCTATCCGATAGATTAAGGCCATACAGTAAACATATAACACTCTACGAAAGCACTTTGGGCTTAAAAATGCAATTATTTGTGACTAAAGAACAAATCTAAAGTAAACGATTTAAGACATGAAATGTCCGACAGTTAGAACTTACAAGAACTTTCCCATTAACGCAGTAAGCAAGAGGAAGCCAGTTGAAAACTTCACTGAACAGAGTCATCATATTTCCACCATATTTTTCCTTTACTTCACCTTCGAATCCATACATCTGGTTCATGTTGTCAGTTTCATGGTTGCCTGGAGACGCACACAACATACAGTGAATCTTTCTTTCCAAAAATTTATCGAAAACAAATTCCTCAATTCGTTGCCGTTTATGTAACGAACTTATTTGAGCTAGTTCTTTTAAAAGTAAATATTTCTTTTGAGAAAATGTTTCATACCTCTAACAAGATGGAAATGCTCTGGGTAAAGAATTTTGTACCCAAACAAAATAAGAATGACTTCAACCGACCACGAACCTCGATCGACAAAATCCCCATTAAACAACTAAAAAGTACAAAATGGAATCAAAGCTGATTGTTTCAGAGTCCATCAGAACTTACATATGGATTTTCTTTAGATGGAACATCATTAATTTCAAAAATATGACAGAGGTCATAATACTGCCCATGTATATCTCCACATACAGTCAACTTCTTATCCTGTTTTAAAAAGTTTGATCAAAACAAAATTCACACATGTTAATATTTTTTTTTATCAATTACAACAGATAGAAACCTTTTCAATTGTTATGTCAACAAGTGTCTTGAGTTTGGAGAAAATTTCTTTAACTTTCAAGAGAATCTGATATGCGTAACTACAAGACACAAACATATACATTAGCTTGTATATCACTAATAGTTGGAAGTTTTTAGACTTACCGCTTGTGTAACTTCTTCTGGTCTTTAAACCACTGAAGAAGGTTTTTCATAAACTCTGCATCAATTCCACTTTCAGGTATAGTGGGTCCATCATATGATGACTCAACGGCTAAAAAAATTTTTAAGCTTGATTTTTAAAAACTTTAAACTTACAAACTATGGCCCAGATTGGAAAGTTCAGAATTTAGCGTAGGATTTTTGTTTAGATAATCTTGATTGTGCAGACTAACCAAATATTTTGTGTGTGTGGATTGTCAATAAAATTATGTAAAATAAATGATTTATTTCAATCCACACACACAAACAAACATATACAAAAAGTGGATATATTATATCGTTAGTAAATGGCAAAAAAAGCAGAAATAGTTAACTGGCCAAACTTACACATGGCATCAAGATTGATCGTCTCAGAAACAGGTTTTTTTTTATCATCACAGGAAATTGCCTTTTCGAAAGCTTTTTGTTTCACGATTTTATTGCACTCAGAATATTTTAGTTTTGCATCTTTGTCATTGGGTCTAACTTTGACCACCTAAAAACAATATTAGAATTTAAAACATTGGAAATAATTAATTTTCAAGCACGTTTTCCACTTACAGATTCCAAATCTCTAAGAGCTTGTTTAAATTTTCCAAGTGTCATGTATGCGGATGCTCTTCTGTAGTAACCCTAAGCAGGTAAATAAATAAATTATCCATTTATGATGTCCGGCAATTTTTATTGCCACTATTGTTTGCATCAACACATAAAACTTAGTGACAATTTTTGAAAAGGAGTACAGTTTGCAGCAGCATTCTCCAACGAAAGTTTATCACTGCAAGCAAGCCCTCACCTTGATATATTTCTTATCAATAGTAATAGCTTTGCTTGCATCCTCCAGAGCGTATCCATAATTCTCCATCCGAAGCTGAGCAAAACTTCGATTTGCAAAATAAACGGCCGAATCTGAGTTCAGCGATATTGCTTCGGTGTAAAGTCTGATCGCTTCCTCATAATTTTTTTCTATTTGCATAAAACTAATGTTATTGTACATATGTATAACAATTTCAAATATTGCTTTGTTACAATTCTATTCTTTGTGGCATGCTTTATTCCATTCAGTAAATATGGGTTACTTGGGTAAATCGATTTATTGCCAGATTGGACAAAATGTTTTTGTGAAAATTTATCGATAATCCGCGCAATATTAATGAGCTAATGCATTAACATACGAAAAAACGTTGCGATCGTCCGCGCAATTAACGATCGCTGAAACAAAATTCTCTGCGCAAAAAACAAACTTTCCAAACTGGCATAATTGCAATCACATATGCACTTACCTTTGAAGCACTGATTTGCACGTTCCTTCACTTTTTCAGCATTGTCTTTCATATTTTCGTCTATTCCGTTTTCGACTGGATGTGAATCAACACAGCTACCATCTCCGTCCATAATTAAACTGTTGATTATTTAATTACAACGTATCAACTTGCTTTATTCGAACTTAATTTACCGACGAACCACAAATGTTTTATTTGTTTGAACATGCCGAACTCTGTTAAAAATCCAATAAGAGCAAAATATATGTCCGTGAATATTGTAGTAATTTGGCTTTGAGAGGCAGTCAATCAAATATTTTTTGCCAAGACAAACTAGTTTTACATAATTGTGTGCAAGTCAAACCAAAACGTAGATTATTGTTAAAAATTAAAACAAAAGCACACTTTTATTGAGCAATTGTTTTCAATGCAAGACCTGAAATGAGTAAAAACGTCATTGTTTTCATCTTATTTGGATGTTCCTTGCCATAAACCACTTTTGTATAATCATTTGAATTTAAAAAAAAATGATTTTTAACGAAATTGTGGGGTTAATTACATGCGGTTAGTTACATCACGTGGAGCTAATGATTTTTTGCAATTGCATTCATGAAATTTGGAACATTGAAATGAAATGTTTTGCAAAACATTAGGTCGTTTTCACCCGCAAACGCAGCTACAAAGCTAGATTTTTTAAAAGCAGAAATTAACCTTTAGAATAAGCAAGAGCATGATGTTGTCATGCCGCGTGATTACCCAACTAGCTGGTGATGTCACTTCCGGTGCTGGCTGGCTGCTCAACTGCTTGATCACAGTTTGAAAAAGGAAGTTACGTTTGAGAAAGGCAGCAGGTTTGTTTGCTCTTGTTAATGTTGGCGGTTAATAAAGCCAGGTATGAAAATGATGGTAAACTTGATTGAACATGTTTGCACAAGTATGTGTATTGTATTTAGGTATCAATTATTGACATTGCGGTCATGAAAACTATGTCGTTGAGTAGATATATTTAGAATGTGTGGTGTAGAAATGTGCTGAGCACTTGTAAGTTGTTGCATCCTTGACTGAAGCGTGTTAGCAAGGGTGTTTGGTTAAACGTTATTCAAAATTCGCTAAACATAAAAATATCGATAACTCGCCAAAACATTTGCGTAGAAAGTTGGTGGGAAATTAGGGTGCGCCCTTGGCTTGATCGTCTTCAAAAATATCACCTAGTGTATTACACATGCGTATTGCCTGGTTATGTCGCCTCGTGTGTCGTTTAACACGAATTTCAAGCTCAGAATAAAACTTATACTATTTCCACACACTTTGTACATGGACAGACATGGTCAGTTTACGTACTGCAACCTTTTCCGTCAAACGAAACCATTTGATCTCTTATCAGTTACGAGGCGCTAAAACTGCAACCTCTAAAAGCACTTTAATTGTGAACTCTTGTTTTATCGTTTTGATAATCAGCATGACGCCGGTTGCCCACAACAAACGAGCTTATTACCACAAAGAGGTCGCTGACCGTAAAGCAGGGTTATAAAAAGCTCCTATAACCGCTTGTTTTGAAACTGGGTCGCGGTCGAAAAGTGAAAAATAGAATCCTCGCCGCATAACGGTCATTCGCCCTAGTATTTGTTTTGATTATGGCGTCACAGAACTAAACGCACGCAATAGCCGGTGTGTGTGACGTTTCATTCCTGCCAACAAGCTAGTTCAGTGAAATACTCACATTACAAGTGGCGACATAATTTCTATTTGCAGTGAAAGTTTTGAGTGATCTACCAGAAATGTTGGACGGTCAGTTGAGTTATATTAAACCCATCAAAGTGTTGCCAGCAACAAACGCCCAATACTTAGCAAAGTTATTGATTCCGTGAAAGAGATTCTATTGAAAAGTGGTTTTAAAACCTTGCGAAAAGGCTTACAGTGATGTGAGAGGGAATAATCCCTATTAAATGCAAGGGCAGCAGTTTACAACCAACGCAGTAATTTCACAGTGAATGTTGTGCACGAGTATTAACCTCTGTACACATGTATACAATATCCGTTTGAACCAAACGCTCAACAAATGTATTTCACAAACCATGTTTGCCCTCAAGATAACATTGCTGGCTATCATACATAGTTGGTTGATAACATAACATGTGAGAATGTCATGACAGGTTAATAGCGAACGCTGTTTTCATGAAACAAATTGCTGTAAATGTCCGAAGTCAAATAATTAAACCTGCCTTAAGTTCGGTTAACGCTATTTTGGACAATTTTGCAAAGGTTCGCGTTGTCGCGGGTGCAGTGTGTAACATTAGAAGCAAAAATATTTCAAAATAACATTGCGGTTTGAAGGACAGGGATTGCGACAAGCTTAATTAAAATGTTGACAGAATATTCCTAACAATCGATTCGACATAAATCCCCTTGTGACTCACAAACCAATTAGTTGTGTTGTCACAATGCATGTTTGTCACGCATTGTTGTTGTTTGCATTCCCGCTGTTTAAAACAGTGCACGACTGTGACGCCATTGTATTGTCATCTAAATTGGCACAAAAATAAAATGTTTCTTTTGTATACTGATGTGTACGTTGTTAAACTGTTAATAGCAAATACTCGCATGAGTTTGTTAGCTGTTTCTTTTTACGAGAGCAAATGGATTTTTTCCTGCAAAAGTTGCCAACCTTTGTCATATGCGTAGCCCACCTAAATGTCTGTGCCATCTTGTGGCGAGCAGTATAAGCTCTACAAGTATTCCAGGCGTTTATCGACCAGAATTAATTCTGCCGGTCGATTTGCAAAGGTCTTTGTGTGGGGATTTTGCCGCCAATCGATTTAAACGCACAGGAAAAACCTGCTTGACGTGCTCCGGATCGATGCGAAACGCACCCGACGCGCCAATTTGCCGAAACACGTTTCGCATTTGCAGTAGACTTTAGCCTGCACTTGTGTTGTGACGTAACAAAGGTTGAAGTTACTAGTCGGAGGAAAGTAACAAATTGAACCGCTTGCTTCATTCGAAGTTTTGATGGCTTGCTCTACAAGCGGAAACCGTAATATGCCATCAGAACATACAGGAACTTTTCTCGAACTGGGTTTTTTTGCAAACAGTGCCATTGTTTCAACCTTTCATTATCAGTGCATGAACTTGTAGCTGCCCACAGTTTAACGGCTAATTTAATGAAGAGTTTTCAAAAGCGAGAAAGCGCGGTGGATTTGCAACTTGTGAGAAGAACTATAAGAAAACAGGAAAGTGTAGCGACATATGGAATGTGGCTCCAAAGGAGTAACCCAAGGCTACGGTGGAACCGACTGACAAGCCGTAGGTCGTAAAATCGATTTAAATTAAAAATGTTTGGGTCCTAAACAAGAAAAACCCCGTCAGTCGTGAGTTCCCGGCGACAATGGGGAAGTATAGAACCGTGAAGTACGGTTGAAAGTTGAAGAAGTGAAAATATTTAAAGGCTGAATTTGAAAATTCGGCGATGTAGTTATTACATGTTGGTTTATGTGTTTTGTTGTATTTTAAACTTCTCTGCTCATGGGTACAAAAAATCCTGTAGTTGTAACTTTGTTGTTTTCTTGCAACAGAATCTTGCCAGTATTTAAGACCGTTTGGTTTGTTAATAACGGCCTCATATAAGCCTTCCTTATTTCCTTCAGAATTTTTCAATTAAGTGTTTTCACATTCAAAAGCTTTACATTTGTTTTTCGAAGCTAAAGCTCAAATTGTTGAAAGATCGTCCAATCGTTACCACGTGAGTTGCTCAAACCACGCTTTGGTTCGTTATAATGAATGTGGTAAATGTGAAATATGACCCCACCCTGCGGAAATGCGCATGGCTCCCGTGCATTAATCTAATACCTACAGTCAAGCCGGCTCGATGCTAATTTGATTAGAGTCGCTTCTGCAGCCTAACGGGAATATTTTGAGTTGCGACCATGGGGTTACTATGCTGAACAAACCTGTTGGCTCGCTTGCCTCTGTTTAGTTTAATTATGTGTAAAAATTTTATCCAGATTATTGAATATTTTAAACTTTGCCAGAAAAATGTGTTTATTCACAAGTGGAAGTCGTTTTCTGTCAGTAAACTGCTGTGTTGTTGATAGTCGACCACCGAGGGTTTGTTTTCGATTTTTCTTCATATAAATATTACTGGTTCCAAAATAGACGTGGTTTGACAACAAAGTCATCTTTCGCTTTTGAAATGTGAAACTATTATTTTCAGATTGTTTTGTAAGTTTAGTTGTTTTGTAAATATGTCGGGATTTACTTCAATTCTCGGTGCTTTCATCTGCTTCTATCTAACCGGTAAGTAGCAACATTTTGTATGGTTATTTGGTTGCTTTGTTTTAAACCACTCCAACATGAAAGCAACAGTCGGGAGAACGTCTTACACCTTCTTCGTTCCATTATTAACGCCGATTCGTCGCGCTTTGGGTTAACCTCGTGAGTAGTTTTAATCTTCGTGTAAACATCACCACAGGGTAGAGATCCAAGTAATTGCGGCAGATGGACGTGAACCGATCGATTTCTGGCCTGATTGGATTAAATAATTTTGTATCGATTGAAGTTACACTTATGCGTGACCTTGAAATGTGCCGAGATTTGCTTTTACGCAGCCTCCCTAACACTAATTCTAAGGTCGATTGTTTCCAAAGGATCAAAGTGTGTTCTGGGAACTTGCGACGTTTCAAGGGTTATTGTTTTATTTACAGGAACACTGGGAGCGGTGGTCAGCGTTCCACCCCCGGCAAGAATTTCCCAAGTTGCTGGCTCGTCGGTTTCATTACCGGTAAACCCCCTGAATTATTTTCGCCGATATATTTTATTAAAACTTTGACGAAATTTCCAGGTGACTTTCTCCAACGTTTCGGCAAATTCCACGTTCACGTGGTACGTGGGTTCGACATCGGTCGCCAACGTCACTTTCACCGACGGAGCGCTTACTGATAATACGACATCTAGCGGATACAGTAAGATTCCCACCAACATAGATAATTTTTGTTCAGTCCTGTATATTTTACCACCGAAACTTTCAGATCTTGAATCATTCAACGACACAATGTATGACGTCAATATGAAGTTAACAATCAAGATTTTGATGTCAGCACAAAACAATAGCGTTGTCATGGTGACCGGTGACGGGGTTTCTGCAAACACAACTCTCAATTTAGGTAAATCGTGTGTCCGGGATATACCTGGCGTCAATATTTATCTGCTGTGTGGTAAACGTTTATAACACAAATTTATGTTACGTAAATCTGTTTCACGCTACCGGGGTGAGACAGAATAATTATTTTTTTGCCCCACGCCGGAATTCGAACCCTGGTTATCCTGGCCAGTAATTCCGTTTCTTGTATTTTTTGGATACGTTTTTGTGAAAAGAACGATAACGGCAAATTCAAGAGAGTTCAGGGAAAACAACAATGTTACCAGTTGTAAAATTCTGTGTATGTTCAGTGCCATGTGGGGCGTCACCTATCGGAAGTGGATGTCTGTCTTACATGTGCCAGACCAACAGTTCAACTTTCAAGGGTTCCACAAGGTTAGGCAACCAGTTGTACGATTGTTACAACACCTCACAGTGCATGGCCGACGGGAAATGGACGACAGTTACCAAGATGTGCGGGAATACTGTGGTAAGATTTTGGAATCGCATTAGATTTATTTAAGGTGTTTTCTTTTGTGTTAAGATATTAAATATATCTTTGTTTGTTTAGTGTTTGAGCACTTGGCCTTTTCATATACCTTTAATGCAGCAACGATTTTGTATATTGTTTAGTCAAATATTGCAACTTTATGAATTGGCTGAACCTTTGCGTAGTTTCCTCTTATATGTTATACACGGACTGTTTATTGTCTAGGTTGCCTGTACACAACCTATGTGGGGTTCGGACTGCAGCAAGTCATGTGGCATGGGGTGTCCAGTGAGTGGCATGTGCGACTTCACAACTGGCACGTGTCTCGATCAAGCCGGGGTCGCTGTCGGTTGTAAGATGGGATACAGTGGAGGACGGTGTGACATGTTGGCGGTATGTTTGCGAGTGACATGTTGACCAATCGCCCTGAGTGCCTTCGGGCGCATAACGTCATCAAAATCTGTTTACAAACTGTTGTTTCATTAATTTCTTTTTCCACTAGATGGCGGCGTGCCCGGCCAAGACGTGGGGCCCGACCTGCAACAAAACATGTGGGTCCGGATGTTACAACAATTGTAACAAAACAACTGGGCAGTGTTTGGATTTAAGCGGAACTGCTCTAATGACAAACTGTATCCCGGGATATAAAGGAGCTTTGTGTGATCAAGTGAGTTGATGGTAATTTTCCCCTTGCGGCATAAACATGTCCAGGACTAAGAAATGTTTATTAGGATTCCACACAACTTTCTCCCTTATTGTTCATCCAACATTAATAAGCTAACTTTACGTTTTTTAAATCCGAAAAGTAAAATTAGCATTAAAACTGCGCCAGGTGAAAATACATCACGCCAACTAAAATGAAAGCGTAGCCAAGTGAACGAGATCAACTAGCATTGTACCAACGTATATCAAAACTTGAGAACAGATTTAAACTGACTTTGTTTGTGATCTAAGTGGGATTGAATTTGCATCGTAGGTTGGTTGTGAGAATCCGAACATGTGGGGGCCGAACTGCACAAAGGTCTGCGGAGGGGGGTGTCCCAATGGTATCTGCAGATTTGCTGATGGACTTTGCTTGAATAACGGCACCAACACCACAACCACCTCCTGTCTTACTGGGTACAACGGGATGCTGTGCGATCAACGTAAGTTATACGTCATCGTGAGGTTGAGCTGTGACGTGGAAAAACAAACCTTTTAAGGGCAAGGGCGGATTGAATTTCCTCAGTTTTTCAACGAAACCCTTTGAGTTTCCTAGCTAATATTACAATTGCGCAGTGGTTTAATGTGTGATATGTGCATTGCCTCACTGTACGGGAGTCCCCTTGCACAATTCACTATAACACGGTGCCGGGAAGTTCTTGGTGTTCCGGAGTCATGTTCAGGGTTTTTTTGGAACCTGACTCCACATGAGTTCGGTAATTAACTCGAACCGAGCCCAAAGAAGAACATTTTATAAATATTTAAAACCTTTTTGTTGCAATACTGAAATATGGTCTCGAGTAAAGGATGACAAATATATGTAAGTTCATCAAATTAACAGAAACGTTGAAACAATTTTGCAGCAATATGTCCTGGAGGTTGCAGTGGTGGAACTTGTCTTGATCCGAATTACTGCGGAAATTGTCCGACTCACTTTGCTCAGCAGGGAACAAGAGCTACTGGGGTTACATGCAGAAGTGAGATATTTCTTATACTTTGTTATATTACTAAAATAATAATGGCGTTGTTTCATTTTTTGGATGGTGGATCAGATGGATTTGAATGCATTTATTTTGCGCCGTGGTCATTTTTCGTGTTTACAATAAATGTGAAAATATCTTTGCACGATCCTTCGCAAGCGATAATGGGCGTTTCATTCTGTCTTATCAAGACAGACCACAAATCGTCAACAATTTATCAAAATAGACAACTTTAAACCCAACATTTTATCACTATTGTTTCAGACATTCGACTTGACGGATTCCTGAAAGGTTCCCTCCCCACTTTTGCGGTTCTAACTGTTATCGTTATCCTGCTCACTGTCACCTCCAAGTGGTACATCCGAAGAAAAATCAAGCAGAACTAAATCAGCATGGAGGAATGAGCAAAGGGTTTGGAGGAAAGCTTTGAAATATAATGAGTTGTTGTTTTTTTCGATTATTCCGTCACAAAGTAAATCACAATACGTTTGGAAGGTCACAAATTGTACTGTGAGATCATAAGAAAAAAATTCTGTTTCTGTTGTTATTCGTTCGTTGTTTAAGTTGCGGCGTACATTCGTGAATGAGTTTTGAGAAGTTTGTTGATGACGTCATTGAAGGTCGTATAATGTAGTAGAAACGTTTGTTCTCGCATTTCTGATGTTATCACAATTGAGAAACTCCGCGGATTTTGTGATTACGAATCTGAACTATTTACATCGAATTGCGTAATTTGTGACCAGCGAATATTAGCTGATGTAATGATCGTGCAGCGCCCCCTAGCGGAGAAATATTTTGTCCAGTTCGTTGTTAACAGTGTATTTTTAGATTTGCAGAAGAAGAAGTTTGAATAACTGTGTTCTGTATTTGCTTTTCGCTTTATTTAACTTTTGTGATGTCGATGCAGTCTACCCGTAAAATGTGCACAAAACTTGGCTTCAAATCGAAAAACGACTTGTTTAAATAAAAACTAAAAACATTTGTGTAATGTTGAGATACCAGGTCTTATATACAAGATAAACAACTCTGATGCCATGTATAGTAAACCTCGTGGCAAGTTGTGATACGATTTGGGGTTTTTTCGGCATAATAAACTGATGCTTTAAAGCTTTCGTTGCAAATTTATTGATACTTCTTCGAAACAAAATCGTATTTCGTAACCAAGTGTGGCGTAGGCTAAAAGCATTTTGCGACAGAACAATAAGCATACAAAGATTAGAACTTAGAAGAGACGAACACAGAACACAACTAAACACCAGCAACAGTAAATACCATCGGACTATTACAATATTAACCGATGATTGTAAAATCTCAGGATTGTTGTAACGCAAGGTTTGGTTGTTTCTCAATTTTCGTAAAAAATAAACGCTCAAAAAACAAAGATAATACTAGGACACGCGACTCACCATGTTTAAGCACAGTTGACATTTTCCTGCAAAGCTTCGAAGCAAACATTTATCAGGATAATGTAAAGTAGTTGCCAGCAAACACCAAAGTTTATTCACGCCATGAAGTGACGTTTGTCTGTTTAAACAATCACCAGAAAACGTCACAATACGCAACACCTTTACACCAAAAAGAAACTCCTTCTAAAATCTTTTCTGAAATCTCCTTTCTTCATTGAATTGCTTCTCCATGGCAACCAATAGCCTCCGTGCAGCCTCGGGTCCGATCTACGTTGCAAGTTCGGATACAAGGCCGGAACCGCTGATGCGTTGTATTCGACCAAGCGTGACAAGAGAAGATCGACAACCTTGAGTGAGTGACGTAACAAAGGTCAGGAACCAAAAAAAGATAAAAAGGTGAAAGTTACAACTTTTGGCAGCAACACATATCCATATAATAAAGGAGAACTACAGAAATAACAGGGATATGAATCAAATGTGATTTATGAAAAACATGATTCCAAAACGTTACAACCGTAGTAACAGACTGACACAGCCGATCAGTGGATATTCGTCGGTTTCCATATGAGACATTTCAACGCCATTGTAACACTTACCTCCGGATATTTATCCGAAAGCTCATTTTTCTCGTAAGGATCTTCGGATATTCGATAAAGTTGAATTGTTTTGTTGAAACTTCTGTGAAACCTGGAGTAAAGTTTGGTGCTTTCCCACTCCGGGGGTTTCACCCACTGATCCATTCCTGAAAAATAAACATGACAACAAGGCTTTATTGTTACGTTGTTAAATCCGCTAAAACCGGCGACGCGACTGCAGGGTTCTAAGAATTCGTTTTTTGTTCCATGCATTTTCAAATGTAGCTTACAATAGAACCAGAGTAGTTCTCACATTGATTGAAAGACAACACGTGACACAATGATGTCACAAAGGCCACATTTTGTGGCCTTAAGCAAACCAATCGACTTGATCTTAAAACGTCAAACAACTCATATAACTGCCCTGAAATTCATCAGCAAACGTTCCGATTAATTATTGTGAATGTTAAAGGTTTTCCAGATTCCTAAGATCACCTGGGTCTCCTGTGAGCAACTTCCATTCTCCTGATCTGATTCCTGCTCTCACCGATACATCGAATCCCTTCCTCATCTGAATCTCACTCCTCCTCTTATAGAGGGGATCGATGTTGTGGAGAATCTCTGTCCTTTTTGTCTTCTCGTTCGCGCTGCGCTGACGTCATAATAAACGTGGAATTATGTGTCGACATGATTAAAAAACAAATTAGCAATGAATTTGTCCGTGATGTTTGACAAACTGACGTCACTTGTGTGTTAATTTTTATATATAATTATTTGTCACACGGGACTGGGATTACGATTTCCCGGCCACCAATCCTAATCAAGCTATTTTTTTTCATTAAAGTTTTTTGGTTATTTTGACCACACAAGGATTCGAACCCAGGATAAGTTGAACCCACCTGATTGCTCTCCACTGATCGTAGCCATCTAGTGGCTGCGTTCCCTTTACAGTCACACACTTGGTGGCGCTCAGGATTGTGGGAAACCAGTCGGAAATGTGGATGAGCTGGCGGTTAACGTACGGCACGGAGAGGTTGAGAGGTTTTCCGTGAACAAATCCAACCCCTCTGACCCCGCCTTCCCATAAAGTCCCCTTGCGGCCACGCAGCGGCCAATTGTTGCCTCCACGCATGGTTTGACCTCCGTTATCTGGGACAAGTTTTCTTTGATATTCGTTATTCTTGTTGTACTACGTATAAAGTACATGATCAAGGCTTAATAAAATCTTCTTAAATAAATTACATTTTTTTTATGAAATTACAGGAGGACACCTATGCCTGCCTCCGGTTTTCCATCTTACCTGTTGAAAATATAAAGATTGTATTTTTCCACATCTTCGCCCGCTTCAATGCCGACACAAGATGTTTTACCGACTTGTCCATGGCCAGAACCATCCTCGCATAAATTTGTCTGAAACAGTACTTGTAAGAAAATATTGTAGCGGATTACCGAGAGATACAGATTTACGACATGTTTAAAATATTGGCCTTTCTCCTCCCAACTATTTTTTGCTTTATGTAATCGTCTTTAATCATGCGGATAATTTTAATCATGAAAATGAAAATGTCAACTTTTTCTGGTAAAACTGGTTTTCGCGTCACTACCGAACCTTTTTGAATCTGTTATATTCTGGAAACGCTTCTGAAAGTTTGGCGGATCCTGCAGAGGTCCGTGCACAGATTGAAGCGACATAAAGAGGAACATCGGCTAGGAAATGACAACAAGGCTCACCACCAGTGAAGGCAAAACCAAAATATAAAAAAACACAACCGTAACTTAATTACCGAGAAAAACGTAAGAAATATGAAACACCGTGTTTTAAGAGACAAAGTAATCTCAACATACTCGTACAAAATTTTCAACGGATCTTGTTTCATAATCTAGTGACACTTAAACATGTAAAGGTTTCAGTAAAATGATTATGTAATGTTGAAGAGAGAAACTGCTACGTGTCAGCAGTCAAAACTCTTACCTTCTCAACTCCTTTGCTTTTAACGTGTTTATCGATAATCTTCTTCGCTCGATGCACAAAAAGATTTCCGGAGTAGACGCCCCAAGTATCGTTAGTGGGGCCGTATCGTGAATCGATCATATCGACTCCACAGTATCGTCGTTTTCGTTTTGGTTCACAGTGTTTGCGTGTGTAATAATCCGATCCTCCGTTAAGGAAACCTGGAAATGTTATGTTATTAAGATCACCGCTTTTTATGAGGATAAGGTTTAACTGTGGTTCAACCAATGCTCAGTTCAACCCTCTTCATGTTTTGTGGTGGAGCAGTGGCCTACTACTAAGAATTTTTCAACAACAAACGTTGGTCAACAAGCATTCGAATACCGGGTGATGTACTTATACCAACACATTCTTCATTTTTTAAATAGATAACATTTTTCACTGCAAGTATTTCTGTTGTCGTTAACATACAGCGAATTGTTCTGAGATAATATTTGTTTTCGTAACAGACAATAGATATCCCAGCGCTGAACCAAATGATGAGGGTTTGTAGGCCAATATGTGATGGTGATGTTAATGGATTCACTAACCGTAGAAGGATTGAAAACCTCTGTTCCATGGCAGGTATTCGTCCTTGTAGAAACCCAGATGCCATTTTCCGATCATATGAGTTTTGTATCCGCATTTGCGAAGTTGTTCAGGCAACAAAATGTTGTTCAGGGGGAGGGCGTTGGGTTGGGGGCCCTTAATCACTCCGTGCACCAAACCTGTGTGAATCTGAGAGGAAACAATAACTTGATCACAGTATAAGAAACCTTCGCAGTGGGCGATCCAGGCTAGATTTCGGAAAGGTTGCATGATTTACAAGTGGTTTGGATATCATACATACACTGGATCTACTACACGACGTATATCGAGTACCAAAAAGTTATTAAATGTTGTGTCTTGAATGTCATGATGCAAATTATACTAAGAATTCTCAACTTTGTACAGATGGATTTACTTGCTTAACTTCTTACAAAACTATACCTGGTATCTCCCGCTTAACAATTGACTCCTGGAGGGCGAACAGATTGGCTGGACGTAATAGTTGTCCAAAATCACACCCTTTTCTGGCAAAGATAAATCAATTAGCATCTTTCGTTCAAATACTGTTTGCGCCGTGATATTTGAAAGGGGCGTGGCAGATTAACTGGACACGCCTATATTATACTGGGCTGTGATTGGTTTAGGCGATAAAACCGTAATACTCGAAGAGTTTACTTTTAACAAACTGAGCATATTTGAGAAAAGCCGCGACTCACTGCTGAAAAATCTTACCGAAAAACTATTCAAAAAGTGACTTTTTCCACAAAGTTTAAATAAAGGAATGCGCTTTTCACACGCCTTAATTCGGAACGCACATGTAACAAAAATTGACGTCATTTTGGGTAGTCAAGCGAATCAGGAAGCATTTTGAACGTATATTAGATGAGTTATCCAGAATCCAAGGCAAATAAAGTGATAAATTGTTACTGACGCTGCCAGGCATATTTATTGCTGAATACTGCCCTTCTGGCAAACTTTATTTTATTTACGTTTCTCAACGTTTCGGCTGTTATGCAACAGCCTTCATCAGGAGGTAAGAATGGTGTCCACTTTGCTAAACTTACATTCTTGCCTCCTGATGAAGGCTGTTGCATAACAGCAGAAACGTTGAGAAACGTAAATAAAATAAAGTTTGCCAGAAGGGCAGTATTCAGCAAATAAAGTAATAAAAATAACACGGTTGCCACGCTTGTGTATCATATTGGAACCATTGTGTTTACTTACGTACAATGTTTATGTCATCGATAAAAATAAACCGTTGCTACATATGACCAGCTTAACCGTTGGAAACCATGACATAGATGGACTGTCACTGTGTGTCCCACCCCCTTCTAATCAGGAGTCTATAACTTACAACACTTTAAACTTACTTGCCAAACTATCGAGGAATGGCGTCTGCATCAGGGAGTGATGATTCTTTGCGTTATATCCGATGTCATTGAATCCGTAATCATCCGCCATCACGAACACAACGTGAGGTTTCTTTCGCTTAATTCTTCTCCATTTCCGATTCGCTTCAACGCACTCGAGTGTGAATAACAAGAGAAATACGAGTGGGAAACCAACCTTAATCAAGTACATCTGAGTGGAAATGTAAATTAAACTCAAGATGGAAATACAAAATATTTCGATGCGCTGCAGTTTAGACAAAGTTTCGAGTCTGACCAATGACGTAGCTGCTAGCAAAAAATTCACAGCCCGTCGACAAGTTTAACGATAAAGTCCTCAATCAAATCTATCCCCAAATCAAAATGTTTCAACCTCACATCTGGGTGCGAAATATCGTTCATGACCAGAGCTGAAAAAGTTCAAACGCCGTTCCGGTAAAAACACAACGAAAAACTCAACAAAAAAATAAATAAATTCACTTGTTTAAGAAACTATCACGTGGTACACGAAAACACAATGGTTTATTTTTTCCTGTAAATTCAATCCTTCCGGTTTGAAATCATTCCTTTCTACATTCCTGTTTATGCCTCGAGCACGCACGAGAAGTCGCTAAAAGCATCCCCCGCTAACCAAAATAACCTTCAAGCCGCCGTCTCAGCATACCTGGGCACACCCACAGTCGAACTTCGTGCAAAGGGCACCTTGTTGGACGGAGAGCTCTCATAAACGCCCGAAAATATGTGAAATATTGTTGGAACGCAGACAATTAAGTTAACCAGGAGACTTACGCCGGTTTGCGGGTTCTCATGGATTCCCCGATTCAGGATCATCATCGATGAAAATCGATTGGGGGAGATTGTAATATAGTAGGGATTTGCATGCTCTGCTAATTAAAACTATATTTGGTGATATTTGATCGTGTACTACGTCAGCAATGACGCAGCTGCTGTTCAACGCATGATAATGAATCATACAGAGGTTTGCTCGAATCCAACACTTACATTTTGCTGCTTATCTGTGAATATCAACGTAAATATGGTGCTTATATACACTGTTTATAGACGATGACGTAATGTTTGATAAATAATCCTGTATTTGCGTTAGCCATGAAGGTAACCTTATAGTTCAAAACATGTTGCAATGCATGTTTTCCTCCTCGAACTTAAACAGAGACGAAAACACAAACATTTCGCACCTGAAAACCACTGAAACCTGACGCCCTCAGAACATAAACACCGTGATTTCATCCAACGCTTCAGCTTGAAGCAACCCGTGGTTTAAACACCTGACTGTTGTTTGGACGTAAGTTGGGCGAGGTCCCGTACGCAGACCAAAGACAAACATTTCCAAAGTTGAAGTTTCTACAGTCTGGCCTGGTTTAACAGAGCAATCTTACAAATGTTATCTTTTATCGACAATAATGTTACAAACGTTCCGCTACGTTCTAATGCGCAGGTATAATTGCGAACAACAATCAAATCATTCTGCAACGCATAATTACTACCATTACAACTTTCACAACCTTTGTTACGACACATAAGGAGGTTTGTTGCGGCACAAGCAAAGCCGTAAATAAAATGCTGAGCACATCCCGTCTAGACCAGACGGTTTCGGAGAAGCATTCCGTCCAAATCCCTCGCGCGAAATCACGGCGGATACGCATGAGCGCTTGGAAACCGATGAACCGTGACGCTAGTCAGCTGTGTCTTAGGAATAAAACAGTCGCGCTTTTTGGCACTTATTTCCACCGATGTTTCGCGCTTTTGATCGGGTGTGATTCTGTGATACACTGAAGTGTCTGGCGGATTAGTTCCCACAGGGTAACCGCCTTGTCTGACTGCGCTCTGTGTACCAATGTACTGATTGTAATCATTCCTTCTTTTTTTAAACCAAAAACTGAAATGTTATGGAAAGTGTCAACACTTTGCCTTTGCAATAGATTATTATTTAAAGGGCAAAACGGTTCTAAACTTTATTGACGCAATATACGCGATTGTGACGTATCCACAAGGTGTATAGCTGGGTATAGTGCAAGATAAAATACGATAACAAGATGACGTAATGAACAGTGTTTCGAACAAAATTGTACCGAGTTTGTGCAAGAATTTCAACAAAATACAAGCGACGTCAAATCTAAATGCGACACAATAGAAAAGAACGAATGTGTTGAACGTACAATACTTAAATATTGTAAAAATTCGAAATCTGGTCAATATAATGAGACCAAGGTGTTTTTTACATGTGGGGTTATATGCATAACATGGGCATATGCATAGTGTTGATGCTAGTGAGGTGATTTATGGGTTCTGCAAATATATTGGATGCAACAATACGGAATGGAATGTAATGACGTAATTTTGCATTCTACGATGACGCTTTAGCGCCTCAAGCGGACTGATAAAAACACTACAAATCGAATGGATACAAGTATTTTTAACAGTGATTCTACTACTGTGGTGTTAAGTGCAAATTTGTGCCCCAGTAAGTGAAACTGCTACACAGGGTTATAACACGTGCAAATATAACTAGGTAAACTATACAAGACTGCATCTCAATTCAATTTCACTCTCCACAACTCCTTGCACGCTCTTTTCGCACACTTGCACCAGTGACGTCACAATGATTAACTAGTGCTGGTGAGCATTACGTCACGAAAGAGCTGGCTCGCTTTTTTGTTTCCAATCCATTCACGACAGAGGAAGGTCCATGATTGGCCGGACGCACTGTTGCGTACAATCACGTGATCGCACAGCCAATCAGCGTTAAATCCTGAATCGTCGTGCTCGAGACGTATCTATGATGACGTAACAGTTATAGACACTGATACAGACGAAAACGCTAACAATTGTAACAATGGAATACCTTTGTCAGGTCACCGAGGTCGAGAATTTCAAGTGTAAATTTGTCTGTTTGTTTTCTCTCGAACAAATCGCGGAATTTTTGTTTCAAGGGACGTCTTCCCGAATCACCGTTACTTCCGTATATCGTAATCGCCACATTTGCGTCAGTTCCGGATCCTGTTACGTAATAATAGTGAAAACGGGTGCTACACCCAATACACCATTTTCTAAAAGTAATGAAAATCATGGTTTCATTATTTCGTCATACCTTTTTCGTCAGCTGTCACTACTGTGACGTCATATTTGACTGGAGCAAGACTGGCTACTGACACAGAGCGCCCTTTAGTGGCGGTACAATCGAATGTGCGTCCATGCATGTCATTGCCGTCGGCATTGTTCACCCACGCGTTACAGAACGCGAGCGATTGTGCTCCATTCGAAGATTCGATTGTCACGTCACCAACATGCCATTTTCCCATTTCTGTGATGAAACAATATCACATGACAGGAGGTTTACAATCCCGTTGATATATTTCGAACATCACGTTGTCCAGTAAATATTAAGTATTTGTTAATTTACACCAGTAGTTACATGGGTATGTCACCTGTGAGACCAAGTGTTATCTGTTGGATCGACCCGACGTCTTTTGATTCAAGTTTGAAAGTTGATTTCTCTCCTTTTATTAAATTCCTCCGTCTAGGATTGTTCTCGATTCTCAATTTCTTCGATTTTGATCCGGATTTACCGTGAAAGATGATCCAAGCGTCACAAGAGGGCGCTGCGTCCCTCCGGTCGGTCGTGAAAATTGTTACAGTGAAAGTTTGGCGACCTTTAAAAGCTCCTGAATCTGCCGGAGAAAAGCAGCTTACTGACATATTATCTTTGTTGTAAACCACACAAGGATCGGTGATATTGTGGGTTCAACTTTCGGAACTTTCCAAGAATCAACAAATTTCAAAATTAAGGGGAATTGTGCCCACAGATATTGGATTATTGGATATTGGATTATCAGCCCAGTGGTAAAAATACTTTTAACAAATGTAACAAGAAGAAATTTATTATTGATGGTTTCAGGGTTTAATTCTAATAAAAATACAAACCACAACAACATTTGGTTTCATAGTATTCAGATGTGCGGAAAGTAAATATTCAAAACAGTAACGTCATGTCACACCCGACCAACAAACAATTGAATTTTACCTTCAGGGATTGCGTTTATGCAAGTGAGTTCACGGATGATCTGTTTGTCGTCTTCGTCATCCGCCAACCATCGGTTGCATGGAAACATGAACTTTCGATCGCTTTGAGTTTCAACCACTTCTATGTATTCCAGATGCCAACCTGCGTCATATATCGTGTTGTTATTATGAAGTGGAATACGAACAATTGTTTGAGTCACGCGCATATTTGAAAGTAAATAAAGTCGTCTAAGGACAAGAAGTTATTAAAGTAACAAAAAATTATTCTTGCTTTTTCCTTCCTGTTAGTTGAATTCGCCACAATTTAAAAGAAAAACTTTTAGTTTTTTACAATAAAACACACACAGTCGTTGATATACAGTAGATAAAGTTGTTAAAAAACTTGATAGAGATACAAAATATTTACCAGAACCGAATCCTTTGGAATCGTGCCAGACCCGAATCTTGTGAAGTTCTCCGATTAAAAGTTTATCAGCGAAGGTGAAGCTATCCAGGGAATCTCTTTCAAACTTATTTTTTTTCGAATCCGATTCTTTTAGTCTCAGCTCCCCGGTGTCTCCAAACTTGCCTGAGAAAAATGTCGGTATAAAGCCACTTGTTAGTTTTCGCCATTTTGCGGATGTAAAAGTTGGATGAAGGTTTGGACGAACTCCATTCCGGTGACCACATAAAAGCTCACCCGATTTCAACGTCATCACCATCTAGTTTAAGAACGCCACCAGCGGACATAACGCAATAATTCAAGTGTTTTTTGTTCATTTAAACCGCATCGTGAAAACTATTTGTGAAAAAATCAAAGTCACAACAGCGGAGACTTCACACCGAGAAAAACATTTTTAAAAACCTATTCTACTTTTTGCTGTTGAACAAATGTTGGAATTAAATCGTTTTTTTTCTCCGCATGCAACAAACATTCCTCACCGAAGATGATGCAGGAAACGTTTGCGTTGGTCCCGGCTCCTCTCATGTTGCTCGTCTTCACCAGGAGTTTGTAAGTCGTCTTCTTCATCACTGATCTTCCTCCTACCGACGCGGAAAGCTCCCGACCCAACCTCTTGTCTCCCATCGTCTTCGACATCCAAGCGTTGCACGGAAACACCGTAACCTTGCCGCTGTCTATGTCCCGTAGCTCGATCTGATTGGTGGAAAGCAAGGTCACGTGACAGAAAAACGGAGAGACGTTGGTTAAAATTTGACGTTTTTTTGTGAGCTCGGGCGCAAGAAAAATATTTTGTAAGTAAGGATTTCCACGGAATAAGTTAATCTCGGAACTGAGATAATTTAATCAGATTTTGTCGTGAATTTCGGCGACTACTGTTCAGATGGTGAGAATTTTCCGAATTCCGTATAATTAACCTTGTCGCAGAACCAGTCCGGACGTTGTCCCTTGCCGTCATGGGATACTCTGACCATCTTGAGAGGAGCGATGTCGTCCAACTCTACGTTGACAACATCCACAGATCCTCGCTCCAGGAGGATTCCTTCCTCCTCAGATTTTCTGATTGTAACGTCACTGGCGCTTCCTTTTGATCCGTAGATGTTGAGAGTGATGACGCAATCTATGTATAGCGACAGGGTGGTTACGTTCTTAGCTTTCAAAAATAAAAATACGTAAAAAATGCAAAACTTTTTGGAAGAATTGAATGATTGGTTGTCACACAAGTCCTGGTTGGTTTGAATCTTTGCTGACATGATTTCAATCCACAAACATCGTACATTCCATCTTACACATGTTGAAACTTCCACTGTTACCTGTTCCAGCCTGCGCCACATCCCCAGTGTATAGGATAATCTGATACGGGGTCTTCGCCTTGTATTTCACGACCTCCGCATCTTCCACGTGGATTACTCGTGACGTCAGACCTTCTTCCTTGTCCCTGGACATCATAGAGATCAAAAATATTGTCGAGAACTTAAGGAGTTAAATGTCAGCAGAACATTTAACTCCTTCAGAACATTTAACTCGCAAAAGTTAAATGAGGACAATCCACAATAAATTATTGCGTCATAAATGACAATAGACTCACATCCAAGCAAAGAATGTTATTTAGGAAATCTAAAAGAAATCAGCCTAAAATATGATTGTGGAAACAAAATATAAACAAACCTGGCAAACCACTTTTTGCATGGGAATGTGAAACTTCTTCCCATTGTCGGCTGATCGATCATTATTTCCTCAACAAACCAACGATTGTCGACGCCAGTATGACCCAACTGTGACGTAACAAAGTGAATAAATGTTAAAATAGAATGTTTTTTGTTCATTGTTTTTGTGTAGATGTGTAATAGGATTATTGTTATGCATTAAACCACATCTAAACGTTGTGATGTCAGTTGATGGGAAAAGTTACCTCTATTCTTTTGATGGATCCGACATCCACAGCTTCTATGTTGAAAGTTTCAACCGTTCCTTTCTTAAACTTCTTCGACTGGGGTTCGAGGATTATTCTGCAAATGTGTAATATTTAAACAATGGCAGCATATTAACTGCGGAACAATGCCGTTTATAATCTAGTTACACAATTCAACACCTTATCTTGCAAAAATTAAGCTACCTTGCACGAATAAACGTTACTTTCTCCTTTATTAATAATTACCTTCTTGTAACTTTACCAGTCCCACTCTTCTTAGTTGGACCAAAAATCTTGATGTAAGCACTGACGTCACATCCGGCCCCAGGATCGGATCCAGTTCGGATTCGAATGGTGTACGGAATCGCTTTATGACGTAACAAGTAAGAATATGTAGCAAGAACATTTGTTTGTTTCAACAAACTAACGAAGGATTTTTTTAATTAAATGCAATTCTGTTGCTCAACAAGAAATCTTCTTTAAACAAAATACGTCATAACAACGTCATAATAGAGGGAGGTATAATTACTTGGTCCTTCTGGAATTGTGTCGGAAATAATTGATTTCTTTCCCAAACTGCTTCCACTCTTGGTTGTGAGGAGACTTCGTTTCGTTGAGGTTTCTCCGTCGTATCCGACAACATACAAACTCCTGCATGGAAAGAATTTCACATATTTCACTTCTCGTTCTTCACCGATATATTGGCAAGTTTAGAAATTTCGACTAAAATGTGAAAGGAAACAATAGCCTGCATTCATTTGTAATTTCTCTGTTAAACTAATTCTTTCCTTCTTAAATAAAGCTTCTGTGTGGAATTTTAACAAACCTTGCAATTTTCCCGTCATCTTTTCCTTTGGCCAACCACCTCTCACTATGGAAGACGAATCTCTCTCCTGTCTCAACATCTTCAACCTCCACACGATCAAGGAACCAGGATGGATTAAGAAGGGCGTTGTCATGGCGAATGTGAACTTTGTATAACTTTCCGAGATCCACAGCTTCCAGGGTGAAAATATCAACCTTGGTTTCAATGAAACTTGACGTAATAAAGTTTCCCAGAATAGCAGCATTCAGCAAGAAAACTTCATATATTTGTGCGTTTTAATAAAATCGCATCGAAAATTTCGGAAACACTTTTCAGACGTTTCGCAAAATCTCATTCCTTCACCAATTCAATAAAATGATTTCTTCATACACTGTGAAGTATCTTTGACGTGTAGTCGTTAAAAAAATTTAGCTAATTATACATTTACCAGCAACAACTCTTAGTTAACTTTACTCACATAAATACGGGGTTAAAGTAAAAGCCTAACGACGACAAATATCCCATATGACGTCTTGTTTTACTCAAACAATAAAATTTCGGGGAAAGTTAAACCAAAGGGTAACTACCTTTCCTCGTTCGAACTTGTCTGTGTTGGTTTCGGATTTGAGGAGTTTCCTCTCCCCGGAGTCGCCGTTCTCACCAAACATCGTCAAGTAAACGTTTGCGTCAGTTCCGGCGTTGAATACGTCGCCAGTGAACACGAAAACCTTGTACTTCTGACCTGTGTTACGTCACAATATTAGTTTGATTCGTTGTGGGTTTCTTCGCATCTTGGGGGGAAAATCGACACAAATCGCTAAAACCATTGCACGACACCAAGTGGTTGAGTTGATACTCGTTAAACGGCATTGTGACGCAACAACCAATTGTCTGAACACAAATTGGCAAAAGGTACAACAGCTAGCCAGGCATTTATGTGCAAAATTTGCAAAGCGCATTAGCAACGTGCAATTATGCCAAGGAATAATTACATGCGGTTACCGCAATTAACTGAAGCAAACCACAAACCACCACAATGTGGGAAAGCACCACGAACAATTGACGACGTCAATCATGTCACAATAGCAAATGATGACATCACAATAGCAAATAATGATATCACAATTACATATCAAGCGATGATAACTGACTGATGTTCATTAACGTTGTTGACTTTGATGAGATCACGACACAAAATAATGATGATGTGGGTGAATGACGTCATTACACTTTGGTGATGACGTTGCGTTTGCGCGAAAAAGCCGTGCAAAGCACCTGTAGAATTTCGGAGGAAGGCAAGACAGTGATGTCATGGTGTATTACGTCAAAGATGATGACGTGATTGTTGTCCACTTGCGTCACAGAAGTTGAGTTTAAATAATAAATAAATATTTTCCTGTACAATTGGTGAAAAATCACCTAATGAAGATGTAAGTGCAGTGAAGCATGAATAGCAAAGGAACCAACCAATCAGCGTTTAACACGTAGGAACACGGACAAACGTAACGAACATAATTACAATAGCTGCATTGGAAATACATTTATACACTCTATGATTTTGTTAATTAGGAAGGGCAAACTTTATTGCAACTAACATAGTAGGAAGAAATACATAGGCAGGAGATACAGTGGATGGATTGTGGATGGAAGTGTGAGGCACAACTTGTGTGGAAACAAACACGAAACTAACGCTTAAACTTTGTCTCTCTTAAATCATTTCATCGAGGAAACACTGGCTTCCTTAACTTCATCGATTTCCTTCGAGGAAGACAACAAGTCCTCCTTGGCAACAGATGGAGGTTTTTCTGATGGATTTTCCTCTTCCTCTGCGTTTCCTTCATTTTCATCACCAACGTCAGATCGACTTTCATCATTTGTATCTTTAGGAGGAAGAGTTTGTGATGCCGGATAATCCTCATCCTGCTCCGCGTCACCCTTAACAACTGAGTCATCATATTTGTTACCCAAGTCCTTATCTTCTTGGCTGGATAACGGAATGACAAGTTCTTCCAAAACACTTTCCTCTTTAACATCCCGCTCAAGGACTTCTGCATTGTTCTCTGGAGCATCGGTTTCTTCCACGATCTCTTCTTGTATTTCTTCTTCCTTCTCCTGCTCTTCTTCACAAGGTCTTGATTCTTCGCACTTAACTGCTGAGTCATCACTAGAGGATGACTCATCGGAACTACTTGATGACGTGTCAGTACTTGATGACGTATCAGTTTTTGGATCGTATTCTGCTATGGATTTTACCGGACAATAAATAAATTAAGCTTCAGTCATATTTCAGACTGGTTACAACTTTTGGAAAAAAGATAAAACAATCAAAAAATTTAAGATTTTCCAATCCTACTTTGAAAATTAAAAAATGTCTGTTTAAATTTCGTTGGAATGCTTTTTTATTTGACACTGCAAGAACTCTGACCCTAATCCAAAAATTTTAGGTTAAATGACGTCAGTAAACCTTTAGAATTTGTGACAATAACAAAATCCGCCAACCCATAAACTTACTCTTTAAACTATCTTCCACCCTTGATTCTGTCCTCTTCATCTTCCCAGATCTCGTCATCTGCTCCTTCACAAGTTGAGTTGGAACAAGCTCCCTCACAATCTCCCCATCCTCCTCATCACGTGCCAACCACCTCCCACATGTGAAGAGATACGTCTCAGAACCCTGGGAGAAAGATCAACAGTTTCATGAAACGGTGTGAAAGGCTGGAAAGACGGTCACAAAATTTACAACACTGTCACAGTTGAAAACTGAAATTGAAGTCCCAGGAAAAAATATTATAAAGATGTGAATTTGAAACACTCTCCGGGAAACGTATTCCTTGTTTGAAAAGTGGTCGCATGTTTTCCAACTGTTTCTGACTCAACGAATACACGACATAGATATCATACCCTGGTCCCATCAAGTAACCGTCGGACTTGGACTTTATCGAGATGCCACCCGGCTCCCCATCCCTTTCCATCATGTCCAATCCTCAACTTCTCAATCGTGTCACCAATGTCATCCAGTTCAAGGACGAACTGCACGAAACGATGTGGAAATAGCCGTTATTTTCAGCAGCACAATGTCAACATTTGTTGTTTATTGATTCGTTATAACGAACAATTACGTAAGAAATAAATGTGATATAAAAGTAAAATAATTGTGGGAACAAATCAGTTTTATATTTACGCCAATTTGTTTGAAAATAAAAACATCGCGCTTACGTCGGGAGTACAAGTAAATATTTAAATTAATAAAACACAAACAAACAAAGGTTATTACACAAAAATGTTACAAGAGTAACACAATTGTGGAAAAGGATAAATCTAAGACACAAATCAACTATGTTCTCACCGTGTCTATTGACCGTTTGTTAAACTTTGATTTCCTTTCGTCCTTGTTGGAACACAGACTTGCTTGTTCAGTTTGACTTCCATCTCTTCCAAACAACACAACATACACGTCAGCGTCCGTTCCAGAACCACTGACGTCACTTGTGTGAACTGCAATAGAAATCATACTGATTGGTTGGGAAATCTATTTGACCTGAGTTAAAATAATTTTGTGAAAAAAATTGGTGTTGGTTGCACGGAATAGAAAAGCGAAAGCTAATAAGATAAGCAAACGTTTCAAACATTGCTGTGCTTATCATCAGTGCTGTGATCTGACTGAGTTGCGACTAAGCGCCCACGAAAGCGGGCAAAAAACAAGTTGATTCGCGAAAATCACTAAGAAATATTGTGACTGCATTTGATATTTGAATGCAAATTGAAACCAGTAAGATTGGTTTCGTTGATCAGTTTATTGACATTAAGTCTAGCTTGTTTCAACAAGATGTAAACAAGAGGGGACCTGTGATTTCGTAGGGAACTTTTGCCGCGTAATCCACGGTATCACCAGCAGAAGGGAAGATTTCCCGTTCTAGTTTTCCGTCGTCTTTATCAGTAGCCAACCACCTTCCACATGGAAACTTCCATTTCATACCCAGGGACGGAGCGTCAACTTCAACGTACTCCAGGTACCAACCTAACACATAAACATTCACACAGTTCAAGACACGACATGTTGAGCAGTGTTTCCTAATTTTTTTTATCCACAAAACACTGTACCGCTATTTAAGCTGACAAGGCATCGAACCTACACAACAATGGAATTGGTTGGCGGTTGCTGTTGCCCACCACAGCTTTTATTGAAACTACTTTAGTTTACGGTTCCTTTACAGACTTACCAGCTGAGAATCCGGCGTTGTCATGTCCAATCTTGATTTTCTTCAGGTTACCGAGGTCGGCCGACTCCACAGTGAAAATATCAGCGTGATTTCTCTCAAATTTGTCCCTGTAACTCTTCGACGACTTCAAATTTCTGAAAATATGAAGAAACTTTTTTGGTGACGTCACTTAATGCACGGACATTCTACAATAGGTGTTGTTGAACGCAGAGCAAGACGCTTTGTTCAGTAAAACATTATTTTAATAATCCCGAGTTAATCGAAGTTGAAACTTTTATTCAACTTTAAGCTTTTATGAAATCTTTATTTCCAACATTGGAATAACAAAGGAGTCGTCGTGATCATTCTGAACACAACTTACACAAGCCCAGAGTCGTCATTCTCCCCGTACAAAACCAAGTAAACATTCGCGTCAGTTCCCGCGCTTCTGACGTCACCCGTCTTTACTGTTACGTCATAAGTGGTCAGTTGCGACTTGGTTTCCAGGGCAACGGCATCGCGCACCGCTGTAGACTTTTTGCCTTTCGCGTTTTGTTGCTGCTGTTGTTGGAGGCGTTGGTAAGTTGCCTGGATGGAAATTAAATACAACAAGTTAGTTGAAATCTGAGCGTTGCATCGATGTAATTTTCAAGCAATTCTGCTTAAATAGGAAATTCCACATTATTTTCAATTTTTTCGTTTCCATTAATTGTAACAAATACGCCTCAAATAATGACAAGGGCCAGCAATTTACTTGAACTGGGATTGTATCGCGCACACACATAACACAACAGCAAAAAATAGCTAGAATATGTGCTAGCGTGAAATGTGCAGCTAAATAAAAAAATTCTCAAAAGTGTTTCCAAGCTGTGAGTTAAGTTTTCGCAATCTTTTTGCGGAGATATTCCAACAAGTAATTTGATTGTTTTTAGCTGTTGTACCTGATCGACGGGAACCAAAGTTCTTTCGATTTGACCATCGTCCTCCTTCGTCGACAACCACCGTTGGCATGGAAACACCAACGCTTGATCTTGAACTTTGACCTCGACACGGTCCAGGAACCACGCAGCGCCAATCTCGCTATTATCATGACGAATTTTCAACTGTGAATAAAATGTTTAAAGGTTGTTTGTTGGTTGAAACTACAATGTTACACTAGATGTTGTCATGGCAACAAGAGTTTCAGTGTTTCCCCACAATATTTAAAAAAGTGTCAACAGCATAAACTTTGTTAAACACCGCGTTGAGAATGCCAAAGTGATTTAAGATTCCAACAGACAAATTAGATATAGCACCAAAATGTGTGAACTGACCCTAAAACAATAAAAGACAAAAGAAAAATGGGAACATAATCAACCAAACCTCTACCAACCTTCTTAAGCGTACTCAGGTCGGCCGCCTTAACTTTAAATGTATCAACTTGGTTCCGTTCAAACTTGTTGAGATTCGTTTCCGATTTCGACAATTGTCTCTCGCCTGTAACATGTCAGTTATATAATGTTATTTTGCGAAAACGAAGAAACAAGAAAATATGGTGGGAAAAGCGAAACCAGCAAAACCTTTGCATTAAAAAAATAACGCAATATAAATAAAACCTTAATAAAGAAGGCCTTCCTATGCACAGAATCGATATACAGTAGTTAAAACAAAATTCAGCAGCAAACACTTACCAGAATCTCCATTATCTCCGTACAGAGTAAGGAAGACGTTCGAATTCGTTCCGGCTCCATATTTATCACCAGTGTAAACGTCCACCGTGTATTCCATTTCTACGAAATCAACTCTAAATTTTAATGTGATGAAGGCTTTCTGTGAATGCAATTTTCCACAAAAACAAAAAACGCGCATTTTTGCAAAATTGGATACGAGTTAACAGAAGAAACAGGATATTTCTGAAAAACGATGGTTTTTACTTTTTTCTGACGCACAATTCTTAAATACTACCTGTGGCTTGTTTGGTCTGCGATAAAAGTTGGTAATATTTCTAACATAAGACAACTTTTTGTGGTTCAAACGCCCAGCACTGACCTTGCAACGCGTCATCTATTGGTCTTCCAGACTCATCTGTAGGAACCAGCTCTCTGATAATTAAACCATCATCTTCTGATTTGTCGAACCAACGTCTGCAGACGAACCAGTAAGTTTCCACCTCAGCACTTCCCGCAGATACCGACTCTGGAAAGAACAAAAAATACTGTCAGTTAAAATAAGGCAGTTTCCATGGTGATGGTGGAACAAAATTATTTTTGAAATAATGCACCACGTAAATAATGGTGAGAAGTACTGGTACATGTGAACCTGAAGATCCAGAGTTCGAATCCCACCAGGAGCGTTTTTTAAACCTCTGCTCTCACTTGTCAGCCATAAAACTTACGCTATATCATCCCGGCATAGATTAAACTCCACCTTATTTTCGTATAAGGCGAGTGTGCGCGTTGATTGTACGACGACTAATTATGTTGCCATGGCATTCCCATTGAATCCTTGGGAGTTCCTTTTCCCACAATCGTTTATGATCAGAAACTCAGGCGAACAATAGACAGATTATGACGTAACAACTCCGATACCTTTTCTTCTTTTTTTCCTCTTGCTCGTTTTCTTGACGAATCTTTGTATTTTGAGTGATTCGAGGAACCAACCAGACCCGACCCCTTTCCCGTCGTGTCCGATCCTTACTTTGGTGATTGGACCAACATCTCTTCCTTCAATCTACACAGAAACGTCCCCACGTGTTTATACGAATCGCCACGTGTATACAAGGGGGGGTATTGTTGCGAATATAAGTGCTGGAAGGTTGGTTACACAGCACCGAATAGATAATGACGCCCAAAACTTTGGATCAAATGAGACTTATATCAAGCAAGAACATTTTGGCTTGCAAAAGAGACTGAGCTGTTTTGGAAGGAACTGGGTTTGTTGTATCAGAGGTTTATGTGGAAACAAAACATCTATCGCCAGGAAAATATGCACAACATGTATTTTACTGACATCCACAAAGACACAATATATGGCACAGAGTATTAGAAGCGCCGCTGGTGGGATTCGAACCACCAACACCTTGCTTAACACCAACCTTAAATTTGTCGACAGCATTCCGTTCAAAGTTGTCAGTTCTGTTTCTCAATTTAATCGATTCCGATTTGCCGTCCTCCCCATAAAGTTGCAACGTCACGTTTGCGTCAGTTCCGGCGTTAAATACGTCACCGGTCGTCACAGTGATCTCATATGGGAGAACTTAACAAATATTAGTTGACTTGGGTTACGGGCAAACTCCCTCATATTTCAGAAGATAAATGAATGTGAAAAGTTGTTTTTAATCTAACATTTATTCATTGAATACATAAAGTAGCCCCAATATTGTCATATGATAAAGTTTTAAGCAGCAAAGGTGAAGTCCGCATGGGGTTTGGCATCTATAGCTTTTTGCTTCACACAGTGTCAAGATTTATGAAAACACTTACGTTTATCTTGTTGTCTTGTCTGCGTCGGATAAAGTTCAACTTCAGTCTTTCCGTCTCCCTCATCGGATGCAAGCCACCTTCACAATCCATAAACATTAATAAATATGAGAAGTTGGCACAGAGGAAACGAAAAACAACGAAATCACTTCTCGACGCTCGACTCACAAAAATAATCAAATGACGTATTAACACAACCTTTATGACGTAATAATATACTAATGTTGAACTTCACCTGTGACAGTTGAAGGTGTAATGCATTCCATTTGACGGAACGTCAATTTCGACTCCGTCCAAAAACCAGCCGGATCCAATACCACTGTCATCATGACCTGTAACGTATCAAGGTTGTGTGAGAATGGACAGCGTGTTATAAGATGAAAACAATGGACAATGTGAGCACAGTAAGTTGTTTACGTAATATACGAACCGATGTATATTCTTTCTACTTTGCCAATATCGGTAGCTTCAAGTTTAAATAAGTCAGTTCTGCTCCGTTCGAATTTATTCCTGATGTTGTCGCTCTGATGCAGCTTCAACTTCCCTGTGTCACCGTTTTCACCGAATATCTGAACACATGAACTATTGTTACATCATAATTATATACATTTCATGTTGAAGTTTAGGAAAACTGGTTGTTTGTCAAAGTTAAGCGGTCGGCACCATTTTATTATTTCGCGCCAATCCACATCTTACCTTTACATGAACATCGGCATCAGTTCCAGCTCCTCTGACGTCACCGGTCTTCACCGACACGTGATATGACGTAGCTATGAATTAAACAGACAGTTGAATTTACAATAGATATTACCTTTAGGTATCTTACTGTTTAGAAGTTGGGGAGTCCCCTCATCTGTAAGTTCCCGCACGATGGCGCCATCGTCTTCGTCGGTTGCCAGCCACCTGAGGGCGCAAACGGTTTCTAATTTTCCTAATCGTTGTGAGTTTATGACAAAACTTTACCTTTGACAAGGGAACACGGTGACGTCACCCCTTCCACCTTCTTCCCTCACTTCAAGTTTATCCAGGAACCAACCACTGGCTGGAAAGTTAACAAATAATAAATAATCTAACATATAACGAGTCTGCCAGTGGTCTCCAAATCTACGGGGGAATATTCACGGAAAAAAATTTTACGTTCCACCACCTCAACCTGTCACTAATGAATACACAGTGTGACATACCTACGCCCGAATCGTTGTGACCTATCTTGACCTTGTTAACTCGTTTCATGGTCACAGCTTCGACGACAAACTCATCAACCTGTAAGATGACAACAATTATGTGTAGGCCAGACTTCTGAGGTGCATAGAATATCATTGTTATTTTCAATTTAAATCCTGTATAAACAAAAGTAGTATTTTAGTTCTGGCGTTTTTAATGCAAATGAGTGCACGGACATTTTCTGTGCAAATATTATTTCTATTAATTAAGTCAAACTTACAGATTTCCGTTCAAATTTATTTCTACTGTTTTTGGATGAGAGCAAGGGTCGGTCTCCGGTATCTCCTTGTTCTCCATATAAACAACAGAACACATCGGCGTCCGTTCCAGCGCCGCGCTTGTCGCCCGTAGTAACCGTTACCAGGTAACGAACCAGCGGCTGCGGGCGCTTGATACCAGTTCCGGTTGCAGGGAGTTCCCGGATTAGTTCGCCGTCCGATCTAATAAAGTACAACAGCAAATAACAGAATTATTTTTTGACACCACTGGGACTTAGAAAGCCGAGATCCTTCATAAATCTAAGTCGGTTTAATAAAAATATGAAATATGATTTTCCAGCTTACGAGTCGAGCCATTTCTGGCAGTTGAAAGTGTAAGAAGTGGACGCCGATTTTTTGGAGGTCACCGGCTCCAGGATAATTTTGTCGAGATGCCACCCGGAGAATGGCTTCGAGTCGTCGTGCCAAACCCGAAGTTTGTAGAGTCGACCAAGGTCGGGGAAATCAATCTGTGAAGAAAAACCTGAATAAATATTTGCGTAACATCCGATCGATGTAGAAATAATATATCTCCTAATAATTGTTGGGTCCTTTTTGTTTGAAAAAGCTAAATAAAGCAGATTGCAGGAAAACTTTTTGTAAATGTTGCCAATGTACACCTTGAACTTGTCCTTCTGCCCAGTTTCAAAGTTGTCAGTTTCATTGTTAAGCGGAATGACGTCAGATTTTCCATTTTCTCCGTAAATCTAAAAATAATAATAATGGAAGTGAAAAATTCATCACGTTTGAAGCACAACTTGTTGGGAAATTACCGACCTGAACAAACACGTTTGCATCCGTGCCAGCATTTCTGACGTCACTCGTAAAGATGACGCAATTCCAAGCAGTTTCTAAGAAGAATACCAGTTATAACGTTTAATCAAATACTTCTATTTTCAATAGTATCAATATAATAACTTGTCGTAATCGTAATCTAAGTAACATTGGTAATACTTTGTTGAACTTGTTTCCGTAGAGACTTCGTTTCGTAAAGTTCTCTCGTAATTAAACCGTCCCCCTCATCCGATGCAAACCACTTCCGACAAGCAAATACCTGGGAAACATTATTTCAATACATTTTAGTGTGAAAACCGAATGAGCCATCCGTAAAAATACGCTTACACTGTTTCCATACACTTTAACATACTCAAGGTTTGGTGCATCTGACAAGTGACTATTTGCCAAACAATAAATGTAGTAAGGGTTCAAAACTTTAAACGAAGCTTCAGTGATGGAATATACAAACTGTACACACCTGCTCGCATCCCGTGCTGTTGCAAGTTACAACCACTTTATCGAGGAACCAACCAGCAGCAGCCCCACTGTTGTCGTGTCCGATCTCAATCTTCTCAAGTGGACTCAGCATGCTTGCGCTCTCAACATCACAAACGTCCACTCGATTCCTGTGGGATTGAGTTGGCGAGAAAACGTCAGACTCACGATTCATATGATCGACATGATGTCAAAATCACGATTCATACGATCGACATGAAGTCGAACTCACGATTCATATAATCCGACGTGAAATCGTACTCACGATTCATATAATCCGACGTGAAATCGTACTCACGATTCATATGATCCGACGTGAAACTCACCTTTCAAACTTTCCATCCAGGATAATCTTCCCGGATGATTGGGATCCTTTTCTTCCTCCATAGAGGATGATGTAAACCTCCGCATCCGTTCCAGCTCCTCTTACATCACCTAAAGGCAAATATGAGTTAGTTGCATTGCGACATCTTGTCAGGACATCACATAACAACTTAACCAATATTTGCATCAAAGCATGTATTGTGGAATATTAGGCTAAATGCAAATTAACTTTCTGTGCCAGTAAAATTTTAATTTAATGGTTTGGCGTCGAACAGAAACAGCAAAAATACCAAAGACCACCTGGACTTGATCTTCATCAACGCATATAAATTTAAACTGCGGTCATGACACAGCGCTGTAACGCGAAATATTACACAGAAAACCATCGTAAACCACAACCGACCACTCACCGGTGAATATCTGCACAGTGTAAGGAATCCCTGCATCTCCCTTCCCTGCTACGAGTTCGCGGGTAATCCTCCCATCGTCCTCATCCTTTGCAAACCACCGTTCACATGGAAACGAGTAAACACAACTCATCATCGAGTCGTCAACCACAACCTTACTGAGGAACCAACCGGGGGAAGCCCCGCCATTGTCGTGACCTTCAAAAAAATGCGAAGATTTGCATTAATTGAGTTAGTGTTTAACCGTGAACACATGAATGTTTAAATACGTTACGATTTTTCGTAGATAATTTATTAGCTTTGCGAGAAAGCGTTTTAAATTCTTTGCGAAATTGTACTAACGTTTCTAGAGAAATACTTGAAATGGCAACCTTGTATAAATCCGCTGTTTGTGAAAACTGAGTGCATTTAATGCGAAAGCAACTCTCACCAATTCTGATCTTTTTAAGCTTTCCAAGATGGGGGCACTCAACCGTGAAGTCATCCTGCCTTCCCCGTTCAAAGTTGTTTTTGTCGTTATCCAATAACTTCTGTCCCGAATCCCCGTTGCTACCGAACAGAGTGACGTATACGTTGGCGTCGGTACCAGCGCGTCTGACGTCACCGGTGAAGGTGTGGATGACGTAACTGTTCACTGTGTCAACATATATATATTCGAGTGTTTTATCGCATTTTATTTGCAGAAACTGATGATGCCTTCGTTTGCGAAATCGATTTTTCGTATATCAAAAATAACCCGACTGACGGTAATCAGACTTGGTTTCAAACATTTGTTATCCGCTAATTGCTGTCGCTGGTTTTAAGACAGTGCCTCATCAGGGGCTAGATTCTGTCCACTTTAGAGATTAGATATATATGATTTAGAAAGAAATATTGCCTGTAGTACTGTACAACACGCTTTGACAGCCAATAACGACGTCATTGCGGTTACGTCAATTGTAATACGACACAGATATTTTACTAAATAGAAAGTAATTACTTTTTGCTCTTGAAAGGGGGTCTCTGCTTCCTATCAGATCCCTGTATAATTGTTCGTCATCACTCAACCACTGACCGCATGGGAAGAAGATTCGTTGAGAAGGTTTCGATAAATCCGCTACAACCACCTTGAGTGGGAAGCAATATTAAGGTACAACATACAATAAAGGGGAAAACAATTTTGCATTACTCTGTCTAAAAACCACGCGGGGGCAAATCCTTGGTTGTCGATTTCTATGCGAAGCCTCTTTAGCGCCCCCACTTTCACGGATCGAACCTTGAAGACGTCGGATTGACCACGTTCGAAGGCTTTCCGTCCACTGGAAAATAAGTGGTTTAGGAAAAGGCAAAACCCAGCATGTGTGATTACAACACATGAAAACTGATGTACTTTCACCTCCATTAAACAAATATCAACCACAAGGAAATCATTAGCTCTGAACGCTTAGGTTGACGGTTCGAATCCCGCGGTGGCAATTCCTATTTCTTCCCAAAGCAATCAACTAATACTGAGAGTTACTATATACGAGATAAGTCGTCATTATCGCCACTCTGCAGTTCAAGGTTTGCTTGAGATAGACAGTGGAGTGAATACGTTTCATGAACAGTACACTGGGGGCGGAGGTGCTTGTTAACTTGTCACGCTTGATTAAGCAAGCATTGTCGAATAATGTGAATGTGAATTCCAGGTAAGCATCAGAGAGTAACGTCGCTCCACGAAATGTTGTCTAAGTCGTAATTAATATGGGATAAGAAGGACGTTCAAAGTAAAAATAATGTTTGGCGAGTTTACAATCACACTCCATATCTGTTAAACAAACAAAAAGATTTAAACAAAAAAAGTTACGTTGGCTTGAGGTGTAGTTTCGGGGAAGTCCCTTTCGATCCGTAGAAAGTGGCGAAAACATTTGCGTCAGTTCCGGCCCCGCGCTTTTCGCCTGAGTAGAAATAACGCGGTGTCAATTTCAAACAATCAACTGCTCGTGTGACGTCAGTTGTAAGGTTATCTTACCGGGCTGCGCGTTTTCACATACAGGGGAACGGTTGACATTACAAAGGTTAATATCACAGTGACAAGTTGGACAATGGTAAATTTATACCATGAGCTTCGCCAGTGTCGCCTTACGGTTCTTTCTCATAAACCCAAGGTTCAGGGATAATATTTGCTCACGGGTTTAAACAGATTATAAGTTTAAGCTGACAGGTTTCATAAAAACGTCACTGAATTGTGATGTAGATTTAAGTTCTCCGTTAAACCTTTCACACTTTATTGTCATTAAAAGGCAAATAACTCTGAATTGTTCAAAACCAATGTTAAAGAACATTTTTATGCCCGTCCAATTATCTTAGGGCAACAGGTTAACAGCGGTGGAGCATATTACCGGTAACAGTGGTGACTTCGTATGTGATGCGCTTTGACTGTTTCCCGCTTACAGCACTCAGGTGCCTCGTGGTCTGACAATCCTCCTTGTACAACGACAGCCAACGGTCGCACGGGAACGTGTAAGTTTTGTCGTATTTTGTATCTTCAACCATCACCTCCTGCAAGGGTTAATTGGTTGAAAGTTTTGTTGAAACATTTGACATATTAGAGTAAATAAGAAAATGAATACGAAGCACGGTTTGGATCTCTTAACACAAAACTTTATCCAGTATTGTGTTCATGCTGATTCTCCCAAATGTATTTCAATATTATTGTAATTTGAGTTCTAAACAGCGATCGCTACTGTGCCCGAGAGGACATGGTGATAATGCTGCTTTTAGCGTGGACATAAATGTTGCAGGTTGAGACTGAATGATCGGTGAGCTTACCTTAAGAAACCAACTATCTCGTTCTGAAATCCCGTCGTGTTCAATGATAACTTTCTGGATTTCTCCGATATCAGCTCCTGTAACACAAACGTAAACAAACAATCAATGTATATTCATACACCGGTCACTTCACTCATTCTATCAGGCAGATGGAAATTACTATTTAAGTAAAGTCTTTGATTTGAGTCAAATTATTGAGTGGCTCAAAGTGGGTTAACTTCATCCAATAGGAGACAAACACTTGTCTTTGAGTGCATTAAACAAATTCGGCTGGAATTACTTAATATGGAAAGAGGAAATTCAGTCACACATGAACTGAGGTAAACTGACTCGATCGACACAAGAAAATTACCTTTGTGTTTGAACATATGCGACGATCCTTTGGCAAACCTAAACATTTTTACGTTGTTCTGTCCTGACTTTTTGCACAATCTCCACTTGGAAACTTTTCCTCTTCTCCCAATCAAGCGAATGAAGACCTGAAATAATGTAAGGTTTTTTAAAACAGAAGTTTGAGCAAAATCTTGTTCTACCAGCGCTAGAATCAAATATTACCAAGGAAGTTCGTATTTTATGACTAGGTATTAAAGAATGTCAAGCAAATACTGAGCAAAATAATAATTCACGAGAAACTGGAGGCCCCGTGACGTCAATACTCACCCTCGCATCCGTTCCACCCCCTTTTACGTCACCAGTCCTCACTGTGACTTTATACATGACGTCACCCTTCGCATATCCACGTTTGGCGGATGACTTTCGACCGTGTTGGGTGGATCCCCTGTGTGGGTAATATAGGTTGTTGTAACATTCTCTACACTTATCTTTCTTTCAAGTATCATGTTTGGTAAATTTCCATCAAACGAACCAAACGGTTTTAGCACCTGAGCAATACTAAACAAAAGTGACATACAAATTTTTTGTGCCCAAATATAAAATCAAAATATAACCAGGCTGTGCTTTACACATTGACAGGCATGGATCTTGGCTGTGTTTAAAAAATGCATCAACAAGCAGTAAGCTCTTATTTCCATACCTGGAAAATGTTGGTTGCGCTGATGAAAATCTCTTGGTTTGGTTGAAAGTGACCCCTGACCCTGAGTTGACCCCACCTCTGTAACCAGAAGCCGACCAACTACGATTCTGGGTGGAATAAAAAAACATTCCGAAAAAAGTCGATGCCAATAATTTCTAACAAAAAATGCTGTGAAAATATTAACGCTGCTACAATATAGGTTCTATGACAACAAGAAGCTAACAATACTTCATTTCAGTAGAATATATAAATGTGTTTGCTTCAAGCATCAAATTGTTTCAAACATATTATTCAAAGATTCTGTATTCATCGCAACAACAAAGAACAAACCAATGGAGGGCTTGGTGCATGGCTGAACTTCTTGGCAAAATAATCAGCAAGATGGGGGTCATATAATGGGTCGTACGGGGGCATCGTCACAACTTTGCCATTCTCAACACGGGGGTAGACTGTGAGTGAACCAGTCATTGGCATTGAGGCTCCAAGTCTTCGAGCTGCACCAGAAATAGTTGTAACAAACTGATTAACTGCACAGATCAAAGTGGAAACAATTTTGTATTCAATAAGAATGCATTTCAATTCTCTACTGTTACATAACATAACCTTTCCAAGTAGATACAGAATTTAAACAAACATATACCTTGATTATTTTTGCTAACAACAAAAATCAAAGCAACATAAAAAACACTCATTTTGCTGTAAGTAATATACCTGCCATCGGTCTGTCTATTTCCCTTCTATCCTGAGGTGGATGGGGTGTGAAAGTGACATCGAAATGCATCGGCTGCGCATTGGTTGATGGTGCATCATGCCATGCAGATTGTGTTGGTCGCTTGTAAGTCTCACGAGGTCGATGTCTCGTTGGAGGTCGTTGCACGATCACAGAAGATGTGGAAGTCTTTGAGTGAGCTGGAGCCGACATGGGACGACCTGTGGGTTTAACAACAGAAGCTGATGAAAATATTTCTGCACTCAAGAATGTTGAGAGTCAGTGAACCATTTGCTATTTTGAAAAGTATAAACATTACATTTGTTCTAAATGAAGTTGAACTTTTACTTTCAAATATGATGGCATTTACATACATAACTAGGATATATTACAAATACAACAGGTGTATTTACCATAGTTAGCAACCCCATGTTTAGATACTCCATAAGGCTGGGGTGGTCCAGTATAGAGAGGTTGCCAACCTTGTGCCCTCCTCGGTGGTGGACACAACTCAGGTTGCATCACCATTGTCATGGAGGGGGAGGAGTTCATATACTGCATCTAAATACAGTTTAAAAGTTAAACGGAGAAAATGGAAACATGTGCTAAAAAACCTGATTATCTATGAAACAAATCTTCAACATAAACGTTTGCTTATAACATGTTTGCACATATTTACAGTTATTCAAATTATATGTTACCACTGCAGCCTAGCATACATTTATGATCAACCAGCAAATTTGTGTAGGCCTATGCCATGGGCATTCATGTCAGAAATATGAGCACATAAAACTTATTTTTATAATACTATACCTTAGGTTTTGGTTTAAATCTCATTTTTGTGTTAAACTACTTTAATTTTAAACTTGCTTCAACTACAGTTAAACTGTGCAACTGACTCCACCTTGGGATGAAAGGGTGTGAGTGTGGGTAATTTAATACATCACACATTGAGTGAATGTTTGTCACGACAGTGGTAATTTGATATTTTCTGCCTTTTTCTGTTAGCTTTTACTTTAAAAATCAGTGATAACAATGAATAATAAATGCTGTAGTTGTTCGATATAACTTTAACCCAATATTTACTTACAGTTATTCAAGTCTTGATTTCCAGTCAAGTGGATTAAACAATTCAAGCAATTTCACAATCCATAGTTAGCTGTCAAAATGAACACACATTGAAACAAGATCCTTTCCAGTCTATCACAAAGTTATTGTGATATATCAACTTACAACATGACAATGTCATGGAACATGCCACGGTTCAAATTGACATTTCTACTCAGACTAGTTTTAAGTTGCAATTTAAGGGAAAAATGAAAGAAGTGTTCCTTTTCATTAGCAAGCAGTGAAAGTCGGTTTGTGACATGTTTTTTAATCTAACTCAGTAATCGACTAACGTAATTGCTTGCTAAGAAACGTTATATCAAATAGACTGAAAACAACTATCCAAATACAGGTATGTCTAATATACATTATTTAAACTTTAACATCTTAACCTAACTTTAAAACTATCAAGCACATTACTACAAACGATAATATCAGTGTAGGCCTACGTTAAAGTTCATTATTTTATTCAGAATTTGTCTTAAAAAAATCGGCAAACGGCAACTACGGATTAGCATTAACACATGCACAGAGTTACTTCGCAGGTCATTTATGCCAATTTTAACCAAAAACCTTCAACTTTATAGCACACAAAATAGTTATTATTAACCAAACACGTTAACATCCTAATAACTGCGTTATTGATTATACCGTTGCCATGAACACACCCGCACGAGTTTTTCTTTGTAGCGGTTTGTGTCATTTGCCATAGAAATATAAAACAATTTTGTTTATTATTTTGTTCGACCACATGCTTAATCAGCCTCATTGGTCCATGGTCCCTTCCAAATACGTAATTTGAATATTTTTTTTGGCTTATTTTGTTAAAATATTGTCCATTTAAAACGCCTGGTCGTTTTATGTATCGAATTGGCCCTCAACAACAATAAGCCACTTATTAACCATGATGTCAATCAACCTTGACAATATTCACATAAATACTTGACTTTACAATGCATAAAATAAGAAACAACCAGGTTTATTTACAAAACATGCAAATATACATGAGTGTACCAAGACTACACACTTCGTTGAATAAACTGTGTTTTTTCCTTGACAAAAATCCTACGAAAGAAACTTTTGAGAACATAAAGGCAGTAAGGATATGCAACACTGAGGTTAGTAAAAACTAAAAATGTGCGATTAGGTAAAAATTGAAAAATGCACAAAACTCTGCAGCGAAACAAATGCGACAAAAAAGCAACATCAGGCGTCAAATGTACAGAAGTGTGCTTGGTCAAATTTGTCCTGTTACGTTTCTTATTTGACTTCTGGTAGAATAAAACCCTCAAAGTCAAATGGAACAAAGTAATGGATTTTGTTTCCATTGTAATATTCAATGAATGGTCTGACCTTCAGTTCATGTTCCTTGAAACAAATTATAAGTTGTTGTTATTTTCCTAACTATTATACAAATAAAAAACGCTTTACTTAAATGATAAATTCTGTTACAAAACTCACTTTGATAAATTTGTCCAAATAATGGTAAACCCTCATAGCACCAATCCATGCAGACATCACACATCGATATGGGAAGTCAACCCTGACTGCAGACTTAGCTTCTGGAAGTTCAGCAATTAGGAATCCCCGCTTCATCAACAGATCAACAATAGTTGATGGGGGATTAGAATCTCCCTCAGACAACACAACCCCAACTGCGTACTGCAGCTTGCCCTTGTCAACCTGGGTAATGTACATTTACTAAATTTACATAGTTCCACCAAAATATAAATGTGGGTACAAATGTTTCAGAAAAAAACCTGTAGTGCTTCTAATTTAAATGAAACAACACACACTATAAGTCAGTTATATGAAGAGTAACTTCATTTAGCACCAGAGTTTGTTTATTGTTACCTTTCCAGGGTCATCGTAGTAGATACCCAAACAAGGTGCATCACCAGGATATGCTTTCATAACTTCGTCAAAATGTGGGCCACATTTTTCGTAAGGTCCTTGATGAAGTTTGTACGCAATCCAAACATTTTTAATCGCCGGTTTGCCAATATAGACACGGATTTTACCAATGACCCCCAAATATCGTAAAACAGCAAAAAGTAACACCCCAACAGCCCCAACTACCAACATGAAAGACCCAGACCCACAACAATCCATATTTTTCTCGGAAGAATTAAGAAATCAGAATGTTTTAATTTCGCAAACTGACCTAATTTTATAGTATTCGCGGGGCGTTCTCTTATATTTATCCAAAGCGTTAAAAACATCTTGACCAAATGCAAGGACCTTTTATGTTATAACTAACATAAAAACTAAATAATAACATGTAGTATTAAAACACAACTTCATTTAATCAAAGCACGCCAAAACTTACACCAAGAAAATACCTAAATAAATAAACTATAGTTTTCTGTAGGTGCGGATTATGGTGATACGCATTGCACAACGTTTTAGCAACTTTGCAAAGTTGCGCCATACGCGGCAATTGATATTAGACACGTTGTAGTAAAATAAGACACGTAGCGTACGCTGGATAACTACTTTATTGCCACGAGTATTTTGATAAATCATATGATTGTCAAATTTTTAGAGCTGCCGAATTGTAAATATGTGGGACAGACATAAGTTCACACCGGAAATCCGTGCGTGACAACCATCCGATAGATTTTTCTGAACGAAACCAATTATTGCAAACCTTTACATTTCAAAAAGCAAAATGGTACAAAACATGTTGTGTAAGGAAAATGCAGGTGTATTTTGTTGCCATGGTTGGGTTTCAATTTAAGCTCGTGTTTTACGTCATAATTGCTCAAATTCCCCAAATCAAATATTTTGGCTCCACGCAATGCACAAACAAGTTGGTTAAAACTAATGCACTGTAAATATTTGTTTTTGTGTTAGTTTGATTGGATTTAACCCCAACAAAAAAAATTGTGTTTTACTGTGCAGATTTGTAGTTTACAATCGTTTGATTGGAATGAAAAAAGCTACCTATGGTGTATTGGAAGGCTGTGTTGTTTGTGGCTATCTTGGCGGTTCTAACACCGAAAACTTTTATTTGGTATAATTCTATTACTATCAGCCAACCAGATAACGAATATGATTTTATCATCGGTAAGCCAACCTAATATCTGAAAGGCTCTGTTTAGTTTAGGACAATTTTTTCGAAATCATTTCAACTGGATTTAATTTTAACAGTTGGTGCAGGTGCATCTGGAAGTGTTGTGGCAAACAGATTGAGCGAAGTTGCAGCAGAAAAGTATGTAAAAATCTATATTTCACTACAATATCCACAAGCAGTAACTTTTTTTTACAAGGAAAGTATGGTTTAGGATATTGCTGCTAGAAGCTGGAGTTGAAGATTTTCCAAATCCACTATTTCGTATACCCCTACTTGTAACATTCTTGCAACGTGGTCAACATGATTGGGAATACAAGACAGAACCTCAAAAACATTCCAGCCAATCGCTGAATGAACAGGCAAACACTATTTTTTAAATAAAATTGTACAACCTACCTAAATGCAAACCTAAAAAAATTTTTATTATTTGATGTAAAATCAGTAAAGATGGTGCTTAAACTCCAATATAGGGTTGGCATGGATTCCATTTTGGTATGAATTCTGCATAATATTTAAAGCATCCTTTTTGATATTTGCATAACAGTCAACCTCCGTCATGACAAAACCAAAATAATTAATGATGTTGTGATTAATTATTAATGAAAAAACAAATGATAAATAAACAAATAAACTGTAGGTGAGTTTCTGGCCGAGAGGAAAAGTTTTGGGTGGAAGCACTTCCATCAATTACCTTGTTTATGCCCGAGGTAACAAACATGATTTTGACTCTTGGGAATCACTTGGTGCAGATGGTTGGAGTTACAAGGATGTTCTGCCATTCTTTATTAAGAGTGAAAATATGCAAAATAAAGAACTAAAAAAATCACAGTATCACGGAAGAACAGGACCCCTCAATGTTGACTTCGGTCATAAACATAAGGTTGCTGATATTTTTATGGATGGTGCAAGAGAACTAGGTGAGGTAGGTAGGCCCCTTATCACTGTAATGTAAATTCCTGTTTCAAAAAGTTGGCACATTTGTAAAAGTTCCAAATTATAAAAAGCAAAATAAATGAACTTGTAAAAGTTGGAAGCAGTTATTGCAGCAATCGGGCAACACTGAACATAAAATTAAAATTAGTATTTTACATAATAGGTTTGAAGCAGTTCGATTACAATGGTCCTGACGGTGTTGGCTTCTCAAGAATTCAAAGCACAATTTTATCTGGAAGACGACAAAGTGCCTCAGATGCTTTTATTCACCCCATAGCTTCAAGGTAATCTGAGTGATTGTTTAGCAGCTGATGAGGAGTGCTTTAAGGTGTTACTGGGTTTGCATAAACCATTTTGTTTATTTTTATCCAAGGAAAAATCTCCACATCATGAGTGGGGCCCATGCAAAGAAAGTTATTGTTGAAAATAAGGGTGATGGAAGCAAAAAAGCTTTTGGAGTGGAATTTGTTAAAAATGGCCAAACGTTTTTGGTCAAATCTCGTAAAGAAATTGTGCTGAGCGGAGGAGCAGTTGGTTCCCCACAGCTGTTAATGCTCTCTGGGATTGGACCCAGACATCACTTGGAAGATAAAAACGTATGCTGTGTTGATTAATTGTGGAATAGTAGTAATCTGTTGTTCCTAGCTTGATGCAACCATTACACCACTTCAATAAATTTGTTTAGTTAATAACTATACCTAGCGTGAACAATAAAAATATTCACGAAATCTACCCAGCAACATTATTTTGCATTACACAAGTGGAAAATTCAAAATGTTATGTTTTTTGAATACATTTATAGCTGTGCCTCGTGTGTTGTTTGTACTTTTAACAAACTGATAATGAGCAAGTAGGCTGTGATAAATATTTCCATGTTTTATTTCCATACTTGTCATACATTAAGTTTCCTTTTCCAGATTAAAGTTGTTCAACATCTGCCAGGAGTAGGCTCAAACCTCCAGGATCATTTCATGACTGCAATATTTTTTCGTGCTTATGAGAAAGATCTTTCACTTGATTCTATATCACCTGATTCGGTGGATTGTTTGTAACTGGAGTTATAACTGTTCGTTGTGTTCTTCCTTAATTATATTTTTTTTAACAATCGCTAACCTTCATTAGTAATAATTATAGTTGTGATTACTTACAAATTACGAAAAAAACTAATTTCATGTATTTAAAGATTTCTCTGACTTCTTTAAAACAATATTTGATTGACGGAAAAGGGTCTTTGACAACTTCATCATTGGATGCAGTTGCTTTTCTTAACGTAGATTCAGAAAACAAGTGAGTGAAACACAGAAGTAGTTTTACTTTAACTTTTTGTGGGTCCTTTTAAATACATTGTTTGATGATAATTTGACCAAAACTCTTGTTGCACTTTAAAGTTGATGTTGTGATTGCCATTCTTGTTGAAAGATATATATATATATATATTAGCACTTGCAAACATACTTATGACTACTTTCCTCATATAGAACCAACTGGCCTGATGTCCATCTTTATCTTCATGCCATAAGAGGTTTGAAAAACAATTCCATTTATGACAACATGTTAAAAAACTTATTCAACTACAAACAAGAGGTATTTACAAGCTGAATAAATGTTTTTATTCCCAGTAATTAGGGAATATGTAGCTCCTTTGTATAGTAATGCTTTGAAGGAATATCAAGTCTTGGTTGCCTACATGTGATCTTGTATTAGGTTTAGACTTGTACTATTGACCTCGGCACATAGAAATTGCTAATGTATTTTCATCTATGTGCATTTTTATGCCCTGGCTCCTGACACGGTCTTTGCACTTTAAGATTCTTGATGAAATGAACGACCCATCACAAGATGTTGGTGATTTTACTGTGTTGACCGGTCTCACTCATCCACACAGCAGGGGAATTATTCAACTGAAAACAAACAACTATCTTGATCACCCCAGTATTGATCCTCAGTATCTGTCCGACCAAAGAGATTTGGATTTGTTTGTAAAAGGTCTGTACATTGTTGCTGTGGTTGTCATGACAGTAGTTAGCGTAAGCCACTATATTCAAGTTTTGCATTGTTTGGAAAAATCAGTTAAGTTTTCTTAATTAAATCTTAATATTTTGTAGCAATGCGTCAAGTGAGGAAACTTGAGGAAACGGAAACTTTCAAAACTTTCGGTTTAAAAATGATCATTGCTTTAAAGAACTGCACTTCCCTGCATAGGTGAATACTTTAACCTCCATGTTTGTTTAAAATGTCAAACTTACGGCATTGTTTTGTTAACAATTTGTCTATTGATGTTCAAACAGTAGCTCAATAGAGGACTTATATAAGTGCGTTGTACGATCCAATGGGATTACTGAATACCATCCTTGCTGCACGGCGAAAATGGGCAACGACAATATGGCTGTTGTGGATTCAAAATTAAGGCAAGTTTATAAACTCGACCAGGAAACCACACCCACACTGGATGGAAACAGTGGCTTACATGAGTGCAGTGTAATAACAAATGTTCTGTGATTTGACATTCCATCTCTACTAATGCAAAAGATAATATAAAGTCCCACTGCACACAAATTCGGTCTCATCCCTTGCCCTGTGGTAACTCACAGGTAATAATATTGCTTCTATGTAGAGTGCATGGAGTCAGTGGTCTCCGAGTGGCCGATGCATCCGTCATGCCCCACATAACTTCTGCAAACACACAAGCTCCCTGTTACATGATTGGTGAAAAAGCAAGTCACATGATCAAGCAAGATTGGGGGATTCTATGAGAGAAATATTTACATGTGAAGAAATGTTTTACCTGTTTCGTCTTTCTTCGTGTAATTATGTTTTGATGAATTGTTTACTATGTTTAACTACTTCAACGTTTCTGCGACAAGTGCAATAAAGTCTTATGCACAACACTGTATGAAATAAATGCATTGAATTATTCATTAAATTGTTGCTTTTATCCTTTGTTTATTCAGGTTCTCTATATTGTGTAAATTTCTGCTGCAATACCTCATGTGTTTGTTGTTGGAAAATATTATTGTTTCTGTGCGGATTTAACATACAAGTTTGCTCGTGTGCAGTGTTCAGATCACAACCTTACAATATGTGTTCGATCAATTCTTATGTTCGCCTGCAGTACGTCACTATTTCTATTATGACGTGTTTCTCTACTCCAACTCCTTGCCCGCTTTGGTTGGCTCCTTCAGCCTATGGAATTCTTTCCATGATTTTATTCCAAATGAGCCCAGGACGGCCCTGGCTGTTTGGCCGAGCGGATGAAGGGTATTTACCTCCCGGTGGTTTTTTACTGTACACGGTACAAAATTATGACTAGATTTATGTTTACATTAATTTTTGCCACACCGGTATTCTAACACTGGTAACTTGGTCATAAAATCCATTACAAGTAACACTCCAGACTGTCTAAAAGATTGTGACAATTGATAATCCGAATCACAAGCAATGGAAAGTTTAATCAAATAGTCTCCAAGGCACCAAAATACAGGAAGTTGTCCATTGTAAAAGCATTCTCCCCTAACACACGTCCGAAGTTTGGATTGGAAAGATATATTTGCAGAAAGAGTCAGATTGACTTTTCAGCAGTACTTTGACCGTGAAACGAAGACATTCCTATCCAACATGTATATATTGCACTACAACATGTTAGGCTATACAACAAAGGCCCGAAACGTAACTATGTAATTTGACCGTAGAACGAAGACAATGATACGTATTATAACGGTAGCAGTTTTAATGTCACATTCCAGTATAGTGGCCGATGTTGTTAAAGACAACATAAATTTTCAGGTAGTTTTTTGTCATACCTGCACATACTCAGAGGGATACAATTAGGTAAAAAATTGCTTAAAAATTTGGTTTAATCTTCATATTCCTTCTCTTTTGTGATTGTTCACGTAATATATTGCCGTACTAAACACATGTTTCTTTAAACCAATAACGCGACAGATTGTGTGCAAACTGCTCTGTTTAGCCATTTAAAAATGAAAGATTGTTTGATAAATCCCTTTTGTTCTACGAAACACACACAAACACACACTACGAAACACATTTTTGTTGGGTAAAGTGTTCGGTATTGACCAAAGTTTATTATAAAACTACAAAACACATATGTATTAAATATATAAAAACACTCTACATGTTTCATACATAGAAACAACCACATTTTACAACACTTTGATAATTTGCTTATTCCTTCTTCACTTTTCCCCAAATAGCGTTCCTAACACCTGACAAAACGCCAACCACACCACCAACAACTCCAACTGCAGCTCCACCTATGACTGCAACAATAACAGTTCCCTCTGGCCCAATGATAGTTCCAATTCCTTCCCCCAACGCAGCCCAAACACCCGCTCCTGCGGCGCAACCCCCAGCGCCCTTACCAAGAATATCTATAGCTACATTTTTCCCAGCTTTATTTTCTCTTTCGTCATTTTCAAAATTCTCACCACGAGACAAAGACAATTTTGCCTTCAGCATTTCCTAACAAAAAAAACGAATGTGTAAATTTGTGTGACCACCAAAAGTAAACGTGTGATCAGCAAAAGCAATTAGGAAGTTTACATAACATAGAAGTTAAGTGTGTAATTGCTTATTTTATGTTAAAACAATATAATTTATTAACGAAGTTTTTGTCGTTGGTTTCTTTAAAGGAAGTAAACTCCGTTTCGATTTTTTCTCTCAATGTATTTCGATATTTCTCAAACAACTGAGCATTGCCAAGCTTTGTTTTTTTGTCAAATTTTTTCAAAGTCTTTTTCTTTTCTTTCTCATGAATTTGTTGGAAATCACTTTTATACTCAGTACCACAATACTGCAAAAATGTAAAATTTAAGTCAGTTGTAATTTGATTCAAGTAAAATATTTTAACTTTTACCTCCTTCATATTTCTCCGTGGGGATAATGGGTTTACTGTTTTACTGCGTGTGCGCTTACTTACGGGCGAAAAAGTGGCTTCCTTTATGAATTTACTCAACGTGGCTGTTACAAGTTTGTTGGGAAACCCAACACAAAAGTTAATAAAAAAATGGCGACTGGAGCAATATGCTGGCTTGGGGAAAATGGGTTGCAAATGCCGAAACAACAGGCGTTTGCATTAATTTGTAATTGCCAAAAACAACAGGCTTTTGCGTTAGCAGTCTGTAATTATTATGGTTTCCTATTTGTGGTGACAAACCGACAAATAGATATTGCATTAATAACTGCATCCACGTGGAACTCCACCTCATCAGTCAGCATCGCATCAGTTTCTGAAATAGGCGCCTGGGGCGATCTGGACAAAAAGCATCTGCAATTGCCAAGTTCTTTTCGCAGACGTAAGTAATAGAATATTTAAACCACATCAATCGCATTCTAAATCGTTGAATTCTGGGGGACAATTGATCCAAAGGTTTTTTTAGAAGCAAGCTGACCAAAGGTTTGTGATCTGTTTCAATTATAAAGTCCATACCCATCAAGTAATCCCGAAACCGCTCACAGGCCCACGTCACTGCCAATGCTTCCTTTTCTATTTGTGCGTACCTTTTCTCGGTTGCGTTCAAAGACCTTGAAGCGTACATGACAGGGCGCAGCAATCCATCCATCTCCTGTCTGATCAACGCTCCCAATCCGTGGGAAGATGCATCGGCTGAAACAACCGTTTTCAAGTTTGGATTGTAATGCCCTAATGTTGGAGGTGTCGTCAGCTTGGACTTAACTAGACAAAACGCTTTTTCTTCTTCGCTTTCCCAGTTCCACAATTTGTCTTTCCTGAGTAAATATCTCAAAGGAGATGTTATTTCTGCTAGGCCAGGTATAAATTTGGACAACTGGTTTGCCATTCCTAAAAATTCCCGAACATTAGTAACAGTGCAAGGTGACTTCTTTGATGAAATGGCTGAAAATTTATCAGGATCTGGTTTAATGCCCTCAGAACTAACATAGTGGCCCAGAAAACGAATATTTGATTTTGCAAACTCACATTTGTCATTTAAAGTAAGACCTGAATCTTGCAAACGCGTTAGAACTTGTATAAGACGGTGGTCGTGCTCCTCTTGTGTTGAACCGAACACCAGAACATCGTCCATCTGACACACAACACCACCCATGCCGGATAAGATAGCCGACATCTGTCGTTGAAAGTGTTCTGATGCGGAGCAAATACCAAATGGCAGCCTGTTAAAACAAAACCGCCCGCTCGGAGTAATAAAAGTAGTCAACAGCTTCGAACTCTCAGTTAGAGGTATCTGCCAAAAACCTGAATTTGCATCCAATTTGCTGAACTCTTGGGCATTTGCTCTAGATTGCAATCAACAGTAGGCAAAACGTGATTTTCCCTGCATACATACTTATTCAAAGTAGTGTAATCTACACAAATACGCACTGTACCGTTTTTCTTTGGAACAACGACCATTCCAGAACACCATTCTGTAGGTTTTGTAACGCGGGTAATGACACCGTTGTTCTCCATCTTCTCAAGTTCAAGTTCTACTGCCGCTTGCAGAGGTAAGGGAACTCTGCGAGGGGCACTAAGACATACTGGGTCAGAATTTTCCTTTAACTTAATGTTACACTTCTCGCGTAATTTCCCTAAGCCTGCAAACAGGGCCGGAAACATCTTTCGAAAATCTTTGTTTGCAAGACCGACACTGTTAAGCGGCGAAAAAATATCTAGGGCTATAATAGCAGGTCAGCCCAACAATGGCTGGGTAAGTTCGTTGACAACAAAAACTGTCTGACTCGTATGTTTACCCCTGTAACTTAATGAAGCAACAAATTTCCCCATAACCCGAAGTTTATTTCTTTGGGGGCCCAGCAGAGTTTCCGTCGAATGAATCAATGTCACATTAGCAATGCGGTTTAAATCATCTGCAGGAATAACGCAAACATCAGCACCCGAGTCTAAGTTCTATCCAAGCCATTGGCTTCTTATTTGGGCCACTGGACATCAAACCAATATAGTAATTATCAGTAGTTATACTTGAAGACAAACCGTTCACGCAACGACTGAATTGGCCCCTTTCTGCACAACGGTAGCATGTGGCGTCTTTTGCAGGACACCGATAATTTCCAACGTGAAATCGGCCGCAGGATCTGCATCGATTGCCCTCGCGTTGCGTTACCAACAATCGTTGCTTGCGGACCAGGTCCACATCAGCACTTGGTCCCACAGGACAAAGTGCAGCCTGTTTGTTTCTTAACAAACTGTGTTACGCACAACGTTGATAGCTTTAGCAAGAGTTAGTTCCGGATCCAATTGCAACCTTTCAGTTAGAGATTTGTCGCGTATTCCCACAACAATGCGGTCTCTTATCATTTCCTCTTTAAGGTCGCCATAGTTACATTTATCGACTTGAGCATACAATGAAGTTATGAATTCTTCTACAGAGTTTATGGCGTTTTGTTCCATTCTGTTAAATACCGCCCGTTCATATATAACGTTTACTCGAACAGTGAAATAGTCGATAAACTTCGAGACCACAAGATCATAGTCGGTTCCTTGTTCTGCGTTTAACCCAAAAGACGAAAATACATCCTCTGCTTTGCTTCCCAATAAGTAAAGCAAAAGGTTCACCTGTTTCTTTTTCGACTCCCCATGCAAATTGGATGCATGTCGATAGCGTTCAAATCTTCTCAGCCAACTGCTCCAACCATCAGGGTTTCCAAGGTCAAACGCGTTCGGAGTTGTAAGCTGCGAATGAAACGCCATTCTGACACCATGTATTGGCTTAATTGGTACAAGCGGTAAGGGCTCACATTAGCCCTGGTCGCCCTTATATAGTAGCCCACATATGACGTCACGATTACTGGGGCGTTACAGCCAGTGAAGCATTACGCTACACCACCCACAAAAATGTCAGTGGCTGTTTGAACAATGCAGTAAGAGTGCAACAATTTTTGTTGGGCTTTTTCAGATTCAGTTGCAGTAATGACTTGTTCTGTATTTTTGGGAACATAAAAAATATAACAAACGTTTGTTCTTGAAACGAAGAAATAGTATTGAACCCCGTGTTGCTTCCGTGTACAGAAATTGTTGTTTGTGGCAAACAAGCAGAATAAACTATGATCGAGTACAAACCTGTGCAAATAGTGAAGTTTGATAAAAGTGGGTTCATTCTTGTTGAAAACGAGCTTAAAAGAATATTTGAAAATCCAAAAGTTGCCAATACACCCGTTGCAATCTATTCCATTGCTGGAGCTTCTAGAACAGGAAAATCCTTCATGCTAAATTTCTTTCTGCGATATTTGTGGGCGAAAAACAACAAAACGGTAATAATTATATTAAGTAATGTAATCAGATGTTGACAACTTTCCCCATGTTAAGACTTCTGAATGCTTTACACTGAACGATGATGAACTGGTTGAAGGTTTTGCATGGCGTGGTGGAAGCGATGCTCACACAGAAGGGATTTGGATTTGGGACGAACCCTTCTTTATTGACACTGCAGAGGGAGAGGTGTTTAACTGTTATTCCATTTTATAGAAGTAAAGTTAAACATTATTATGTGATTTTCCATAGGTCGCATTGTTTCTGATGGACACTGAGGGAGCTTTTGCTTGCGAGGACAGCAACCAGAAATCTTCCCTTATTTTTGCGTTCAGCTCTCTTCTCAGTTCTTTCCAGATCTACAACATGAAGGAAACAATGAGGGCAAACGAACTACAGTTCTTGCAGGTAATATTAAACAGTTTTACATAAATCTCTTCAATCAGATTTTTTTTCATTTTATCTGATCATGTTTGGTTTGTTAAGTGTAGATGTTCCCTCGTGTATACTAGTTGAGCGTATTTATGAATAATAAACGGATACCGTATTTACTCGATTGTAAGCCGCATGCGACGGTGTCAAAAAAAATAAATTAAGCCGCCCGTAAAGGTTAAAGGCAAACTTACAACAATAATTGTCAACAAATCTGTCGTTTAAAATTGTCAGGTACGCTAATAACTGTGTTTGATAAAACTTCATTTCGCTGGGAAATTTGAAATGAGTTGGTATTTTAACTTATACCACGTTCATCAGCATGCTCCAGGCAAGCTCTGTGCAAAATTTGAAAAAATCCTATGTACCGGAAAGGTTTCTAATGTTCGCCAATATCAAGTGGCTAGGTCTATATCACTATCTGCGTACCACTTGATTCTGGCCTGCTGCTATGCTGAAGCTAATGTCTGCTAGCGTGTTCTTGCTGTTAATACTAAATTCGACTCCGAGAGCAGACTTATTTATTTAATGGAAACACACGTTTGCAATGTCAGGCAGCGTAAAGTTTAATTTGTTCCAAGCGTGTTAGTGACTGAGCTAGTAACTTGTACCGCGTGTTCACTCGTGCGTGAAATAAATTCCGTTGGAAAATAAATTTATTTAGCCGAAACGACAGTAGTTATTTTAACTTTACCACGTTCATCAGCATTCTCCCGTCAAGCTCTGTGGAAAAAAATCCTGTGGACCGGAAAGCCGGAAAGGTTTCAAGTGTTCGTCTACCGGTAATGGATTAGGATCCGATCTAAATAAATAAACATTTTAAATATTGCTGATAAAACTGTTCCTGATTACTTTGTTATGTTTAAATCAACATTAATTTACTTTTTTTCAGTTGTTCACACAGTATGGAAAAAATGCTGTTCATGAGGAAAACTCTGGACTCCAGTTTCAAGTACAAGAACATTGCCTGGTTAAAGGTTACATAAATTGTTACAACAACAAAATTTATTTTAAGGACTTGATGTTTCTTATCCGTGATTGGTCTGATCCAAGCTACCAGAGTGGTTTTGTGGGTGGCAAAGAAGTTTTGCAAAAGTTTTTGTTATCTGATTCAAACAGTTTTGAAATTCAATCAGTGAAACATGATTTGGAAAGTTCATTTGAAAACATTTCATGTTGTATTCTGGAGCATCCAGGATTCATCGTCTCAAAGAGAAATTCCAAACAAGGAAGTTTTTTACAGATAGGAAGTAAGTGCAGTTTAGCAATTTCGATGCTTTAAGTTGTTGGAAAGTGTGACTTGTGCCTGAATCAATCCTAAAGTCTGATTTCATTTAACCCAGATGTCAGCAAGGAATTTATTAACATCGTCAAACTGATGGTTAAGCAAATATTTTCCTCTGACAAGATTGTTGTAAAGAAAATCAACAAACAAATCTGTAAAGGAAAAAACTTTTTGCAACTTGCTGTGATGTATGGTCATCATTTCAGGAACAACAGAATGCCGGAAATACCCACAATCTTACAGGTATCTGTCTGCAAATTGCAAAACAAAACTGTCTGTAATAAAATGTTGTATTTACAAAAACCTCTTGCCTAAGGAATCCAGTGTGGCTATATATGTTGCTTGATCACTATTGGTTGTTGCATAAATTCACACGTTTTAATTCATCTGCAGGCTATGGCAAATGTTTCAATGTCCTTTATCGTGGATGAGTGCAAGGAAATTTACTGGTTAAATATGAAAGAGGTAAGGGTTTCAAAATTTTACTTCAGTCGAATTACAACTGACTTAAATTTAATATTTTTGCAGTATTGCGGAACTGAGTATAACAGCGATATCCAACAAATTCATGTGAAAGAAATGGAAGAAGCTATGAACAAATTTGATCAACAACAAAAACTTGGCAACGCTCATTTATTCAAAGAATATCGAAATAAATTAAGAGACAACATCGACAGGGAGTTAACTTCCTTCAAAGAAAGCAACTATAAAAATTTTGTGAGTAAACAATTTTGCATTTTAAGTAAATTACTTTGTTTTGATTTGAAAAATATCAGCTTTATAGCAAAAGTAAAAAAGACATTCTCATAGCAATGTTTCTTTGGTGCAAAATAATTGGGACGCATGTCTGAATAATTTATTTAGAATATCTGATTGGGTATAAGATACACAGAAAACTCATCGGTCATTTAAAAACAAAATGTCAATAAATCTCAATTAAATTATCTGTTACAACATCTGTGATTATGTTTCACGTATAATCTTGTGTGCTGTCTTCTAGACCACATGTTCACTATTGGTGGTTACACAAATTTCTACATTATATTTAATCTCCAGGAGATACTAAAGGCAAAATTGTCTTCTCTCGTAGATGAGTGCAAGGAAATGTACCAGAGAAATATGAAGGAGGTAAAAATTTCAAAATTTTACTTCGGTCGAATTACAACTGACGTAAATTTTACATTTTTGCAGAATTGTGGCACTGAGTACAAAAGTGATTTCCAACAAATTCATGAGAAAGAAAAGGAAGAAGCTTTGAACAAATTTGACCAACAACGCAAGCTTGGCAACGCTCAGTTATTCAAAGAATATCGAAATAAATTACTGGTCAACATGGACATGGAGTTTATTGCCTTCAAAGAAACCAACGATAAAAATCTTGTAAGTAAATTATTTTGCATTTTGAGTAAATTGCTTTTATTGACATAAAAAATACCAGCTTCATGACAAAAGTGAAACCAACATTTACATAGAAAGGTTTGTTTGGTGCAAATAATTGGGACGCATGTCTGAATGAATTATTTAGAATATCTGATTGGGAATAAAATAAACAGAAAACTCATAGGTCATTTAAAAACAAAATGTTAATGAATCTCAATTAAATTATCCGTTACAACATCCATATTTATGTTTCACATAGAATCTTGTGTGCTGTCTTCTAGACCACATGATCACTGTCGGTGGTTACACAAATTTCTACGTTATATTTAATCCGCAGGAAATACTGAAGGCAAAATTGTCTTATCTTGTGGATGAGTGCAAGGAAATGTACCAGAGGAATATGAAGGAGGTAATAGTTTCAAAATTTTACTTCGGTCGAATTACAATCGACTTAAATTTTACATTTTTGCAGTATTGTGGCACTGAGTATAAAAGTGATTTCCAACAAATTCATGAGAGCGAAAAGGAAGAGGCTTTGGACAAATTTGATCAACAACAAAAACTTGGCAACGCTCATTTATTCGAAGAATATCAAAATAAATTAAGAGACAACATCGACATGGAGTTAACTTCCTTCAAGGGAATCAACTATAAAAATCTTGTGAGTAAATTATTTTGCATTGACATGAAAACTAACAATAGCTTCGTAGCCTCACTAAATTCTGCAAACAGACATGCACATATTTCTTGGCTGTAAAATAATAGGGACAAACTTCTGAATGATTTTTTCAGAACTTTTGAGCGGGTTTAAGATCAGCCAGAAGCTCATCAGCTTCTATAAATCAAAAAAGTCAATAAATCTTGAATAAACTGCCGGTTAGAACATCCATGTTTACTTCTTCTGTGAGCTGCAGATAGATGGTCATTGTTTTGACCTATAAGGTCTCATCACTGCAGCTTGGTGTGACTCTACTGGACAACTTGGCCGACTATATGTTTATGTTTCATGGAGAATTCTGTGTGCTTTCGTAGACCACATAATCACTATCGGTTGTTACACATATTGATACATTGTATTTATTCTGCAGGAAATACTAAAGGCGAAATTGTCTTCTCTCGTGGATGAGTGCAAGGAAATGTACCAGAGAAATATGCAGGAGGTAAAAGTTTTAAGATTATACTTCAGTCGAATTACAACTGACTTAAATTTAATATTTTTGCAGAATTGTGGCACTGAGTATAAAAGTGATATCCAACAAATTCATGAGAAAGAAAAGAAAGAGGTTTTGAACAAATTTGATCAACAATCAGAGCTTGGCAACACTAAGTTATTCAAAGAATATCAAAATAAATTAGGAGTCAACATCGACATGGAGTTTATTGCCTTCAAAGAAACCAATGATAAAAATTTTGTAAGTAAATTATTTTGCATTGCAAGTAAATTACTTTGTATTGACACAAAAAATATCTGCTTCATAACAAAAGTCAAACAGACATTTACATAGAAAGGTTTGTTTGGTGCAAAATAATTGGGACGCATGCTGGAATAAATTTTTTGGAATATCTGATTGGGAACAAAATAAACAGAAAACTCATCGGTGATTTAAAAACGAAATGTCAATAAATCTTAATTTAATTATCTGTTACAACATCTGTGATTATGTGTCACGTAGAATCTTGTCTGCTGTCTTCTAGACCACATGTTCACTGTTGGTGGTTACACAAATTTCTACATTGTATTTAATTTGCAGGAAATGCTAAAGGCAAAATTGTCTTCTCTCGTGGATGAGTGCAAGGAAATGTACCAGAGAAATATGAAGGAGGTAAAAGTTTTAAGATTTTACTTCAGTCGAATCACAACTGACTTAAATTTTACATTTTTGCAGTATTGTGGCACTGAGTATAAACGTGATTTCCAACAAATTCATGAGAAAAGAAAGAAAGAGGCTTTAAACAAATTTGACCAACAACAAAAACTTGGCAACGCTCAGTTATTCAAAGAATATCGAAATAAATTAGCCGACAACATCAATAGAGAGTTATCTTCCTTCAAGGGAATCAACGACAAAAATCTTGTGAGTAAATTATTTTGTATTCACATGAAAAATAATGTAAGCTTCGTACCAGCACTAAATTCTGCAAACAGACATGCACATATTTCTTGGATGTAAAATAATGGGGACAAACTTCTGAATGATTTATTTAGAATTTTTGAGCGGGTTTAAGGTCAGCCAGAAGCTCATCAGCTTCTATAAAGCAAAAAAGTCAATAAATCTTGAATAAACTGCCGGTTAGAACATCAATGTTTATTTCTTCTGTGAGCTGCAGATAGATGGTCATTGTTTTGACCTATAAGGTCTCATCACTGCAGCTTGGTGTGACTCTACTGGACAACTTGGCTGACATGGAGAATTCTGTGTGCTTTCGTAGACCACATAATCACTATTGGTTGTTACACAAATTTATACATTGTATTTAATCTGCAGGAAACACTAAAGGCAAAATTGTCGTCTCTTGTGGATGAGTGCAAGGAAATGTACCAGAGAAATATGAAGGAGGTAAAAGTTTTAAGATTTTACTTCAGTCGAATTACAACTGACTTAAATTTTAAATTTTTGCAGTATTGTGGCACTGAGTATAAACGTGATTTCCAACAAATTCATGAGAAAAGAAAGAAAGAGGCTTTGAACAAATTTGACCAACAACGAAAGCTTGGCAACGATCAGTTATTCGAAGAATATCGAAATAAATTACTGGTCAACATCAACATGGAGTTTATTGCCTTCAAAGAAACCAACGATAAAAATCTTGTAAGTGAATTATTTTGCATTGCAAGTAAATTGCTTTGTATTGACATAAAAAATACCAGCTTCATAGCAAAAGTGAAACAGACATTCTCATAGAAATGTTTCTTTGGTGCAAAATAATTGGGACGCATGCTGGAATAAATTTTTTAGAATATCTGATTGGGTATAAGATAAACAGAAAACTCATCGGTCATTCAAAAACGAAACATCAATAAATCTTAAATTACTTATCTGTAACAACATCTGTGATTATGTTTCATGTAGAATCTTGTGTGCTGTCTTCTAGACCAACATGTTCACTGTTGGTGGTTACACAAATTTATACATTGTATTTAATCTGCAGGAAATACTGAAGGCAAAATTGTCTTCTTTCATGGGTGATTGCAAGGAAATGTACCAGAGAAATATGAAGGAGGTAAAAGTTTTAAGATTTTACATCAGTCGAATTACAACCGACTTAAATTTAATATTTTTGCAGTATTGTGGTACTGAGTATAAACGTGATCTCAAACAAATTCATGAGATAGAAAAGAAAGTGGCTTTGATCAAATTTGACCAACAACGAAAGCTTGGCAACGTTCAGTTATTTGAAGAATATCGAAATAAATTAGGAGTCAACATCGACAGGGAGTTAACTTCTTTCAAGGGAATCAACGATAAAAATCTTGTGAGTAAATTATTTTGCATTTTAAGTAAATTACTTTGTTTTGATTTGAAAAATATCAGCTTTATAGTGAAAGTAAAACAGACATTCTCATAGAAATGTTTCTTTGGTGCAAAATAATTGGGACGCATGCTGGAATGAATTATTTAGAATATATATCTGATTGGGAATAAAATAAACAGAAAACTCATCGGTCATTTAAAAACAAAATGTCAATAAATCTCAATTAAATTATCTGTTACAACATCTGTGATTATGTTTCACGAAGAATCTTGTGTGCTGTCTTCTAGACCACATGTTCACTATCGGTTGTTACACAAATTTATACATTATATTTAATGTGCAGGAAATACTAAAGGCAAAATTGTCTTCTCTTGTGGATGAGTGCAAGGAAATGTACCAGAGGAATATGAAGGAGGTAGAAATTTCAAAATTTTACATCAGTCGAATTACAACTGACTTAAATTTTACATTTTTGCAGTATTGTGGCACTGAGTATAAAAGTGATTTCGAACAAATTCATGAGAAAGAAAAGGAAGAAGCTTTGGACAAATTTGATCAACAACAAAAACTTGGCAACGATCAGTTATTCGAAGAATATCGAAATAAATTACTGGTCAACGTGGACATGGAGTTTATTGCCTTCAAAGAAACCAACGATAAAAATCTTGTAAGTAAATTGCTTTGTATTGACATGAAAAATATCAGCTTCATAGCAAAAGTAAAACAGACATTTACATAGAAAGGTTTGTTTGGTGCAAAATAATTGGGACGCATGCTGGAATGAATTATTTAGAATATCTGATTGGGAATAAAATAAACAGAAAACTCATCGGTCATTCAAAAACAAAATGTCAATAAATCTCAATTAAATTATCTGTTACAACATCTGTGATTATGTTTCACGTAGAATCTTGTCTGCTGTCTTCTAGACCAACATGTTCACTATCGGTTGTTACACAAATTTCTACATTATATTTATTCTGCAGGAATTACTGAAGGCAAATTTGTCTTCTCTCGTGGATGAGTGCAAGGAAATGTACCAGAGAAATATGAAGGAGGTAAAAGATTCAAAATTTTACTTCGGTCGAATTACAACTGACTTAAATTTTACATTTTTGCAGTATTGTGGCACTGAGTATAAAAGTGATTTCCAACAAATTCATGAGAAAGAAAAGGAAGAAGCTTTGGACAAATTTGATCAACAACAAAAACTTGGCAACGATCAGTTATTCGAAGAATATCGAAATAAATTAAGAGACAACATCGACATGGAGTTTATTGCCTTCAAAGAAACCAACGATAAAAATCTTGTAAGTGAATTATTTTGCATTGTAAGTAAATTTCTTTGTATTGACATAAAAAATACCAGCTTCATAACAAAAGTGAAACAGACATTCACATAGAAATTTTTCTTGGGTGCAAAATGATTGGGACGCATGCTGGAATGAATTATTTAGAATATCTGATTGGGTATAAGATAAACAGAAAACTCATCGGTCATTTAAAAACGAAACATCAATGAATCTTAAATTACTTATCTGTTACAACATCTGTGATTATGTTTCATGTAGAATCTTGTGTGCTGTCTTCTAGACCAACATGTTCACTGTTGGTGGTTACACAAATTTATACATTGTATTTAATCTGCAGGAAATACTGAAGGCAAAATTGTCTTCTCTTGTGGATGAGTGCAAGGAAATGTACCAGAGAAATATGAAGGAGGTAAAAGTTTTAAAATTTTACTTGAGTCGAATTACAACCGACTTAAATTTAATATTTTTGCAGTATTTTGGCACTGAGTATAAAAGCGATCTGCAGCAAATTCATGAGAAAGAAAAGGAAGAAGCTTTGCACAAATTTGACCAACAATCAGAGCTTGGCAACGCTCAGTTATTTGAAGAATATCGAAATAAATTAAGAGACAACATCGACAGGGAGTTAACTTCTTTCAAGGGAACCAACGATAAAAATCTTGTGAGTAAATTATTTTGCATTTTAAGTAAATTACTTTGTTTTGATTTTAAAAATATCAGCTTCATAACAAAAGTAAAACAGACATTCACATACAAATTTTTCTTGGGTGCAAAATAATTGGGACGCATGCTGGAATGAATTATTTAGAATATCTGATTGGGTATAAGATAAACAGAAAACTCATCGGTCATTTAAAAACAAAATGTCAATAAATCTTAATTAAATTATCTGTTACAACATCTGTGATTATGTTTCACGAAGAATCTTGTGTGCTGTCTTCTAGACCACATGTTCACTATCGGTGGTTACACAAATTTCTTCGTTATATTTAATCTGCAGGAAATACTAAAGGCAAAATTGTCTTCTTTCGTGGATGAGTGCAAGGAAATGTACCAGAGAAATATGAAGGAGGTAAAAGTTTCAAAATTTTACATCAGTCGAATTACAACTGACTTAAATTTTACATTTTTGCAGAATTGTGGCACTGAGTATAAAAGTGATTTCCAACAAATTCATGAGAAAGAAAAGGAAGAAGCTTTGAACAAATTTGACCAACAACGAAAGCTTGGCAATGATCAGTTATTCGAAGAATATCGAAATAAATTACTGGTCAACATGGACATGGAGTTTATTGCCTTCAAAGAAACCAACGATAAAAATCTTGTGAGTAAATTATTTTGCATTTTAAGTAAATTGCTTTTATTGACATAAAACATATCTGCTTCATAGCAAAAGTGAAACAGACATTCTCATAGAAATGTTTCTTTGGTGCAAAATAATTGGGACGCATGCTGGAATAAATTTTTTGGAATATCCGATTGGGAATAAAATAAACTGAAAACTCATCGGTCATTTAAAAACGAAATGTCAATAAATCTTAATTAAATGATCCGTTACAACATCTGTGATTATGTTTCACGTAGAATCTTGTCTGCTGTCTTCTAGACCAACATGTTCACTATTGGTGGTTACACAAATTTCTACATTATATTTATTCTGCAGGAATTACTGAAGGCAAAATTGTCTTCTCTTGTGGATGAGTGCAAGGAAATGTACCAGAGAAATATGAAGGAGGTAAAAGTTTCAAAATTTACTTAAGTCGAATTACAACTGACTTAAATTTTACATTTTTGCAGTATTGTGGTACTGAGTATATCAGCGATCTCCAACAAATTCATGAGAGCGAAAAGGAAGAGGCTTTGGACAAATTTGACCAAAAATTAGAGCTTGGCAACGCTCATTTATTCAAAGAATATCAAAATAAATTAAGAGACAACATCGACATGGAGTTAACTTCCTTCAAGGGAATCAACTATAAAAATCTTGTGAGTAAATTAATTTGCATTGACATGAAAAATAACAATAGCTTTGTAGCAGCACTAAATTCTGCAAACAGACATGCACATATTTCTTGGATGCAAAGTAATAGAGACAAACTTCTGAATGATTTATTTAGAATTTTTGAGCGGGTTTAAGGTCAGCCAGAAGCTCATCAGCTTCTATAAATCAAAAAAGTCAATAAATCTTGAATAAACTGCCGATTAGAACATCCATGTTTATTTCTTCTGTGAGCTGCAGATAGATGGTCATTGTTTTGACCTATAAGGTCTCATCACTGCAGCTTGGTGTGACTCTACTGGACAAGTTGGCCGACTATATGTTTATGTTTCATGGAGAATTCTGTGTGCTTACGTAGACCACATAATCACTATCGGTTGTTACACAAATTTATACATTATATTTATTCTGCAGGAAACACTAAAGGCGAAATTGTCTTCTCTCGTGGATGAGTGCAAGGAAATTTACAAGAGAAATATGCAGGAGGTAAAAGTTTTAAGATTTTACTTGAATCAAATTACAACTGACTTAAATTTAATATTTTTGCAGAATTGTGGCACTGAGTATAAACGTGATATCCAACAAATTCATGAGAAAGAAAAGGAAGAAGGTTTGAACAAATTTGACCATCAACAAAAGCTTGGCAACGCTCATTTATTCAAAGAATATCAAAATAAATTACTGGTCAACATCGACATGGAGTTTATTGCCTTCAAAGAAACCAACGATAAAAATCTTGTAAGTAAATTATTTTGCATTTTAAGTAAATTGCTTTTATTGACATAAAAAATATCTGCTTCATAACAAAAGTAAAACAGACATTTACATAGAAATGTTTCTTTGGTGCAAAATAATTGGGACGCATGCTGGAATGAATTATTAAGAATATCTGATTGGGAATAAAATAAACAGAAAACTCATCGGTCATTTAAAAAAAAAATGTCAATAAATCTTAATTTAATTATCTGTTACAACATCTGTGATTATGTTTCACGTAGAATCTTGTGTGCTCTCTTCTAGACCACATGTTCACTATCGGTGGTTACACAAATTTCTACATTATATTTAATCTGCAGGAAATACTGAAGGCAAAATTGTCTTCTCTCGTGGATGAGTGCAAGGAAATGTACCAGAGAAATATGAAGGAGGTAAAAGTTTTAAGATTTTACTTCGGTCGAATTACAACTGACTTAAATTTTTCATTTTTGCAGTATTGTGGCACTGAGTATAAAAGTGATTTCCAACAAATTCATGAGAAAGAAAAGGAAGAGGCTTTGAACACATTTGACCAACAATCAGAGCTTGGCAACGATCAGTTGTTTGAAGAATATCAAAATAAATTGAGAGACAACATCAACATGGAGTTAACTTCCTTCAAGGGAATCAACTATAAAAATCTTGTGAGTAAATTATTTTGCATTGACATGAAAAATAACAATAGCTACGTAGCAGCACCAAATTCTGCAAACAGACATGCACATATTTCTTGGATACAAAATAATGGGGACAAACTTCTGAATGATTTATTTAGAATTTTTGAGCGGGTTTAAGATCAGCCAGCAGCTCATCAGCTTCTATAAATCAAAAAAGGTCAATAAATCTTGAATAAACTGCCGGTTAGAACATCCATGTTTATTTCTTCTGTGAGCTGCAGATAGATGGTCATTGTTTTGACCTATAAGGTCTCATCACTGCAGCTTGGTGTGACTCTACTGGACAAGTTGGCCGACTATATGTTTATGTTTCATGAAGAATTCTGTGTGCTTACGTAGACCACATAATCACTATCGGTTGTTACACAAATTTATACATTGTATTTAATCTGCAGGAAACACTAAAGGCAAATTTGTCGTCTCTTGTGGATGAGTGCAAGGAAATGTACCAGAGAAATATGCAGGAGGTAAAGTTTTAAGATTTTACTTCAGTCGAATTACAACTGACTTAAATTTTACATTTTTGCAGAATTGTGGCACTGAGTATAAAAGTGATTTCCAACAAATTCATGAGAAAGAAAAGGAAGAGGCTTTGGACAAATTTGACAAACAACCGAAACTTGGCAACGCTCAGTTATTCGAAGAATATCGAAATAAATTAGAGGTCCACATCGACAGGGAGTTAACTTTCTTCAAGGGAATCAACGATAAAAATCTTGTGAGTAAATTATTTTGCATCGACATGAAAAATTGTGAGGTTTAAACCTTCATTATATTTTTCACTCCGAAACATTTGTTTCTTGCAAAAATGATTGAAACGCTTTCCCAAATGATCTATAACTTTTTTTCTGGGAAAACCACCACCAATTTTTGAGATGATGGACAGTAAACTGTTAATTAAAGAAGAAGACTAAACTAATTGGCCCCAAATATTGAATCAATGTCATTAGGTTTGTTTCAATCAGTGAATGTAAACATAAATTAGCAAATAAATTTTTACTGCTGTCCTTCATATTATACAAACAAACTCGAATACAAGCATATTGTTCGTTTCTGGTTATTTCGTCGTAAATTTAATACTCTTTCTCAAAGAAAGTTGAGACTACAGTTTGTAAAAAAATTGTGATGTTTTGAAATGATTCAGAAAACAATTTTTATTCGCTGTAAATAAGGCTGATAATACTTGTAGGAAACACTTAAGGACAATGCAGTTGAAATGTTAAGGAAAATTAAAGTTTCTTACCAGAAATTTATGGATGGTGTAAGTATTGTCAAGGTTTTAATCCTATTTTCAATTCTATCAAATAAGGAATTATATAAAATGCATTTTATGGACATAAAACACGTCTACTAAACATTTTATATTTTGTATTAAAATTACCAACACTACAGAACTTTCTACTGATTAAAAAAATATTAAGTCTCGTTGTGGTTTGTAACCACCAAATTCACGGGTTAAAAAATTCTAACGTACCCCATTTGATCACCAACACAATTTCGCATTAAGAAATACAAACACTTTATTGTAACAAAACTAGAAAGCTATAAAGATTTCCACTCGTGTCAAAAACAAAATTATGAGTTTTACCTTTGTACACATGCTTGATCAGGGATTGTTTTCTGTTACACAGTTTGGCAAGGGAGGGTACGTTGAACCATCGGCCTTGAAGAAAGAGCACAACAATCAAAAACAACAGGTCAGAGAAGATATAAAAGCGTTGTTTGGTGGAGTTGCTCCAGATGTTCAATCCCGGTACATACAGGAATGCAATGATCAACTGGATGAGGAGTTTCAAAATGTTAAAGCACAAAATAAAGCTAGGAAAGGTGTTTTGAGGTCCATGCGAGATGTTTTTGGAAATGGTGTTGTGGTTGGCGTTGCAGGAGCAGCTTCTTTTGCTGTGTGTGGGGTGTTGATTGGAACTGTCGTCGGCCCATTGGGAACTGCAGTTGGTGCAGCTGCAGGTGGATGTATAGGTGGTTGGGTTATTTCAAAAATAAGAGGCGATAGAACAGCAATATAAGTTGGTACAAAATTGTTTGTTGATGACGTTTACCGACCTGCAAAGGCTGATTCCTGCCGTCAAATTTCTGACGTTTTTCTCTATTGATGGCGTTTAACCACAAATTTTTTGTACTTATTGTATCTTGTTCTATTATCTGTGTGATGGTAAATTCTCTTCAATTTTGCTTGTAAGGGTGAACTTGTATTCAAGCACTGTACATTGTGATTGTGAATTGTATCGAACATACATATGTTTTTGAAACAAACTTTCAATACCCAACACTTCATCACAACCAGAACTTGGTTTAACTTTTGATGAAAAAGAGTAAACAGATCCCACGAAAGGGGGTTTGCAGTTGGTGCCCACACGTGTCTAGGGGGTACCCGAGTCAATAGAGACACCAGGAATATCTGTGTTTGCTTTCAAACTCGTGGGGCATTTCCACAGGCTTGCCCCCTGACCCTAATTCTACCCCTTACATAACTTTCTTGTGATCTCCCAAGCAGTTGTATAAATTTTTCTTTTCTCAAATAATAGATAACCTTGGAGAGCTGCAGGACGCATACTGGTATTTCTATGAAAATTAGTTTTGGTGCTGGGAAATGCCTACCGTGTAGACCTGTTTCACAATGGAAAGTCATGCATCACCAAGCAAAGGAGTGGCGCAATTAAGTTAAATTTACGGTTGAATGAGCGCACATGTGCGTGCTGTTGTCATGGCGTTTAGGGTGTTTGGGGCAGTTTTAGTGGGGTTTTGAGCTATTCCAATTAGGTAGTAACTTGCTGGTGGGTGCTGCTGAAATTTATGTTGAAAATGGAGCAAAAAAATCAGGCTGTGTTTGTGGCAAAATGAATCGTTTAAGTGTCCAATCATTTGTGATTTTATGAAAGGTCCATTTTATATCTACAAATTTTGATCAAAATTAGTCTCCGAAAAAATGGTTTAGCCATCCCCCTAGGGCCATTTGCCCCCCTGGTTACTCAGTATTTTGGTTAAAAGAGCAACAAAAAATGGAACTGGATTTTGCAGAAAAATGAATCGTTCAACTATACCCACTCATTTGCATTTTTTGTTCCAACTCTTCTCTGTGCAATGGCATCAAATTTAGTTGCTGAAAAATGTCAAAGCCCTTCCCCAAGGGCTGGGTATTGTAACATTTATGCTGTGATATAATGAGAATGACTTGGCAGTTCGTACCAGGAAGTATAACTCCCTTTTTCTCGGGACGACACAGGAGAATTGTTGTAAGATGCAATTATCGATAACGTGCTCTCACACGATCGCATAATTCAAGTGCCACATTGTGAAATGCACTGGGCTTTGGCCTAGTGTGGTTTCACCAATCTGTTCTACATTTTGGCGTGCTCGTGGGACCAAAAACGTCTGATTCCCACATATCTGTGTTGTGTCTTGGTGTATTCTGAATAAAACAAACTAACCCAAGTTTGGTTTATCTGGAGTCAGGAGTCAGGAAACAATTCAATTGCAGCTGAACACGTAATCAACAAACAAACAACCCCAATTTCTACAGACGTTTGACCTCCAAATTGGTCATATGATCTTCCAGGAGGCCCAACAAGTCCTTGCTCTGTACAGTCTCATCCAGGAGCAAAATTTTTTTTTGAACTTTGTTTAATTTTAGGTCCCTATGTAAGTCACAAGACCCATCAACGGTCATTGGGAAACAAGCGGAACAGTCGCTAGATACATTACAGCAGAGGGTCTTGAAAACAGGATTTCTCCAATTTAATACCCATACAGGTCCTGCAGACAGGGTGTGTACACGCAGTTATACAATATATAACTTCAAATCGTAGTAAATTGAAACGATACCCAATGCAGGCAGCAATTATAAGGAGAAAGCTGAAAGACATTTGCTGGAAATCATTGTTTTCTACGGGATATTTACGAAAGACGTCCATGTGTTATGGAAGTTTTAATCGAATATCTCGCAAATTTTCCTCATAATGAACAATCGGTTTAGTCTGACAATTTAAAAAAAATCCCTGGGTACTTTGTAGTTTATGTTATCCGCATAAAGCACTTCTGGTAAATGAAGTTTTTAAACCAAACAAGGGTACTTGGGTATCAAAAGTAACCCGGGAATATCTGCGTTTGCTTTTAAACTGGGGAATTTTCACAGGATTTGTTGTGTTGCACAGTTACGCAAGGGAGGATATGTTGAACCATCGGTCTTGAAAGGAAAGCACGACAATCAAAAACAACAAGCCAGAAAATAATTCAAAGCGTTGTTTGGTGAATTTGCTCCAGATCCCAGCACATAGAGAAATGCAATGATTAACTGGATGGCGAATTTGAATATGGAAGTAAATGAAAATAACAAAGGTCGTGTAAGAGATGTAGGACGTGTTGTAATCACAGGCACTGTAGGTGCTGCCGTCAGAGGAGGAGCAGCTGCTAGTGCTGTGGCGGACGCGAAGTGCGGAGCTGTTTTGGGGCCAAAGGGTGCAGCTATTGGCGGAGCTATTGACATTGTGGGTGGGGTTGTATTAATTGTTATAAAGGAGAAAAACGAAAAACTAAAGAGGGTGTGACCAAAATAACCTTGTATAACACTGACGTCCAAACGAAATCTTTATTGATGACCTTTAGCCATAGTCGGATATCCGGAATTTAATTAATTTGTTTCTCATATTTATTATACCTTGTGTCGCTGCATAATGTATTAAAACATATAAATAACCTAGGAAGGCCCTGAAATTTATAACTACGTTATGGTCGAGGTTAAAAATTCAAAGTTTCCCGATCATGCGTACAACGCATGCCCAAGTCCTGACGGTCAACCAGTGGCATGGGAAAAAAAGTAAAAGACACGAATCTCATTTCCGGTTTAGGTCAATTCCTGAGAGGATAATTTAGTTGCGAAAATTTGTAGAGATGTTGGCAGCAGAATAAACGCAAGCTGGTGAAGGCAGCGACATTGTAGTTGAGTTATAAACGTAGTTAGATGGTTACAAAATACGCAAATGAGGTTGATATAAACATAGGCACTTGCTTGGCAAATATTGAGTAAAATTTAATTAAATTAAAGTAGGTACCTTTTGGCCAAATAATTGTTAAAGTCAGCCTAAACGTAGGTATTTCCATGACCAATAATTAATGGTCAAATTAAACACATATTTTCCTCGCAAATAATTATTATGATGAAATTTAAACATGAATAATCTATTTAGGGGCATATATAGAAAAAAACGTCAGAAATGTGACTGCAAGAATCAGCCTTTTGCAGGTCGGTAACCGACGGATTTCCGTTTACAAATCAATGTAATATTCCTAGGGCTCCGAAAGGAGTAACAGACGATCACAACAGCATAAGATCTTTATTTAAGAAATATTAATTTCGGCATCTTCAGTTTCTGTCTGAAAACAGAATAGCAATAAAAAGTTAAATTAATTAAAACCACAACAAAAACAAAAACAACAACAAAATAATATAACTCCACAGTAAGTCCACTTTCGGGGCTACCATGACAAAAGGCCAATGCGATTAAAACGATAAAAACTGTTTTCTGCGACACGCGGCTGTGGTAGCAAGAGAAGCGACGAGAGACTGCACTGAAGGTGTTTGTGGCCAAACGCAAAAATAGGTGGTGGACGCAAGGGCAGTGACGTAGAACTGCGATAAGGCGATTACGCAATAACGCACACAGAATACAAAAACAGTGATGGAAATGAAAACATAGTGAATGTCTACGGTCTTGTTGAATGGGGATTTTCAGTCGGTATCGTAATGGAGTTTTGCAGAGGTGGAAACCTTAGAGAAGTCCTACTATGTCATGGAAACCCTCCTGGAATTGCTCTCGGGTTGGCCTTACGGGTTCGGTTTTTAACCAACATATCCGATGCTCTTGCATTCTGCCATAGTTTACCCGACAAGCGTCTGATTCACACAGATGTTAAACCTGAAAACGTACTGCTCACTGAGTATCTGATCTGCAAGTTGTGCGACTTTGGAGGGGCAGAACTTGCAACAGTGGGCGCTTCGGCTGTCTTTGATCCGTCGGCAGTAACTAAAAAGGAAAAACCCCAGTACACTCCCTTCTACACAGCACCCGAAAAACTAAAAGATTTCATGATGAAACCAAGGAAAGAGCTTGATGTTTACGCCTTCGGGATAATGATGTACATGGTTCTCACCAGGTTATCACCTTATCCCGAACACATCCTGAGAAACAAGGATGATGTTCACCGTTTAGAGAATGCCGTTATCAATGGAAGGAGACCAGACCTCCAGGAATTGCGAAAGTGGAAATCTGCTCTTAACGGTGGCGACCTGGATCTTGCTGAATCCCTTGAGCAAATGATGAAGGGATGTTGGAGTGGTGATCCTTCAGCACGTCCCACAATGGTGCAGATAAGAAGAGAGTTGGATCAAGTTTTGTCAAAGCAACTACCGTCAGTTATCCTGCTCCAAGCAGCAAATGCCCTTGATAAAATGGATTCAATCTTGTCAGCGAGAGAACGTTATCGTGTTCCGCTTCACCAATTTTCCGCGGAGTCGATGACGTTTCCAAGTACGTAAACACACAACGCGAGCGGATGTTCGCGATAAATTCTAAGTTGAACCGTTTACAGAAATAGTGCAAAAGAAAAGGCACCAAAGTTTGTTTCAACATGTGACACATCAACATAGCAAATATTTCTATTTATTTTAGGAATGTCTTCGTCCCACGGTCAAAGCACTGCTGGAAAATCAGTCTAATGGAAATGATCTCTTGAATCATATTTTTCCAACCCAAACTTCGGTCGTGTTTCGTGGTCGGTAACAAAAGTACGAACATTTACCATGGAGATTACAGCAGAAACCAAACTTGTCTTGAAAACAATGAACCAGCAACAATGGAACAACAAACTACATGAAACCACTCGTCGGCTTCACTAACTCATGATGAAACCACTCGTCGGCTTCACTAACTCAATATCGAAATCGGAAGATTTTATTTGCAGATCTACAATCTTACTTTCACATATGTTGATTGCATATATTCATCTGTGAGCTTTGGTCGTTGTCTTCTTAATTACTTGATTCAACTTACCACTGCTTATGATTTGCATTAACTGTTATTAAATATAACCTTGCCTTCTCAATTGATATTAAATATTTAATCTATGGCTATGTAAGGTATTTTCACACGTCGAATACAAAAAATCTTACATCAGGTCAAACTGTCAAAGCATTCCACAATGTAGTTGTACACATTAGGCGTGAAACGTTTCCTTCTGAATATTTTGGATAACAGACAGATCTGTTAGTCTCCACAAAGCAGCACTTACGGTTCCTCTGTGAAGCCTCTTTCAACTCTGCAGACTGCACCACAAGCAGCGGACGGCCGCAGAGAAAACAGAAAATTGCATTTTACCAGTGGCGATGCAACTACATGCAAGTAATCTATGGGTCTGGTGAATTAACGACCAAAACGTCGAACACATTAAATATAGTTTTTTACAAATGAGCTTTTATGGTTGAGTTAACATTATGCCTGAGATTGCAAAGTTTTAATATTCTTTGTTGTGGAGATAATTACAGATTCGTTTGTAACTTTTCCATTAAAGCTGCGTTGTTTCGCCAAATCAACAAAATGATTTCTCGCTTTTTAGTGGAAGCCAACCATCGGTGTGAAGGACATGACACACAATCCTTGTTATGGGGTTGTTTGCAGACACAACAAACATTAACAGCGTCCAATAAAAGTTTATTGCGATCGGCATTCCAACACCAAGTGTTTACACAATATTGTTACCATGACATATTACACATAGTAATTAATTTTGCTGCAGTTTTAACTATTTTAATACCAAAACCAAATCTGTTGCTGCCATTTACAAACCCAGTATACGATAATCTACTTTGAAAGGAGGTAAACTTTTTGTTGTTGTTTATCCTTACGTAAATGTAATAGGAAGAAGAAGGCGTGTTTCCAACAAACACATTGTTGTCTCATATTAGGTTGGGACGATAATACCACAATTACATTGATGCGATATCAACCTCTACTTGTAATTGTCCTGCATTAATTGGTTGGAATATATTTGCCGTGCAGCCAAGGGCACAGGCAGACAGCAAAGAGATTCAAACGAATATTGCTGCAATGCAAGAACCTCATAATCGTGTTATTGTCGTTAAGAATATAAGTGGTGGTAAGTAATTTGTTCGAAATGTTAGTTAGTACCACGCGCTGCGTGTTTAACCACATGCAATTTACCCACTTTAAAGTGCTTTATCCTGCAACATCAGCATGTCAGTAATATGACAAATTCTTAAAATATGTTCGAAGTAATGAATGGACAGATTTGTGGTAGGGGTGACGCTCTGTGTAAGAATAACAAATTACTTTGGTTCTGGGATAAATCTCCTGGCAATTTTGTGTTTTCATGCTGTGTCTTGCTGGATACACTTACCAGGGTGTTAACATGCTTTGTGCTCGAAAAAAAGACAAAATAACTTATGCGACAATCACTGAACGCACTTTACGACGAAAAATACAGATTGTTATATGTACATTCTGTGTGCGCATGCGTTGATCTGAATTGATTGTTTTCTGTTGCACAGTTATGCAAGGGAGGGTACGTTAAACCATCGTTCTTTAAAAAGCACCTTGTTTGGTTGAGTTGCTACAGATGTTCAATCCCGGTATATAGAGAAATGCAATGATCAAGTGGATGAGGAATTTGAAAATGTTAAAAAAGAAGCTATGAAAAGTAGACTGAGAGATGAGTCACCACCGTATGCTGGGTCTTCTGACAGTTTGCTTTGTGTACGTTTGTCCTGTGACGTCAGCACACCTACATATGAGGTCGGCACACCTACATATGAGGTCGTTCGATGTTGTGTATTCCCAGTGCGGTGCTGGAGATTATCCATGCAACGACATTATTCAATTATTATAGCGTTTTAATTTACACACACATATATATATACAGGAATTAGAGTGTTCTTTACTGAGGTTGACGCAAAAGCGAAACTATTAAGTGACATTGAGTGAAGAGGAAAGTTGACCAAGTTAGAAAATCACATTTTCAGGTGAACGCCGTAGTATTTACGTTGTTCCTTCTATTATGTTAAATTGATATAACTGAGACCACACGCTAACTCCCATTACTTTTACTTCCCGCTTCGTTCACAACCAAATAAGGAAGAAGTCAATGTGACGCATTTTGTCATTTGCGTCATCTCTGTTTAATACAAACCCACCCACAAAAATGTCAGTGGCTGTTTGAACAATGCAGTAAGAGTGCAACAATGTTTGTTGGGCTTTTTCAGATTCAGTTGCAGTAATGACTTGTTCTGTATTTTTGGGAACATAAAAAATATAACAAACGTTTGTTCTTGAAACGAAGAAATAGTTTTGAACCCCGTGTTGCTTCCGTGTACAGAAATTGTTGTTTGTGGCAAACAAGCAGAATAAACTATGATCGAGTACAAACCTGTGCAAATAGTGAAGTTTGATAAAAGTGGGTTCATTCTTGTTGAAAACGAGCTTAAAAGAATATTTGAAAATCCAAAAGTTGCCAATACACCCGTTGCAATCTATTCCATTGCTGGAGCTTCTAGAACAGGAAAATCCTTCATGCTAAATTTCTTTCTGCGATATTTGTGGGCGAAAAACAACAAAACGGTAATATTTATATTAAGTAATGTAATCAGATGTTGACAACTTTCCCCATGTTAAGACTTCTGAATGCTTTTCACTGAACGATGATGAACTGGTTGGAGGTTTTGCATGGCGTGGTGGAGGCGATGCTCACACAGAAGGGATTTGGATTTGGGACGAGCCCTTCTTTATTGACACTGCAGAGGGAGAGGTGTTTAACTGTTATTCCATTTTATAGAAGTAAAGTTAAACATTATTATGTGATTTTCCATAGGTCGCATTGTTTCTGATGGACACTGAGGGAGCTTTTGCTTGCGAGGATAGCAACCAGAAATCTTCCCTTATTTTTGCGTTCAGCTCTCTTCTCAGTTCTTTCCAGATCTACAACATGAAGGAAACAATGAGGGCAAACGAACTACAGTTCTTGCAGGTAATATTAAACAGTTTTACATAAATCTCTTCAATCAGATTTTTTTTCATTTCATCTGATTATGTTTGGTTTAAGGCTTAACTTACAACAATAATTGTCAACAAATCTGTCGTTTAAAATTGTCAGGTACACTAATAACTGTGTTTGATAAAACGTGTTGGTACGGCAGAGGGAGGTGAATTTCATTGAAACCAAGGGCCGCAGACAAAATATCGTCCTGTATATACAGCCGGTGACCTGCGGTTAAGTTCATTTCGCTGGGAAATTTGAAATGAGTTGGTATTTTAACTTATACCACGTTCATCAGCATGCTCCAGGCAAGCTCTGTGCAAAATTTTAAAAAATCCTATGTACCGGAAAGGTTTCTAATGTTCGCCAATATCAAGCGGCTAGGCCTATATCACTATCTGCTTGATACATAATCGCATCCAAATTTACAAGTTTTTTTTGACGTAATATATGCCTTGTATGAACGAAAATAGTCAAAATTGATAGCATAGGGTTACATTTTGCTAAATGCTAAAGTTACATTTGATGTTTTTAGATAGTCATTGTGTTCTAATTTGTATGCTGAAGCTAATGTCTGCTAGCGTGTTCTTGCTGTTAATACTAAATTCGACTCTGTAAATTGGCCTGAGCGGTTTTTGCGTCTCTTTGATGGTTAAACCTGCTACTGCCCCGTTCTATAAAGCACCCAGAACCAAGATCTCTTTCCGAATAATTGTATTCATTTCTGTTATCTTCTTCATTACGACGGTACATTACAGCTTTCAATACAAAGTTGTTAGGATGCCAGCAAATAGAATGGCGAAGACTAGACTTTACTTGAATGAATTTACGGGTAAAAACTGGCTCTTTAACGCTCTCCATTATGAGAGCTGATTGGTCAATAATGTCACGTGATATCATGAGGCGCTTGAAGTAATATAATACAAGAACATAGGTGTGATGTGACATAAGCATAGGAGAACATTTTATGTGGTAAACAGGACGTTGAATGAATCACTTTACTTGAGAACATTCGATGAATTTATCATATGGGCCGCAGTATGGGATTATGCAGTGCATGTGCAAAGCGCTGGCCTCTGTGACGTATGTTACACACGCAAGACATTACGCAATACAAGCACTGTTTTCTGTGACGTATGTTACAACTCCGAGAGCAGATTTATTTATTTAATGGAAACACAGTACGTTTGCAATGTCAGGCAACGTAAAGTTTAATTTGTTCCAAATGTGTTAGTGACTGAGCTAGTAACTTGTACCGCGTGCCAGTTGTTAGTTTAGTGACCGAGACTAGTTGGGTGGCAGAATTAATGACAAAGAATGATAACGAATTGACATAGTAAAGTGAGAACGGGTATTTAACAAGTTACAACGAAAAAAGGTCTGTCGTCGAGCCGGATGCCAGAAGGCTGTGCGAGTTCTGCCGGAAAGCGGTCTGAAGCCTTCGGTCCGTCTGTGTTCCAAATGTGTGAAGAATTAAGTAGAGAAACATGCGTGTTGCTACAGTATATACTTTTGTCATGTTTTGATAAATCCTTTGAAGTTGTGTTCACTCGTGCGTGAAATAAATTCCGTTGGAAAATAAATTTATTCAGCGGAAACGACAGTAGTTATTTTAACTTTACCACGTTCATCAGCATTCTCCCGTCAAGCTCTGTGCAAAAAAATCCTGTGGACCGGAAAGGTTTCAAGTGTTCGTCTACCGGTAATGGATTAGGATCTAAACGCCGATCTAAATAAATAAACATTTTAAATATTGCTGATAAAACTGTTCCTGATTACTTTGTTATGTTTAAATCAACAATAATTTACTTTTTTTCAGTTGTTCACACAGTATGGAAAAAATGCTGTTCATGAGGAAAACTCTGGACTCCAGTTTCAAGTACGAGAACATTGCCTGGTTAATTAAAGGTCACATAAATTGTTACAACAATAAAATTTATTTTAAGGACTTGATGTTCCTTATCCGTGATTGGTCTGATCCAAGCTACCAGAGTGGTTTTGTGGGTGGCAAAGAAGTATTGCAAAAGTTTTTGTTATCTGATTCAAACAGTTCTGAAATTCAATCCGTGAAACATGATTTGGAAAGTTCATTTGAAAACATTTCATGTTGTATTCTGGAGCATCCAGGATTCATCGTCTCAAAGAAAAATTCCAAACAAGGAAGTTTTTTACAGATAGGAAGTAAGTGCAGTTTAGCAATTTTGATGCCTTAAGTTGTTGGAAAGTGTGACTTGTGCCTGAATCAATCCCAAAGTCAGATTTCTTTTAACCCAGATGTCAGTAAGGAATTTATTAACATCGTCAAACTGATGGTTAAGCAAATATTTTCCTCTGACAAGATTGTTGTAAAGAAAATCAACGAACAAATCTGTAAAGGAAAAAACTTTTTGCAACTTGCTGTGATGTATGGTCATCATTTCAGGAACAACAGAATGCCGGAAATACCCACAATCTTACAGGTATCTGTCTGCAAATTGCAAAACAAAACTGTCTGTATTAAAATGTTGTATTTACAAAAACCTCTTGCCTAAGGAATCCAGTGTGGCTATATATGTTGCTTGATCACTATTGGTTGTTGCATAAATTCACACATTTTAATTCATCTGCAGGCTATGGCAAACGTTTCAATGTCCTTTATCGTGGATGAGTGCAAGGAAATTTACTTGTTAAATATGAAGGAGGTAAGGGTTTCAAAATTTTACTTCAGTCGAATTACAACTGACTTAAATTTAATATTTTGCAGTATTGCGGAACTGAGTATAACAGCGATATCCAACAAATTCATGTGAAAGAAATGGAAGAAGCTTTGAACAAATTTGATCAACAACAAAAACTTGGCAACGCTCATTTATTCAAAGAATATCGAAATAAATTAAGAGACAACATCGACAGGGAGTTAACTTCCTTCAAAGAAAGCAACTATAAAAATTTTGTAAGTAAACAATTTTGCATTTTAAGTAAATTACTTTGTTTTGATTTGAAAAATATCAGCTTTATAGCGAAAGTAAAAAAGACATTCTCATAGAAATGTTGCTTTGGTGCAAAATAATTGGGACGCATGCTGGAATAAATTTTTTAGAATATCTGATTGGGAATAAGATAAACAGAAAACTCATCGGTCATTTAAAAACAAAATGTCAATGAATCTTAATTTAATTATCTGTTACAACATCTGTGATTATGTTTCACGTAGAATCTTGTGTGCTCTCTTCTAGACCACATAATCACTATCGGTGGTTACACAAATTTCTACATTATATTTATTCTGCAGGAATTACTAAAGGCAAAATTGTCTTCTCTCGTGGATGAGTGCAAGGAAATGTACCAGAGAAATATGAAGGAGGTAAAAGATTCAAAATTTTACTTCAGTCGAATTACAACTGACTTAAATTTTACATTTTTGCAGAATTGTGGCACTGAGTATAAAAGTGATTTCCAACAAATTCATGAGAAAGAAAAGGAAGAAGCTTTGAACAAATTTGACCAACAACGAAAGCTTGGCAACACTCAGTTATTCAAAGAATATCGAAATAAATTACTGGTCAACATGGACATGGAGTTTATTGCCTTCAAAGAAACCAACGATAAAAATCTTGTAAGTAAATTATTTTGCATTTTAAGTAAATTGCTTGTTTTGAAATTAAAAATATCTGCTTCATAACAAAAGTGAAACAGACGTTTACATAGAAATGTTTGTTTGGTGCAAAATAATTGGGACAAACGTCTGAATGAATTATTTAGAATATCTGATTGGGAATAAAATAAACAGAAAACTCATCGGTCATTTAAAAACAAAATGTCAATAAATCTTAATTAAATTATCCATTACAACATCCATATATTTTTGTTTCACGTAGAATCTTGTGTCCTCTCGTCTAGACCAACATGATCACTATCGGTTGTTACACAAATTTCTACATTATATTTAATCCGCAGGAAATACTAAAGGCAAAATTGTCTTCTTTCGTGGATGAGTGCAAGGAAATGTACCAGAGAAATATGAAGGAGGTAAAGTTTTAAGATTTTACTTCGGTCGAATTACAACTGACTTAAATTTTACATTTTTGCAGAATTGTGGCACTGAGTATAAAAGTGATTTCCAACAAATTCATGAGAAAGAAAAGGAAGAGGCTTTGGACAAATTTGACCAACAACAAAAACTTGGCAACGCTCATTTATTCGAAGAATATCAAAATAAATTAAGAGACAACATCGACATGGAGTTAACTTCCTTCAAGGGAATCAACTATAAAAATCTTGTGAGTAAATTATTTTGCATTGACATGAAAAATAACAATAGCTTCGTAGCAGCACTAAATTCTGCAAACAGACATGCACATATTTCTTGGATGTAAAATAATAGGGACAAACTTCTGAATGATTTGTTTAGAATTTTTGAGTGGGTTCAAGGTCAGCCAGAAGCTCATCAGCTTCTACAAAGCAAAAAAGTCAATAAATCTTGAATAAACAGCCAGTTAGAACATCCATGTTTACTTCTTCTGTGAGCTGCAGATAGATGGTCATTGTTTTGACCTATAAGGTCTCATCACTGCAGCTTGGTGTGATTCTACTGGACAACTTGGCTGATTATACGTTTATGTTTCATGGAGAATTCTGTGTGCGTTCGTAGACCACATAATCACTATCGGTTGTTACTCAAATTTATACATTGTATTTAATCTGCAGGAAATACTAAAGGCAAAATTGTCTTTTCTTGTGGATGAGTGCAAGGAAATGTACCAGAGAAATATGCAGGAGGTAAAAGTTTTAAGATTATTCTTCAGTCGAATTACAACTGTCTGAAATTTAATATTTTTGCAGAATTGTGGCACTGAGTATAAAAGTGATATCCAACAAATTCATGAGAAAGAAAAGGAAGAGGTTTTGAACAAATTTGACCAACAATCAGAGCTTGGCAACACTAAGTTATTCAAAGAATATCAAAATAAATTAGGAGTCAACATCGACATGGAGTTTATTGCCTTCAAAGAAACCAACGATAAAAATTTTGTAAGTAAATTACTTAGTATTGACACAAAAAATATCAGCATCATAACAAAAGTAATACAGACATTTACATAGGAAGGTTTGTTTGGTGCAAAATAATTTGGAAGCATGCTGGAATAAATTTTTTGGAATATCCGATTGGGTATAAGATAAACAAAAAACTCATCGGTCATTTAAAAACAAAATGTCAATAAGTCTTAATTAAATTATCTGTTACAACATCTGTGATTATGTTTCACGTAGAATCTTGTGTGCTGTCTTCTAGACCAACATGTTCACTATTGGTGGTTACACAAATTTATACATTGTATTTAATTTGCAGGAAATGCTAAAGGCAAAATTGTCTTCTCTCGTGGATGAGTGCAAGGAAATGTACCAGAGAAATATGAAGGAGGTAAAAGTTTTAAGATTTTACTTCAGTCGAATTACAACTGACTTAAATTTTAAATTTTTGCAGTATTGTGGCACTGAGTATAAAAGTGATTTCCAACAAATTCATGAGAAAAGAAAGAAAGAGGCTTTGAACAAATTTGACCAACAACAAAAACTTGGCAACGATCAGTTATTCAAAGAATATCGAAATAAATTAGCCGACAACATCGACAGGGAGTTAACTTCCTTCAAGGGAATCAACGATAAAAATCTTGTGAGTAAATTATTTTGTATTCACATGAAAAATAATGTAAGCTTCGTACCAGCACTAAATTCTGCAAACAGACATGCACATATTTCTTGGATACAAAATAATGGGGACAAACTTCTGAATGATTTATTTAGAATTTTTGAGCGGGTTAAAGGTCAGCCAGAAGCTCATCAGCTTCTATAAATCAAAAAAGTCAATAAATCTTGAATAAACTGCCAGTTAGAACATCCATGTTTATTTCTTCTGTGAGCTGCAGATAGATGGTCATTGTTTTGACCTATAAGGTCTCATCACTGCAGCTTGGTGTGACTCTACTGGACAACTTGGCTGACATGGAGAATTCTGAGTGCTTTCGTAGACCACATAATCACTATTGGTTGTTACACAAATTTATACATTGTATTTAATCTGCAGGAAACACTAAAGGCAAAATTGTCGTCTCTTGTGGATGAGTGCAAGGAAATGTACCAGAGAAATATGAAGGAGGTAAAAGTTTAAAGATTTTACTTCAGTCGAATTACAACCGACTTAAATTTTAAATTTTTGCAGTATTGTGGCACTGAGTATAAAAGTGATTTCCAACAAATTCATGAGAAAAGAAAGAAAGAGGCTTTGAACAAATTTGACCAACAACGAAAGCTTGGCAATGATCAGTTATTCAAAGAATATCGAAATAAATTAGGAGTCAACATCGACATGGAGTTTATTGCCTTCAAAGAAACCAACGATAAAAATCTTGTAAGTGAATTATTTTGCATTGTAAGTAAATTGCTTTGTATTGACAAAAAAAATAACAGCTTCATAGCAAAAGTAAAACAGACATTCACATAGAAAGGTTTGTTTGGTGCAAAATAATTGGGACGCATGCTGGAATGAATTATTTAGAACAGGGTTGTCCAAACTTTATGGGACGCGGGACGCATTCGGCAAGGAAATTAGATCGCGGGCCGCAGTTAACATTTTTCCTCTTATACACTGTCTCACCGTACCAGATGTAAAGTAAAACACGTACATGTGTAAATGAATCTTTATATTTATCATAAAAACATATTGGGGAATAGATTAAAGAAGCTAAGATGTGAATACTACGAATAAGAGAGTTTTGGAAATTTTGAGCAACGTCAGTAGACCAGGAAACCTTAAAAATAACTGACAAGTATGAATAAGAATAAACCATAAATTTATTCGTAAAAAATATTTAAGGAAGTACGTAAAACGGTACAGTTTACTTAAAATTCAGTGAGATGGGTGTGCCTGTATTTTGGAAGCCAGCTCCTTTGTGTCAATGTCAACTGAGGTTAAGGCTAAACGAAGGCAGGCTTCGAGAGATGTTTGTTTAAGTAGATTCCTCTCTTTGGATTTAATCGACTTCATTGCGGAAAATGCTGCTTCACAAAGGTAGGTACTGCCAAACATTGACAGCAAGTGCAATCCAAAACGGCATAAATTAGGATAATGCTCTTCAGAAAGAAGAGGCCAAAATTGAGTGATTGGCAGTGTAGCTTTGCTTAATAAAAACTGGTCACTTTGCAAGTCACACAATTCAAGCTGCAAATCGTCATCGGCTTCTGATATAGTTATAGTCAGCGGAGCATTGAATACATTGAAGTTTTTCTCAAGGTGCCGGAAATCTTGAAATCGCTTGTTGAAGTCTTCAATCAGGGTATCAAGAGTTTCAACAAAGCAGCAGAAGTTATTGTCCTCTATTTCTTTAGAAATAACGTCACAACTTGGAAAGTGAATCAGAATGTTACTTTGCAGATTACTTTTGAAGAGACATAATTTTTTGCGGAAGCCATCTATGAAACCATACAGAGAAGCAATTGTTTGATTCCTACCCTGTAAACTTAAATTGAGCTTATTCAGATGCTGAGTAATATCCGTGAAAAATGCTAGACCTTTCAGAAAGTTGACGTCTTGCAATAAACCTTTAAACCCATCAGTGTCTGCATTCAGTTCTTCTAAAAAGTTTAGAATCTCATTACGCAGACTGAAGAACTGCTGCAAACATTTCCCAGCACTAAGCCAACGAACAGTAGAATGGAGTGAAACGTCAGAAAATTCTGTATCCAAATCTTTCAAGAAATCAACAAGTAGACGATGTCTCAGCGCTTTATTACCGCCTCTAATGAAATTAATAATTTTCATTACATGCTGCATCACATCAGATAAACGTATACAGCGACTAGATAACGATTCTTGATGAATAATGCAATGAAGCATTGGGCAGTCGACTCCAGCATCTCTCAAGTACCCTATAACCCCTCTTTTAGCTCCAGTCATTGATTTGGCACCATCTGTAACGATGCAAGAGCATTTCTGAAATCCACCATACTTGCTCACTAAAGAATTCAGCGCTTCATAAATATCAGATCCTTTCGTAGTGGTAAAAAGTGGGAGTAAGCCGAGTAACTCCTCACTGACATTAAACTGTGAGTCAATACTTCTAATAAAGACAAGCAACTGGCTGACATCCCTTATATCTGTGCTTTCATCAAGAGCGAGAGAAAAATAAACACACTGCTGAATTTGATTCATGACCTTCTCCTGAACGAAATTGCTAAGCTCTTCAATACGTCTAGCAACAGTTTGATGCGAGAGTGGAATTTTTTCAAACCCACGAGCTGCATCGTTAAAGCCCATGGCCTTTCCCATAGCTATTGCACATCGCTTAATGAGATCACCGTCAGAGAATGCCTTTTTGGATTTAGCCATCAAAAGTGATACATCATAAGAAGCAATGGTTGTAGAAGACGAAGGCTTCACTAATTGAAACATGTTTTCTTGACGCTTACGCAGGTTTGATTTGAGATCATTGAGTAGGGCTCGCCGCGCCTCACCAGTGTATTTATCATAGCCAGTGACATGAAGAGTGCTGTAGTGTCGTTGTACATTGTACTCTTTCATAACAGATATCATTTCATTACAAATTAAACATAAAACTCGACAACTTTGTTCTTTCACCAGGAATCTCAATTCCCAACTATCCTTGAATTTACGTTTTTCATCAGAGATTTTTCTTTTCTGAGCCATCGTAAAAAATGTGGCACTAAGTCTGAAAAGAAAGAATAAAACAGAATGTAATGGAGGATTAAGTAAAACTGAAATTATAAAGAATATTCTCAGCATAAAGCACACAGCCAATATTGCAGAAAACATTTTATTTACAAATGCCTGACGTTTCGAGATAAACTTTTCTCATTTTCAAAGGCTACATTGTACCGGTTAGGGTTAGGCTAAACTGTTGAAAACTAGCATAAGACGTACGAGGCAGAAATTTAAGTTACGTAATAAACAATAACAATGCCTCTTTACCATTGTATTCATACTTGGTTGTTATGTCACTTATATGCGGATTTTTATAAATTTACCATTTTAAGGTTGTTTTTCTAGGGTCGGCTTATATGCGAGGATATACGGTAATTTTTAAAAGTTTTCTAGAAGAGGCGGCGGGCCGCATTGAAGGAGGTCGCGGGCCGCATGGGCCAGGCTTTGGACAACCCTGATTTAGAATATCAGATTGGGTATAAGATAAACAGAAAACTCATCGGTCATTTAAAAACGAAACATCAATGAATCTTAAATTACTTATCTGTTACAACATCTGTGATTATGTTTCATGTAGAATCTTGTGTGCTGTCTTCTAGACCAACATGTTCACTATTGGTGGTTACACAAATTTCTACATTATATTTATTCCGCAGGAAATACTGAAGGCAAAATTGTCTTCTTTCGTGGGTGATTGCAAGGAAATGTACCAGAGAAATATGAAGGAGGTAAAAGTTTTAAAATTTTACTTAAGTCGAATTACAACTGACTTAAATGTAATATTTTTGCAGTATTGTGGTACTGAGTATAAAAGTGATCTCAAACAAATTCATGAGAAAGAAAAGAAAGAGGCTTTGGACAAATTTGACAAACAACAAAAACTTGGCAACGTTCAGTTATTTGAAGAATATTGAAATAAATTAGGAGTCAACATCGACAGGGAGTTAACTTCTTTCAAGGGAATCAACGATAAAAATCTTGTGAGTAAATTATTTTGCATTTTAAGTAAATTACTTTGTTTTGATTTGAAAAATATCAGCTTCATAGCGAAAGTAAAACAGACATTCTCATAGAAATGTTTCATTGGTGCAAAATAATTGGGACGCATGCTGGAATAAATTATTTAGAATATCTGATTGGGAATAAAATAAACAGAAAACTCATTGGTCATTTAAAAACAAAATGTCAATAAGTCTTAATTAAATTATCCGTTACAACATCTGTGATTATGTTTCACGAAGAATCTTGTGTGCTGTCTTCTAGACCACATGTTCACCATTGGTGGTTACACAAATTTCTTCATTGTATTTAATCTGCAGGAAATACTAAAGGCAAAATTGTCTTCTCTCGTGGATGAGTGCAAGGAAATGTACCAGAAAAATATGAAGGAGGTAAAAATTTCAAAATTTTACATCAGTCGAATTACAACTGACTTAAATTTTACATTTTTGCAGAATTGTGGCACTGAGTATAAAAGTGATTTCCAACAAATTCATGAGAAAGAAAAGGAAGAGGCTTTGGACAAATTTGATCAACAACAAAAACTTGGCAACGATCAGTTATTCGAAGAATATCGAAATAAATTACTGGTCAACATGGACATGGAGTTTATTGCCTTCAAAGAAACCAACGATAAAAATCTTGTAAGTAAATTATTTTGCATTTTGAGTAAATTGCTTTTATTGACATAAAAAATATCAGCTTCATAGCAAAAGTGAAACAGACATTTACATAGAAAGGTTTGTTTGGTGCAAAATAATTGGGACGCATGCTGGAATGAATTATTTAGAATATCTGATTGGGAATAAAATAAACAGAAAACTCATCGGTCATTTAAAAACAAAATGTCAATAAGTCTTAATTAAATTATCCGTTACAACATCTGTGATTATGTTTCACGAAGAATCTTGTGTGCTGTCTTCTAGACCAACATGTTCACTATTGGTGGTTACACAAATTTCTACATTATATTTATTCTGCAGGAATTACTGAAGGCAAAATTGTCGTCTCTTGTGGATGAGTGCAAGGAAATGTACCAGAGGAATATGAAGGAGGTAAAAGTTTCAAAATTTTACTTCGGTCGAATTACAACTGACTTAAATTTTACATTTTTGCAGTATTGTGGCACTGAGTATAAAAGTGATTTCCAACAAATTCATGAGAAAGAAAAGGAAGAGGCTTTGGACAAATTTGATCAACAACAAAAACTTGGCAACGATCAGTTATTCGAAGAATATCGAAATAAATTAAGAGACAACATCGACATGGAGTTTATTGCCTTCAAAGAAACCAACGATAAAAATCTTGTAAGTAAATTATTTTGCATTTTAAGTAAATTGCTTTGTATTGACATAAAAAATATCAGCTTCATAGCAAAAGTGAAACAGACATTTACATAGAAATGTTTCTTTGGTGCAAAATAATTGGGACGCATGCTGGAATAAATTATTTAGAATATCTGATTGGGAATAAAATAAACAGAAAACTCATCGGTCATTTAAAAACGAAACATCAATGAATCTTAAATTACTTATCTGTTACAACATCTGTGATTATGTTTCACGTAGAATCTTGTGTGCTGTCTTCTAGACCAACATGTTCACTATTGGTGGTTACACAAATTTCTTCATTGTATTTAATCTGCAGGAAATACTAAAGGCAAATTTGTCGTCTCTTGTGGATGAGTGCAAGGAAATGTACCAGAGAAATATGAAGGAGGTAAAAGTTTTAAAATTTTACTTAAGTCGAATTACAACCGACTTAAATTTAATATTTTTGCAGTATTGTGGCACTGAGTATAAAAGCGATCTCCAGCAAATTCATGAGAAAGAAAAGGAAGAAGCTTTGCACAAATTTGACCAACAATCAGAGCTTGGCAATGCTCAGTTATTTGAAGAATATCGAAATAAATTAGGAGTCAACATCGACAGGGAGTTAACTTCTTTCAAGGGAATCAACGATAAAAATCTTGTAAGTAAATTATTTTGCATTTTAAGTAAATTACTTTGTTTTGATTTGAAAAATATCTGCTTCATAGCGAAAGTAAAACAGACATTCACATAGAAATGTTGCTTTGGTGCAAAATAATTGGGACGCATGCTGGAATAAATTATTTAGAATATCTGATTGGGTATAAGATAAACAGAAAACTCATCGGTCATTTAAAAACGAAATGTCTATAAATCTTAATTAAATTATCTGTTACAACATCTGTGATTATGTTTCACGTAGAATCTTGTGTGCTGTCTTCTAGACCACATGTTCACTATTGGTGGTTACACAAATTTCTTCATTATATTTAATCTGCAGGAAATACTAAAGGCAAAATTGTCTTCTTTCGTGGATGAGTGCAAGGAAATGTACCAGAGAAATATGAAGGAGGTAAAAGTTTCAAAATTTTACATCAGTTGAATTACAACTGACTTAAATTTTACATTTTTGCAGTATTGTGGCACTGAGTATAAAAGTGATTTCCAAGAAATTCATGAGAAAGAAAAGGAAGAAGCTTTGAACAAATTTGACCAACAACGAAAGCTTGGCAATGATCAGTTATTCAAAGAATATCGAAATAAATTAGAGGTCAACATGGACATGGAGTTTATTGCCTTCAAAGAAACCAATGATAAAAATCTTGTAAGTAAATTATTTTGCATTTTAAGTAAATTGCTTTTATTGACATAAAAAATACCAGCTTCATAGCAAAAGTAAAACAGACATTCACATAGAAATTTTTCTTTGGTGCAAAATAATTGGGACGCATGCTGGAATGAATTTTTTGGAATATCCGATTGGGAATAAAATAAACAGAAAACTCATCGGTCATTTAAAAACAAAATGTCAATAAATCTTAATTAAATTATCTGTTACAACATCTGTGATTATGTTTCACGTAGAATCTTGTGTGCTGTCTTCTAGACCACATGTTCACTGTTGGTGGTTACACAAATTTCTACATTATATTTATTCTGCAGGAATTACTAAAGGCAAAATTGTCTTCTTTCGTGGATGAGTGCAAGGAAATGTACCAGAGAAATATGAAGGAGGTAAAAGTTTTAAAATTTTACATCAGTCGAATTACAACCGACATAAATTTTACATTTTTGCAGAATTGTGGCACTGAGTATAAAAGTGATTTCCAACAAATTCATGAGAGCGAAAAGGAAGAGGCTTTGGACAAATTTGACCAAAAATTAGAGCTTGGCAACGCTCATTTATTCAAAGAATATCAAAATAAATTAAGAGACAACATCGACATGGAGTTAACTTCCTTCAAGGGAATCAACTATAAAAATCTTGTGAGTAAATTATTTTGCATTGACATGAAAAATAACAATAGCTTCGTAGCAGCACTAAATTCTGCAAACATACATGCACATATTTCTTGGATGCAAAATAATAGAGACAAACTTCTTCATGATTTTTTTAGAACTTTTGAGCGGGTTTAAGATCAGCCAGAAGCTCATCAGCTTCTATAAATCAAAAAAGTCAATAAATCTTGAATAAACTGCCGGTTACAACATCCATGTTTATTTCTTCTGTGAGCTGCAGATAGATGGTCATTGTTTTGACCTATAAGGTCTCACCACTGCAGCTTGGTGTGACTCTACTGGACAACTTGGCCGACTATATGTTTATGTTTCATGGAGAATTTTGTGTGCTTACGTAGACCACATAATCACTATCGGTTGTTACACAAATTTCTACATTGTATTTAATCTGCAGGAAACACTAAAGGCGAAATTGTCTTCTCTCGTGGATGAGTGCAAGGAAATGTACCAGAGAAATATGCAGGAGGTAAAAGTTTTAAGATTTTACTTGAATCAAATTACAACTGACTTAAATTTAATATTTTTGCAGAATTGTGGCACTGAGTATAAAAGTGATTTCCAACAAATTCATGAGAAAGAAAAGGAAGAAGCTTTGAACAAATTTGACCAACAACAATCAGAGCTTGGCAACACTCAGTTATTCAAAGAATATCAAAATAAATTACTGGTCAACATGGACATGGAGTTTATTGCCTTCAAAGAAACCAACGATAAAAATCTTGTAAGTAAATTATTTTGCATTTTAAGTAAATTGCTTTTATTGACATAAAAAATATCAGCTTCATAGCGAAAGTGAAACAGACATTTACATAGAAAGGTTTCTTTGGTGCAAAATAATTGGGACGCATGCTGGAATAAATTATTTAGAATATCTGATTGGGAATAAAATAAACAGAAAACTCATCGGTCATTTAAAAACAAAATGTCAATAAATCTTAATTAAATTATCTGTTACAACATCTGTGATTATGTTTCACGTAGAATCTTGTGTGCTGTCTTCTAGACCACATGTTCACTATTGGTGGTTACACAAATTTCTACATTATATTTATTCTGCAGGAATTACTGAAGGCAAAATTGTCTTCTCTCGTGGATGAGTGCAAGGAAATGTACCAGAGAAATATGCAGGAGGTAAAAGTTTTAAGATTTTACTTCAGTCGAATTACAACTGACTTAAATTTTACATTTTTGCAGTATTGTGGCACTGAGTATAAAAGTGATTTCCAAGAAATTCATGAGAAAGAAAAGGAAGAGGTTTTGAACACATTTGACCAACAATCAGAGCTTGGCAACGATCAGCTGTTTGAAGAATATCAAAATAAATTAGCAGAAAACATCAACATGGAGTTAACTTCCTTCAAGGGAATCAACTATAAAAATCTTGTGAGTAAATTATTTTACATTGACATGAAAAATAACAATAGCTTCGTAGCAGCACTAAATTCTGCAAACAGACATGCACATATTTCTTGGATGTAAAATAATAGAGACAAACTTCTGAATGGTTTATTTAGAATTTTTGAGCGGGTTTAAGGTCAGCCAGAAGCTCATCAGCTTCTATAATTTAAAAAAGTCAATAAATCTTGAATAAACTGCCGGTTAGAACATCCATGTTTATTTCTTCTGTGAGCTGCAGATAGATGGTCATTGTTTTGACCTATAAGGTCTCATCACTGCAGCTTGGTGTGACTCTACTGGACAACTTGGCCGACTATATGTTTATGTTTCATAGAGAATTTTGTGTGCTTACGTAGACCACATAATCACTATCGGTTGTTACACAAATTTATACATTGTATTTAATCTGCAGGAAATACTAAAGGCAAATTTGTCGTCTCTTGTGGATGAGTGCAAGGAAATGTACCAGAGAAATATGAAGGAGGTAAAGTTTTAAGATTTTACTTCAGTCGAATTACAACCGACTTAGATTTTACATTTTTGCAGAATTGTGGCACTGAGTATAAAAGTGATTTCCAACAAATTCATGAGAAAGAAAAGGAAGAAGCTTTGCACAAATTTGACAAACAACCGAAGCTTGGCAACGATCAGTTATTCGAAGAATATCGAAATAAATTAGAGGTCTACATCGACAGGGAGTTAACTTCTTTCAAGGGAATCAACGATAAAAATCTTGTAAGTAAATTATTTTGCTTGACACAAAAAAATGTGAGGTTTAAACCTTCATCATATTTTTCACTCCGAAACATTTGTTTCTTGCAAAAATTATTGAAACGCTTTCCCAAATGATTTATAACTTTTTTTTCTGGGAAAACCGTTAATTTTTGAGATGATAGACAGTAAACTGTTAATTAAAGAAGAAGACTAAACTAATTGGCCCCAAATATTGAATCAATGTCATTAGGTTTGTTTCAATCAGTGAATGTAAACATAATAAATTAGCAAATAATTTTTTGCTGCTGTCCTTCATATTATACAAACAAACTCGAATACAAGCATATTGTTCGTTTCTGGTTATTTCGTCGTAATTTAATACTCTTTCTCAAAGAAAGTTGAGACTACAGTTTGTAAAAAAGTTATTATGTTTTGAAATGATTCAGAAAATAATTTTTATTCGCTGTAAATAAGGCTGATAATACTTGTAGGAAACACTTAAGGACAATGCAGTTGAAATGTTAAGGAAAATTAAAGTTTCTTACCAGAAATTTATGGATGGTGTAAGTATTGTCAAGGTTTTAATCCTATTTTCAATTCTATCAAATAAGGAATTATATAAAATGCATTTTATGGACATAAAACACGTCTACTAAACGTTTTATATTTTGTGTTAAAATTACCAACACTACAGAACTTTCTACTGATTAAAAAAATATTAAGTCTCGTTGTGGTTTGTAACCACCAAATTCACGGGTTAAAAAATTCTAACGTACCCCATTTGATCACCAACACAATTTCGCCTTAAAGAATACAAACACTTTATTGTAACAAAACTAGAAAGCTATAAAGATTTCCACTGATGTTTCCCGGTCAGCAGCTAGTTTTCGTAACTTCAATATATTAATATTGCAAAGGGATGAAAAAAACTTGCCACAATAACAGAAAAAACAAAATTATGAGTTAATAATCTTTACCTTTGTACACATGCTTGATCAGGGATTGTTTTCTGTTACACAGTTAGGCAAGGGAAGGTACGTTGAACCATCGGCCTTGAAGAAAGAGCACAACAATCAAAAACAACAGGTCAGAGAAGATATAAAAGCGTTGTTTGGTGGAGTTGCTCCAGATGTTCAATCCCGGTACATACAGGAATGCAATGATCAACTGGATGAGGAGTTTCAAAATGTTAAAGCACAAAATAAAGCTAGGAAAGGTGTTTTGAGGTCCATGCGAGATGATTTTGGAAATGGTGTTGTGGTTGGCGTTGCAGGAGCAGCTTCTTTTGCTGTGTGTGGGGTGTTGATTGGAACTGTCGTCGGCCCATTGGGAACTGCAGTTGGTGCAGCTGCAGGTGGATGTATAGGTGGTTGGGTTATTTCAAAAATAAGAGGCGATAGAACAGCAATATAAGTTGGTACAAAATTGTTTGTTGATGACGTTTACCGACCTGCAAAGGCTGATTCCTGCAGTCAAATTTCTGACGTTTTTCTCTATTGATGACGTTTAACCACAAATTTTTTGTACTTATTGTATCTTGTTCTATAATCTGTGTGATGGTAAATTCTCTTCAATTTTTGCTTGTAAGGGTGAACTTGTATTCAAGCACTGTACATTGTGATTGTGAATTGTATCGAACATACATATGTTTTTATAACAAACTTTCAATACCCAACACTTCATCACAACCAGAACTTGGTTTAACTTTTGATGAAAAAGAGTAACCAGATCTCACGAAAGGGGGTTTGCAGTTGGTGCCCACACATGTCTAGGGGGTACCCGCGTCAATAGAGTGCAGCGTACAAATTGAATCCCCGGTTGGCTGCTTTGCTAAAGCTAAAGTCTGTTTGCGTGTTCTTGCTGATATAGACTACTGAATTAAAAGCTCCGTGAACAGACTTCTTTATTAATGGAAACACACGATTGCAATTACCAGGTGACTTAAGTTTAACTTGTTTCAAGCGCGTTTAACACGTGACTGAATTGCAGCGAATTTAACTATTAAAAGAACGTGCGAACGTTGACAGCGCGATGGCAAGAATAACGACAGGGCCGAGAGAATACGAGCGACTGAGAGAGTAGACAAGACAAGACTAGCCTAGACTGGGCTGTCGAAGGATTACGAAATAGGCGTTTTATAACAAAGTGTGAGAAAAAATGTGTTGTCCAGCAGGATGCCAGTAAGCCAGTGGGTGCTCCGGCAGGAAAGCTTAACACCGTCTGCAGTCTTCGGTCCGTATGTGTTCCAACTGTGTAAAGAATTAAGTAGGGAAACATGCGTGTTGCTACAAGAGACACCAGGAATATCTGTGTTTGCTTTCAAACTCGTGGGGCATTTCCACAGGCTTGTCCCCTGCCCCTAATTCTCCCCCTTACACAACTTTCTTGTGATCTCCCAAACAAAACAGCAGTTGTATAAATTTTTCTTTTCTCAAATAATAGATAACCTTGGAGAGCTGCAGGACGCATATTGGTATTTCTATGAAAATTAGTTTTGGTGCTGGGAAATGCCTACCGTGTAGATCTGTGTCACAATGGAAAGTCATGCATCACCAAGCAAAGGAGTGACGCAATTAAGTTAAATTTACGGTTGAATGAGCGCACATGTGCGTGCTGTTGTCATAGCGAATTTTAGGGTGTTTGGGGGCAGTTTTAGTGGGGTTTTGAGCTATTCCAATTAGGTAGTAACTTGCTGGTGGGTGCTGCTGAAATTTATGTTGAAAATGAAGCAAAAAAAATCAGGCTGTATTTGTGGAAAAATGAATCGTTCAAAACCGTTTAAGCGCCACCAAGCCAATACATTGGCTTTGGCCAGACAGCAGAGCGCCTTTTTTCTTTCGCGCATATCTCACGCTGTAGTGCGCGTAACGACTTGAGGTTTTTACGAACGGAAGGCGCAAGGGCTGTAGTTTCACACAAACATAACAAAGTTGTACCATTATATTTGAACTAGAAATGATCTTCGTAAGAATTGTGGAGGAAGGTCTGACCTTTCCGATGGTGTGTTTTTTTTCGCTGTATGGCGTCACAATGACTATATATTTACATGCAAAGCCAGATGTTTGGAAAAATTAGCCAAAAAATGTTTGGTATCATTGCATACCTTGCCAAACAACCTTTTATCTGTTGGTTGTACCTGCATGGTAATGATCTGCATAAGAATTGTAGAGGAAGGTCTCACCTTTCTAATGGTGTGTTTTTTAGCATCCTATGACGTCACAATGACTATATATTTACATGCAAATATGGAGATATCATTTTTTTTACTTTGTATTTACGTTGAACACAATTGAAACAAAACATTATTGACTAATATGATAATCTCTAAAGCATGGCCAAATACATAAACCAACATTGAGTAATTCTTTCCTCTGCATAATAATAACCAATGGTTTTCGAAGGGTATATCCAAAACATATCCACAAAAAGTTCAATGATGGTGATTTGGTGATGTTACAGTCACCTCTGTAACATCCCTGATCCATAATTTGGTATCAAAGCATCATATATATATGGAATTCATGCAAATATGCAATCATATATTCATGCAAATTGTTCAAGAATCAAACAGTTGTGGGCGTGGCTGTGGGCGTCATCCAGTAAATGGGGTAGCTTCAATTTCATACAGCTGATTTTTTCCTTGTCTTTTTTATACATTGTCTCTGTTATTTCATGGAAAAGGTTTATATGCACTGGCAGAAGGCTTGTCTATTCAATTATCAATATGTATTGATGTTATGCCTTCTTTTTCATCAACTTGCTGACATACACTACCAGTTTTTTTTTTAGAAGTGCTGTCAAATTCATCTGCTATCAGTTAGCAAACGTCTGAGCTGTGTAACAAAGCTTACAAGCCTTTTTACAAGCAATAACTAACAGTATATAAGTAACTTATACCAAAATAACTCTCTAAAATTTCAGTTTACTAGACAGTACCGTCGCTCAAAAATTTTAAATGTAGCGATCCGTTTTTTTCGCTTCATTGCGTCTTGGTGTTCACATTGATTCAGGAAACAGTCAAATTATTTCAAAATTCGCACAATTTCGGGAGTTATGGACTATGGCTTGAAAGCTGTTTTAGTAGGGGTGGTTGTATTTTTAGGTATAACTACACGAAAACTTGGAGTTATTGAACTGGAAAAGCGATGATTGTGTAGAGTATGAATTTTCCTATGATTTTTGTGTTGAAATTTTTAGTCTAGCGTTTGTAGAAATAAAGTTATAGGTACCTGAACTTAAGCATCTGTAAATAACTCGAAGTGTTTCTGAGATATTTAACAGGGTCTCGATGGCCTGAGCACGAATTGAGTCTCTTCGATTGTTAAATCTGCTTCTGCCTCGTTCTCACCAGCAAACCGCTGATTCCAAATAAACAGTTTATTATCAGGCTATGGGAATAAATCCCAAGCCGGCGAATAGCTTGTTGAGTCTCAGTAATATTAGCAGTGTAACAGTAATACGATAGAACAAGTAGAATCGAATAGAATCAAATAGAATGAATTTACCGGTTTAAACTGGGCTCTTTAACGCTCTCCATTATGAGAGCTGATTGGTCCATAATGTCACGTGATATCATGAGTAATATATTGCAGGAACATAAAATACAGTACACATCAAGATTATCTGTGGGAGCGGATATAGATGATTCACGCGTGCTGTACTAGCAGTCGCTTGTTCACACATTCTGTTGCACACTAGCTGAAGGAGTCGATCCTCCTTGTATTATTTTACTCGAGAACATTCGATGAATTTATCATATGGGCCGCAGTATGGGATTGTGCATTACATGTGCAAAGCTGCGCGCAAAACATTACGCAATACAAACACTGGTTTCTGTGACGTATGTTACACATCAAAAATTTAATTTTTAAAAAGTGATTGCGGCGCTTAAAGGGTTAAGTGTCCAATCATTTGTGATTTTATGAAAGATCCATTTCATATCTACAAATTTTGATCAAAATTAGTTTCCGAAAAAATGGTTTAGCCACGCCCCTAGGGCCATTTGCCCCCCTGGTTACTCAGTATTTTGGTTAAAAGAGCAACAAAAAATGGAACTGGATTTTGCAGAAAAATGAATCGTTCAACTACCCACTCATTTGCATTTTTTGTAAGTTCCAACTCTTCTCTATGCAATGGCATCAAATTTAGTTGCTGAAAAATGTCAAAGCCCTTCCCCAAGGGCTGGGTATTGTAACATTTATGCTGTGATGTAATGAGAATGACTTGGCAGTTCGTACCAGGAAGTATAACTCCCTTTTTCTCGGGACGACACAGGAGAATTGTTGTAAGATGCAATTATCGATAACGTGCTCTCACGCGATCGCATAATTCAAGTGCCACATCGTGAAATGCACTGGGCTTTGGCCTAGTGTGGTTTCACCAATCTGTTCTACATTTTGGCGTGCTCGTGGGACCCAAAACGTCTGACTCCCACATATCTGTGTTGTGTCTTGGTGCTTTCTGAATAAAACAAACTAACCCAAGTTTGGTTTATCTGGAGTCTGGAGTCAGGAGTCAGGAGTCAGGAAACAATTCAATTGCAGCTGAACACGTAATCAACAAACAAACAACCCCAATTTCTACAGACGTTTGACCTCCAAATTGGTCATATGATCTTCCAGGAGGCCCAACAAGTCCTTGCTCTGTACAGTCTCATCCAGGAGCAAAATTTTTTTTGAACTTTGTTGAATTTTAGGTCCCTATGTAAGTCACAAGACCCATCAACGGTCATTGGGAAACAAGCGGAACAGTCGCTAGATGCATTACAGCAGAGGGTCTTGAAAATAGGATTTCTCCAATTTAATACCCATATAGGTCCTGCAGACAGGGTGTGTACACGCAGTTATACAATATATAACTTCAAATCGTAGTAAACTGAAACGATACCCAATGCAGGCAGCAATTATAAGGAGAAAGCTGAAAGACATTTGCTGGAAATCATTGTTTTCTACGGGATATTTACGAAAGACGTCCATGTGTTATGGAAGTTTCAATCGAATATCTCGCAAATTTTCCTCATAATGAACAATCGGTTTAGTCTGACAATTTAAAAAAAATCCCTGTGGACTTTGTAGTTTATGTTATCCGCATAAAGCACTTCTCGTAAATGAAGTTTTTAAACCAAACAAGGGTACTTGGGTATCAAAAGTAACCCGGGAATATCTGCGTTTGCTTTTAAACTGGGGGATTTTCATAGGATTTGTTGTGTTGCACAGTTACGCAACGGAGGGTACGTTGAACCATCGGTCTTGAAAGGAAAGCACGACAATCAAAAACAACAAGCCAGAAAATTTCAAAGCGTTGTTTGGTGGAGTTGCTCCAGATCCCAGCACATAGAGAAATGCAATGATTAACTGGATGTTGAATTTAAATATGGAAGTAAATGAAAATAACAAAGGTCGTGTAAGAGATGTAGGACGTGTTGTAATCACAGGCACTGTAGGTGCTGCCGTCAGAGGAGGAGCAGCTGCTAGTGCTGTGGCGGACGCGAAGTGCGGAGCTGTTTTGGGGCCAAAGGGTGCAGCTATTGGCGGAGCTATTGACATTGTGGGTGGGGTTGTATTAATTGTTATAAAGGGGAAAAACGAAAAACTGCAGAGGGTGTGACCAAAATAACCTTGTATAGCACAGACGTCCAAACGAAATCTTTATTGATGGCCTTTAGCCATAGTCGGATATCCGGAATTTAATTAATTTGTTGTTCATATTTATCATACCTTGTGTCGCTGCATAATGTATTAAAACATATAAATAACCTAGGAAGGCCCTGAAATTTATAACTACGCTATGGCCGAGGTTAAAAATTCAAAGTTTTCCGATCATGCGTTCAACGCATGCCAAAGTCCTGATGGTCAACCAGTGGCAAGGGAAAAAAAGTAAAAGACACGAATCTCATTTCCGGTTTAGGTCAATTCCTGAGAGGATAATTTAGTAGCGAAAATTTGCAGAGATGTTGGCAGCAGAATAAACGCAAGCTGGTGAAGGCAGCGACATTGTAGTTGAGTTATAAACGTAGTTAGATGGTTACAAAATACGCAAATGAGGTTGATATAAACATAGGCACTTGCTTGGCAAATAATGAGTAAAATTTAATTAAATTAAAGTAGGTACCTTTTGGGAAATAATTGTTAAAGTCAGCCTAAACGTAGGTATTTCCATGACAAATAATTAATGGTCAAATTAAACATATATTTTCCTCGGCAAATAATTATTATGATGAAATTTAAACATGAATAATCTATTTAGGGGCATATATAGAAAAAAACCTTAGAAATGTGACTGCAAGAATCAGCCTTTTGCAGGTCGGTAAGCGACGGATTTCCGTTTACAAATCAATGTATTATTCCTAGGGCTCCGAAAGGAGTAAAAGGCGATCACAACAGCATAAGATCTTTATTTAAGAAATATTAATTTCGGCATTTTCAGTTTCTGTCTGAAAACAGAATAGCAATAAAAAATTAAATTAATTAAAACCACAACAAAAACAAAAACAACAACAAAATAATATAACTCCACAGTAAGTCCACTTACGGGGCTACCAAGACAAAAGGCCAATGCGATTAAAACGATAAAAAACTGTTTTCTGCGACACGCGGCTGTGGTAGCCAAAGGAGCGAGGAGAGACTGCACTGAAGGTGTTTGTGGCCAAACGCAAAAATAGGTGGTGGACGCAAGGGCAGTGACGTAGAACTGCAATAAGGCGATTACGCAATAACGCACACAGAATACAAAAACAGTGATGGAAATGAAGACAAAAAGATGGAAGAGCGCGAAAATGGTCATTTTATTCCAGGCAAAAACACAGGCTGAATGTTTATTGACGCCCTGAGGTCGCTTAGCCATTTATCTTCACATATATCTAAAAGAACCATGGGAGGTTCTTGGACGAAAATTACTGTAAAACAGTGTGAAATGTCTGGTTTATTTTTCAATAAGATGGGGTGTTTATTGAGATAGTGTTTTGCCAACGCCATCCTGTTTCCCTTGGCATCTTTGAAACAACCTGCACGCCATGTGGAACGGTGTAAATTCCACCTCGTGCTAAAACGATTTTTTGTTTGGCCAACATATTGTTCTTTACATGTTGTGCAGGTAGCCACGTAAATTCCATAATTCTTGCAAGTAAGTTTTTGTCGTAGAGGGATGGTGTGGTGGAAAGGGATGGTAATACAGGTGGCAGAGTAAACCATTGTCTTAAAATTCTTTCGGCCGCCGCATAATGCGCATTTTCCCCAAGGCCGAGAATACCCATCTGTATGTTTCCGAGTGCAAGGGGACGGTGGTTTGTGGTCCATACTACACTTGTGTGGGACTTATGTTTGCATGTTGCGGGGCTAAACCGTTGTTTCCAGCTGGCCGCTGTTGCTATGACATCTGATGTCATCTTCTTGGGGAAATGGGATCGTAGACATTTCTAAACGAGGTAAACAGGGACTTCATCCACAGCCTTGAACGGTTGAAGCAGAAATGTCTACGGTCCCAAAGCATTCAGAAGTCTTAACATGAGGAAAGTTGTTAATATCTGGTTACATTGCTTAATATAATTGTTATCGTGTGGTTGTTTTTCGCCCACAAATATCGTAGAAAGAAATTTAGCATGAAGGATTTTCCTGGTCTTAGAGCTCCAGCAATTGAGTATATTGCAACTGGTGTATTGGCAACTTTGGGATCTCGACATATTCTCCCAAACTCGTTTTCATCAAGAATGAAACCATTATTATCAAAGTTTACTATTTGCACAGGTTTGTGTTCGCTCATAATGAACTATGTTTGATTGTATCAAAGTTTATCCTGCGTAACAGGGGTTTACACATAAGATAGAGCAGGGTATTAATGTCGTTGGTCCCACTCACCTACCTATATGTTTTGTACTGATAAAACCGATACCTCTTGATGTTAAACCGAATGAATTTGTGGCAGCAGCAACATTGAGTCATAATATGACGATATGACATCGAAAAACATGAAACTGATTGTCACATAAGTTATTTTCTGTTTTTCTTGACGCGTACAACACTGACAGAGCACAAAGTGGAACCTGGCAACACCCTGGTAAGTGTATTCAGCAACACACAGCATGAAAACACAAGTTATGTCGATGTGATTCAACGTATGAAATTCAGACAGCTGCATACACTGGTACTGCTGAAAGTAGATCTTATTGGTAAACATTTACTTGCACTGATCGCCTCGACTGAATGCAAGACCAGAACCACTCTGGCTTGATGTTATATTGTCCTGCCTGTTGTCACACCTTCATCTTCAAACAGGGCTGAAACTCTTTCTGCAAATCATCTCACTACTTCCGATATTAGGTTTAAATGTTTGTGCGAAGAATTTCACAGCCATGTTTACAAATATATTTGCAGTCAACATTTTGCCATGTATTGATAAATAAATTGGCCATTTCAGTTCGCTATTAAGAGGACAGGCAACTTCAAAGCATTTTTTGTGCGCAAAATTACTTGGAAATTTATCCCAGAACCAAAGTAATTTGTTATTCTTACACAGAGCGCCATCGCTTCCACAAATCTGTCCATTTATTACTTCGAGCATATTTTAAGAAGATACAAACTAACATTTCGAACAAACTACTTACCGCCACTTATAGCCACAAAGAGGTCTTAAAGTGCATATGACACGGCCATGACAACTTTGCGTAAAACTAAAGGTACATCTACAACAAACATATATCCAAAGTTTTACGGTTCTACGTCAACTAAAAAATGTAGAAAACTGCACGAAAAGTAACGGCCACCAAAAATCGTAAACCTTTTGCGCTGAGGAGAAAAGGACATCACACAAGGCGCTCGCGTCGAAAAAATGCATTGTTTAGATGGGAGAAGGCGCCTGTTTTTGCAGATATCGAATAGTTTCAAACATAGGAGAATCCACAGATTACGTTAAAACGACAATGCTGAACTAACGGTTTGTCTCTGTCTCTGTCAAAAGCTCATGTATCACGTTAGCGATCATAAATGCTGTAACACAAGAACACCCTGTCCCAGTAACTGTTGTATTATTACACAACTAAATAAGACATAATAGGTCGAACAGCGGCCATCTGTCTTCAGCTTAAATTAACATCAAAATCCGTTTATGGCACTTGTTCACTTTTGTCCCCTGTTTCATGCAATATTATGCTTAAAAGTTTTACAATGTTTTCCATTCCTACGCATAAGGCTTGCTGCCAGCACTCGCGCACGACCAAAGCGCCTTCTATGACGTCACGCAACAATATCTGAGACAATAATGTGTTTGCTGGAAACACGCCTTCTTCTTCATATTACATTTACGTAAGGATAAACAACAACAAAAATCAATTACTTACCTCCTCTCAAAGTAGACATTTGTATTGAGTTTTATAAATGACAGCAACAGATTTGGCGACGGTATTAAAATAGTTAAAACTGCAGCAAAATCCATTACTATGTGTAATATGTCATGGTAACAATATTGTGTAAACACTTGGTGTTGGAATGCCAAACGTAATAAACTGTTATTGGACGATGTTAATGTTTGTGTATAAACTGCAGACAGATGGCCACTGTTTCGACCTAAAAGGTCTCATCAGTGCAGCTGGTGTGACTATCAGGCCCCGTGTCACAATAAGCAATGTGGAGCCAACGGGGCCTGACGGCACTATTGGTTAAGCTTGCTTGGCCGTAGTGTTTCCACCTTGTTTGCTCCGTAAGGTTGCACCTAGTTTGGTGCCCAACGGATGACGGTGACTGTATAGTCACCACAAAGTGGAAGTCTTTGCTTGGCCGTTTGGTCTGCAAAGTTCGTCTTATAGTCACACCAGCTGCACTGATGAGACCTTTTAGGTCGAAACAGTGGCCATCTGTCTGCAGCTTATACACAAATTCATATTATTGGCTCCACATTGCTTATCATATATTTAATGTGTTCGACGTTTTGGTCGTTAAGTCACCAGACTCAGTAGATTACTTGCATGTAGTTGCATCACCACTGGTAAAATGAAATTTTCTGTTTTCTCTGCGGCCGTCCGCTGCTTGTGGTGCAGTCTGCAGAGGTGAAAGAGGTTTCACAGAGGAACCGGTAAGTGCGGCTTTGTGGAGACTAACAGATCTGTCTGTTATCCAAAATATTCAGAAGGAAACGTTTCACGCCTAATGTGTACAACTACATTGTGGAATGCTTTGACAGTTGAGCTGATGTAAGATTTTTTGTATTCGACGTTTGAAAATACCTTACATAGCCATAGATTAAATATTTAATATCAATTGAGAAGGCAAGGTTATATTTAATAACAGTTAATGCGAATCATAAGCAGTGGTAAGTTGAATCAAGTAATTAAGAAGACAACGACCAAAGCTCACAGATGAATATATGCAATCAACATATGTGAAAGTAAGATTGTAGATCTGCAAATAAAATCTTGCGATTTCGATATTGAGTTAGTGAAGCCGACGAGTGGTTTCATCATATGTAGTTTGTTGTTCCATTGTTGCTGGTTCATTGTTTTCAAGACAAGTTTGGTTTCTGCTGTAATCTCCATGGTTAATGTTCGAACTTGTGTTGCCGGCCACGAAACACGACCGAAGTTTGGGTTGGAAAAATATGATTCAGGAGATTGTTTGGATTAGACTGATTTTCCAGCAGTGCTTTGACCGTGGGACGAAGACATTCCTAAAATAAATAGAAATGTTTGCTATGTTGATGTGTCACATTTTGAAACAATCTTTGGTGCCTATTCTTTTGCACCATTTCTGTAAACGGTTGAACTTAGAATTTATCGCGAACATCCGCTCGCTGTGTGTTTACGTACTTGGAAACGTCATTGACTCCGCGAAAAATTGGTGAAGCGGAACACGATAACGTTCTCTCGCTGACAAGCTTGAATCCATTTTATCAAGGGCATTTGCTGCTTGGAGCAGGATAACTGACGGTAGTTGCTTTGACAAAACTTGATCCAACTCTCTTCTTATCTGCACCATTGTGGGACGTGCTGAAGGATCACCACTCCAACATCCCTTCATCATTTGCTCGAGGGATTCAGCAAGATCCAGGTCGCCCCCGTTAAGTGCAGATTTCCACTTTCGTAATTCCTGGAGGTCTGGTCTTGTTCCATTGATAACGGCATTCTCTAAACGGTGAACATCATCCTTGTTTCTCAGGATGTGTTCGGGATAAGGTGATAACCTGGTGAGAACCATGTACATCATTATCCCGAAGGCGTAAACATCAAGCTCTTTCCTTGGTTTCATCATGAAATCTTTTAGTTTTTCGGGTGCTGTGTAGAAGGGAGTGTACTGGGGTTTTTCCTTTTTAGTTTTTGCCGACGGATCAAAGACAGCCGAAGCGCCCACTGTTGCAAGTTCTGCCCCTCCAAAGTCGCACAACTTGCAGATCAGATACTCAGTGAGCAGCACGTTTTCAGGTTTAACATCTGTGTGAATCAGACGCTTGTCGGGTAAACTATGGCAGAATGCAAGAGCATCGGATATGTTGGTTAAAAACCGAGCTCGTAAGGCCAACCCGAGAGGAATTCCAGGAGGGTTTCCATGAAATAGTAGGATTTCTCTAAGGTTTCCACCTCTGCAAAACTCCATTACGATACCGACTGAAAATCCCCATTCAACAAGACCGTAGACATTCACTATGTTTTCATGTCTAGCCAATCGCAGATATCCAAACTCCTCATGAATTCTATGTAAAGACACTTCTTATATTGAGTTAAATCGAAGGTAACTACTCACATTTTTTTCAATTCTTGTTTCTGTTTAATTCCTCCGCCAAAGCGAAGAATCTTTGTCGCCACAAATTTTCCCAACACTTGGTGAAATCCGAGTAAAACTTCAGCAAAACCTCCAGATCCGGCTTCCACCGACTCGGGATCGAACAGAATATCGGCTGAGTTGATTGGTGGTAACTGTGTAGTCGCATGTTATTGTTTAAGTAAACATGAAAAAGTATTTGTAGCGGAGCTCTGTTTGTTGGATTTGAAAAAATTTAAACATAGAAAGTTTCCACAACAATGAAACTAGAGGTAATCAACAATCTTCGTCTTCTAATGGTTTCCTTACGATATTATTTCATCACGGTCTTACCTGGTTTGAACCAAGGGTCGACACCGTGGTCACTGGTTGTGATTTCTGTGTTTGATTTAACTTCGAGTTTTCCTGAAACCAAAAACTCAGTCATGCGTTTGTGTTGATAAATAAATCAAATTGTAAACCGTTGTTTTAAGGATTATTTCCACTATGGAAGCAACGGTTACTTATTTTCACAAAAGTTGTTCGTTTCATATCATAATTTCCTTTCTTAACCAAATTTAAAGTGCAGTTCTCGAACCATTCTTTTCAGGTTGATTTGTTTCATGGCCGAAATATTCTTCTCCATATTTTCCTGCAGAACTTTAACCCTTTCCATTGCCTGCATATAAAATAAACATTTGCTAAATTAATAAAAGTTGTACTATTTTAACATGTTGTTCAAAAAGAATTGCTACACAAAACAACAATATTTTACCTGTGTTACCATGGTTACTTCAGGCATCTTTTTGACCCTAAACACTTTGAAGCATCCGATGAATAAATTGATGAAATCCCTTCCAGTCACAGGTTTCTTGTTGTTTTCTTTCACGATAACTTTTTCAGGAGAGAAAATGTCGAGCACCAAAGTTTTGAGCGATTCAAGAAATTCCAACCTGACGTCTAGATATTGCACACGTGACGAGGATGTGAAAAACAACCCAAGGATTTACAAGATAGATAGGGTCTAGCACTGGAAAATTAGTTTCTTTAGTTTTTTTAAGGTCTGTGAGAAAAGAACGCAAGAAGCAACAACCTTATTAACACAACCTGGCCCAGAACACTTTTAGATTTAGTCGCTTGAAATGATCTAAAGTAAATCTCGATTTGTGTTAATTTGTGTGGGTCGGACCGTGTGTGACGTCGGTTTATTGAAGGGAAGTTGCCTCATACAAATATTCCATACAAGTTATAGCTAACCTCGTTTATACCAAAGTCGCGTTGTTACCTTTTATGTACAAGTGGTTTCCTTCCCGTTCTGGATATTCGGCAACTCGGAAGCCTGGATGTGGCATCAAGAAACATGATATGTTGTTAAATGATTCCTTGAGGCCACTCAGTGCTATATTTTGTCTTGATTGAAGAAAATACTTCAACATTTTTTCGCCTCCACCAAATCCATAGTTGTAAGATCGGCCCATCCAATCACGAACAAGAAAAATCGCATTCTAAAATGAAATCAGCAACAGAAACTACTGGATCTATGCTTGAACCACCCTGGCAAGGTGTTGAACAATAATCGTGTCAAAAGTTTATGTGTGACAGCTGTCAAAACCATGTTTTTCAAGAAACATGTTGAAAACTATAGTGTTTCTGTTGAAGATGTTTTGAACATACTTCTTATAGAACCAACACAAAAGATATTTCTCTAACAAATAATTTACCTGGAGGTCACCTTGCTTTCGTTTCGCATATTCAGTAAAAAACTGAAACAGGAAGTGAAATTTAATGAGGTCAGATGATTAAACATTTTTCACTGACTTTGAATGGTTGTAAGTCGTCTTCTTGAAAATTGTTCAACAAATTATAAACCAGCACTGAACTGAGAAAAGTACTGAAAGGAAATATATTGGAAGTATCTTGGATGGAACTTCTGTGATCTAATATTCCCTCGGTGTCCATTAGGAATAACGCAACCTGAAATATTGTTGACATTTGATGGTAATAGAAATCTTAAATATTAATAACAGTTTAATCAAATATAACAAATATTATTACGTCACCTTCCCTGCACGGGTATTTACAAAAAATGGTTCCTCCCAGATCCAAATCCCTTTAGTTCTTCTTTCAGCTCCACCTCCCCATGCAAAACCTTCCACGATCTGATCTTCTTTCGATGCAAGCCACTCATCCGACTGAAATATATTAGATGAAATAAATTGAAATCTAAGATGTCATTTGACACATTTGACAAGTTGTAAAGACTTAGCTTTGACCAATAACGTTACTCCGCTTATATAAAATTCGTTAAGCTGTGGCGAATTTTAAATATAGCGCCAACAAATAAGACCGAATGTTTAACGGACAGAATAAAAACTATTCAAAAATAAATTGCAATCGACGCACGTTACGGTTCGTTGCACACGCAATAATGACTGCCGTCCGATCATTATCTCACATTATCCATTACCTTGTCAGTCTTCATTGCCCGCAGATAACGCAGGAAAAAGTTCAACAGAAATGATTTTCCAGTCCTGCAAGTTCCACCGACGGTGTAGATTGCAACTGGTGTGTTAGCGACATCTGGCGATCGGAAAATTCTTTCAATTTCGCCAACATTGATGCAATAACTCCCTGTCTTATCGTTGGATGATCGAACTATTTTCACTGGTTTCGGAGATCGCCCGATACGATGGAAATCTTAGAGATAATCCAACATTAAGCGTAAACTTAGCGCAGAATTCTACACACAGGAGGTTGTTGATAGGTAAAAACCGGACAGTTGCGCAAGTAATTAAACGTTGCTGAATACATGGCTTCTTTCCAATATATTTGCGAAACATGGAGTTTGGTCAATATAAAATTTATCGTCCTAACCGAGTGAGGGGAAGCTTGCCTATTTTTTGCTTGGAACACTTAATTATCGCAGTTGACTGCATGTGTCATTAATCAAAAACATTACTCACCACTTTTAGCAGAAGACATTCCTCTTGGGTTTTATCACAAGGCTACAGCAATGGAGTCGATAACGTCTTCTTTGAACTGAACACTGCAACAAAATTCACTACCGTATGAACGTTGTGTTGAGCATCTGTGTTCTCTGTTGCGCGTATAAACCGTCCCAACCAAATACATTCCATGCATGAGAGAGACAATGGTTTTAATGCAGGGCAATGAGGCAGTTGTGCCTTTTGTTTGCTGTCGCGCTCGTATTTACGACAAACCAGACAAACATGGTCGTGTTTGCCTAAAACTTGGTGTTGAACTTACTAGTAGTTTGCAAAAGTCCATGCGTTTGTTCATCACCATTATAATATTACATATACTAGTATTTAGGCATCGTTGCTATTTCAATACGCCACTTACCGTATTACGAATACATGACGGTTGTTTACATAAAGGAAAATGACATTATTTTGGAACAAATCGGCAAAACTTCTGTGTTGGAACGGTGATAAACTTTACGATGTCTTTTGTCTGTTGGCTTGCAGATGTGTTTGCGGGTAAATGTGGAATCAAGGGGCGGAGATTTTACCAAATAAACACTTGCCAAGTCATAATTGAAAGCGGCGACGCGTCTGTGTCTGCAGCAATTTTGGAGACAAAAGATCCGAGGTTTGTTACGTACGCTTCTGGCACATGCCAGTGTACTGTTTGTCACGTACGCTTCTGGCACATGCCATTGTACTGTTTGTCACGTACGCTTCTGGTACATGCCAGTCTACTGTTTGTCACCATTGCTTCAGGCTTGCATAAAAGGTGAATCTGGAGTCACTGGAGGAAGAGGAGAAATAGGGCCACGTGTGGAAAGGAAGACCAAGGACCTGTGGGTGGCAAAGAAAATTTGATGGGACTTATTACAGGTGATTTTATTTTGACCAAAACTGGAACTGTTCAGCCAGGAATAGTTTGAAATAACTTGCGAGTGTTTTGTGTGGAATAATAGTGATCGGTTAATGCTTAAAATGCACAAGGTTTCCAGACTTGACAGCCAAGTTGGATGGGCCACTAAATCTAATGATATCGATACGATATCTGTATTCGATAAATAAGAATTACACTCTGATCCCCAACTAATATTTGTAAGCTACATTTATCTGCAGATCAGACGAACAAAGTGAATCAACTCGAATCAAGACTCAACGAATCTACAAACAGTTGAGTGCTTTTTTTATAATTTGTGATCCTTTCACGATAATTATCCTGCATTACTACGGTTTATGAAATACGTGAATTTATTTCGTTCAATAACGCAGAAGTAATACCATGCTTACGCATAGCAAGGCGGGATCGCCCCACTGCGCAGGCCCTTTATATTTGGCGATCACAGTTCTAATATTCTGATCATAAGGTTCACAGGCCTTGCAGCCAAGCTGGATCAGCCACTTTTCCCGACAAGTCGGAGCGAGATCTGAAAAATCAAGCCGACTTGTCGGGAAAAGTGGCTGATCCAGCTTGGCTGCAATGCCTTGGCTGCGAAGCATGTGAACCTTTCGTTCAATGAAATGTCCTTTTGCATCAATTCCTTTTTACAGAGCTTTAAAACCTCATCCAGTTTGGTGATTCCGAATCTTGTGCAAGTTCTTTGTTTCGAGGTCCTCAACTTGTTAGGTCTGGAGAACGTGTCCATTGCGACGATGGGTGGCAGGTATTGCGACGATGGGTGGCAGGTATTGCGACGATGGGTGGCAGGTATTGCGACGATGGGTGGCAGGTATTGCGACGATGGGTGGCATATATTGCGACGATGGGTGGCAGGTATTGCGACGTTGGGTGGCAGGTATTGCGACGATGGGTGGCAGATATTGCGACGATGGGTGGCATATATTGCGACGATGGGTGGCATATATTGCGACGATGGGTGGCAGGTATTGCGACGATGGGTGGCAGGTATTGCGACGATGGGTGGCAGATATTGCGACGATGGGTGGCAGATATTGCGACGATGGGTGGCATATATTGCGACGATGGGTGGCATATATTGCGACGATGGGTGGCAGGTATTGCGACGATGGGTGGCAGGTATTGCGACGATGGGTGGCAGGTATTGCGACGATGGGTGGCATATATTGCGACGATGGGTGGCATATATTGCGACGATGGGTGGCAGGTATTGCGACGATGGGTGGCAGATATTGCGACGATGGGTGGCATATATTGCGACGATGGGTGGCATATATTGCGACGATGGGTGGCATATATTGCGACGATGGGTGGCAGGTATTGCGACGATGGGTGGCAGGTATTGCGACGATGGGTGGCAGGTATTGCGACGATGGGTGGCATATATTGCGACGATGGGTGGCATATATTGCGACGATGGGTGGCAGGTATTGCGACGATGGGTGGCATATATTGCGACGATGGGTGGCAGATATTGCGACGATGGGTGGCATATATTGCGACGATGGGTGGCAGGTATTGCGACGATGGGTGGCATATATTGCGACGATGGGTGGCAGATATTGCGACGATGGGTGGCATATATTGCGACGATGGGTGGCATATATTGCGACGATGGGTGGCAGGTATTGCGACGATGGGTGGCAGGTATTGCGACGATGGGTGGCAGATATTGCGACGATGGGTGGCATATATTGCGACGATGGGTGGCATATATTGCGACGATGGGTGGCAGGTATTGCGACGATGGGTGGCAGGTATTGCGACGATGGGTGGCAGGTATTGCGACGTTGGGTGGCAGGTATTGCGACGATGGGTGGCAGATATTGCGACGATGGGTGGCAGGTATTGCGACGATGGGTGGCAGGTATTGCGACGATGGGTGGCAGGTATTGCGACGATGGGTGGCAGGTATATGGTAAACTCCATTAGCTGGTTCTCAACATTGCTAAATATGCAAGAAGTTATACCTGTCTGCACATGATTTAAAGTAAACACCCTACCTTGCTTGTTATGCACAAGTTATTCGGTGTTTCTTGTCATGAATATGTCAGTTTATACAAAAGTAAACCTATTGTTGCCCTTATGAGGTTCGAAATGTACTTACCTGTATTTTACGTATTTCAATACCAGGTGTTCCAGCGTCGTTATGATGGATCCGTGAGTTTCGATAGAGATTGGGTGGATTACAAGAACGGGTTTGGGAATCTATTAACAGAATTTTGGATGGGTTTGTATTCCAAGTACTTTTCAAATTTACCTTTGAGTAGTAACTTAATACATAAATAAGTTTAATTTTAAAACAACACAATTTAATGGTTTCTCTCGAAATGTGCAATTTTGTGTCGTATTTCTCAAAAATGCATGTAAACATTACCTTACTAACCTCTAAGGAGGAAGTGATTGATTTCAATGTCCGCGTAGTTTTGTCGAACGTAAGTTTCGTTGATAATTTTTTTATTTTTTTTTTGTCTCAAGTTGTCATTTTTTGTCAAGCCAGAAATAATTTCGCAGTAATCGTTGTGGCCTGAGTGCCGAGTAGAAGTCATTGATTGTCACCGGCACGGACAGCAAGCCATGTACATGAAAACGAAATTGATTTGGTCGACAAATTTTCGCCATAGCATTTATGGGAAGTTCTAACCAGTTAACACTTAAATATTTCAGAACAAATCGTTCACATCAACGACAACACACAGTCATATCCGTATTTCGGATGTACAAGGATATCTTGTAGTCTTTTAATACTTTTTAATTTCACCCAGACTTGTTCATCAGCTCTAGAGAAACTGCGTCAAATCACCAGTGCTTCCGCTAGATGTCGCCTTCGTGTTGATCTTGAGGATTTGTCCGGTGACCAAGGTATTGCCGAGTACAGACTGTCATCTTAACATGTTGAAAAGTTGAGTCGTTAATGATTCGATGATCGTAGGTCGGTTTGTCAAGGCGCTCTGTTTGTTGTACATCGTTGACGAATGTTTTAAAAAGTTTGTTTGCGTTTTAATTTTTTTCTATTTTTCGTTTCAAAAGTACCTGATTTGTAAGAAAGAAAGACTTATCTTTCCAATATATACTTCTGTCCTTAGCACTTTTTGCATTGGTGATGAGGAAAGCTTCTGTCAGATAACTATATCTGGGTTTTCAGGAAAATGACTTCACCCCAGCTGACCACCAAAACCTTAATGGGATGAAGTTTTTAACTGTAGGTCTATATAATGAATATGTGTTTAGGCTAATATTGACGGGCCAATCTTGAAATGTTGCGGACTGGACTAAACAAGCAATCTAAACAACATATGTTTTTATGCAAATTGCATAAAAATAAACAAAACAGTTTTTTTTTTTCAAACCCAAAATATTGCGCGGTTTCTTTGCGGGAACGGTTTCAGTCAATTGATTTTAAAATAGTGATGTGTGGATTGCTAATAACCTATCTACATTTGCATACGATGACACGACCATTGTTGACGCGTCCGGCTCAACGGTCTTTGGTCAAGAACTTCCTCCAGTCCTTGGGTATTATTGGAAGCGCCGCTGGGGGGAATAAAAACTTCGAAAATGAAAATCAATGCGAATAATGTTGAGGGAATGCATAATAACAATGCGTAGATACAGAAGCAAGGACAGAAGCAAGGAAGAAGCCTTGTTTTGGTGTTATTTCATATTTCAAAACAACGCAATTACGTTAACCCCATTGTAAAAAACTCATCAACGCTTCAATATTTCCATCATGTCAAATGAGAGGTTTGGAGATACAAAACATTTAAAAATTCGTTTTTTCTGTACTTTGTTCACAAAACTCTTCTAAATTCTGTTTTTCCTGTATCTCATACCGTTGTAGTTAATCATGCGTGCTACCCTTGTGTTGATAACCCATGAGCGTTTGTCAATATAAGCAATAATTGGTCTTATTTAGCAAGTAAAGCAAACTATACTGCACAATGCATAATATTGCGAAATTAGATAACATACAGCTCGACTTCCAATACAAGACTGTGTCTATTTGCCTTTTTCAATTTCCATGCGTCATGTTGCAAAACCCAATCGAACAGAAAAGTGCCCACGTGCTTTGCGACTAAACAAACATCAAGAGGTCTATGACGTAACGGAAACGTAAAACTCAAAACCTACACCCGGATATAATGCTAATTATAGCTTCATGGATCTGTTGGTTGGATTCTGAAAGTTCCTCATTAGATCATCTTACACATTAGAGAGAAGGTCGGTTTTCGTGTACAAGAAACAACATTCAATATCTTGGTCTAATATGACCAGCAAGAATCATGAAATGAACTTTCAACCCGATCCTCAACAAAACAGTAAGTTTATCAGCATATTATATTATCTTTACGTAAAAAAAATTTTATACAAAAATATGTTCCCGCAAAGAATAAAAAAAGTACAGAGGAAAACGTAGCACAAGCAATACTAGTCACTTGTACTGTCTTAACGACTTCGTCACAGTATTTCTAACTGATTAGAACTTCAAGCAAAAAGTTTACTTTTCAAACGTATTTAACCCAAACCTACCAACACACACAGTTTACGAGGAACCACAACGGAAGTCGGACGAAAAGGAAGAATTGTCAAAGTTACGTTCACAACTTAGAGGAATGAAGATTTTTCTGTTGGTGTTGGTTGTGATTATCCTGGTAGTGATATGCACTGCACTCGCTTTGGTAAGTTTCCTGTGTTAGTTTCTACAACTGTCTGTTGACGTATTTGGAAGAAATGGTGCGAAAAGATTGCGCAGAATAAATTGCAACGAGTCGCAGATTGGACGATCAATCACCCACGTTTAAGGTGCTTTCATGACCTTCAATGAAAGTGTTGAACCTAAATGAATGAATGTTACAAGAAAATACATTCCGAAGTTAATAATGTGCTGTTAGTTGATGTTAATAAAACCAGAAGTTTCCGACACAAATTTATCGTCAGTGTAGGGCAATGACTAAATGACCCCGGCGCCAGCAAATAAATTAAATAAACAATGAAAACAAAAGGAAAACTCTTTCTACCACCAAAGTGGGTGACACCCTGGCGTTCTGGTTTTGGGCAAAACTGGTTTGAATAAAACTGACTAGAAAAAAAATGGCCTTTTAGCAACAAACCCTAAAAACGAAATACGACCAGTTTCCAAAAAGAACAGTTCCAGCATAACTTGATGTTTTTGACGTTTCGGGGTCTCAGTTGAACTTCAATAAACTGGCAGGGTTACGCTGACAAAAATATTGCGAAATATCGCATCATACAATAGAATTACAAACACGAGACTGGCGCTTGTTGCACCTCGCAAAAACTGCACTTCGCTGACACTAAACCCCGCTGACACTGCACCACGCTGACACTGCACCCCGCTGACACTGCACCCCGCTGACACTGCACCCCGCTGACACTGCACCCCGTTGACACTGCACCTCTCCGCCTACTAAGTTGTTACTTCCTGCTGACGATATACACACATTGAAACTCCTGGGTTTTACTACACGTCAACTAAAACCACAATGTTGCGACAGTACTTACATCACTAACGTTTCTTTGCGTCGAAAGGTAATTTGGTCTTATATTCAAGTGCACAAAAGCTTATTCCAGTTTTATTTTGGATCTGTCCTCAAAGGCAAAGTCGCTTTATTGTGAAATTAAGATTGGACAAAAGTTGCGTTAATAGACCTGTGCATACGATTGTTCGCTGCAGGGATGTTTTGCGCCACAGGCGTTCTACGCATTATTTTAGTTGACATTGCACCACTGCGCACCACCCCGCATGTGTTTTGTGTTAGCACAGTTTGTGGTTATCATGATGTACGTATTTCCTTATGACGATTTTGTTTTACAGTTGACACTGAGTTACACTTTTAACAGTGGCATATTCAATAAATAAACAGCTAATATCATAATAAACGTTTCATGTTTGGAATACTGTTCCCTTAGTTTTTTCCGAATCTAGCCCTCTGGTTGGCATTGTTTACTAATCAGCGACACCAATCTCCTATTTAGTATTAAGAATTCAATGAAACTAGCAGAAGTTTCGAATTGAGTCAGCTGATATATTAGTAAAAAATCGATTTCGCCTGAACTGGCATCCTCAGTTTCTGCAAATTCGAATTTGCAAATAAAACACAAAAAGCTATACGGTAAGCTCAATTCGAAACTTCTGCTAGTTTCATTGAATTCTTCATGTTTGGAATTGTTTATTTATAAATGTTGTACAAATTGGAACCACGTACGCACAATTGTACAGTAGACAATATGTGGAGAGTACGAATCTTACACAAAAAATCTTATACAAACCACATGTTTTTATGCAGATTTTCCTGAATAAAGGTAAGCGGAAACTAACAAACTTGTCAAGGACGAAACTACATTTTAAAACTAACCACAACAACTTGAATTGTTTTAACATTCAATAACAACCGTATTAGCATAGATACCACTTTGCACGTTCTTTATGTATGGAAACATAAAACCACTTTTTTAGGACAACTTGAAAGTGCCAAAAACCAAATGATGCAAAAAAATCAGGCTCTCCAGACAAATATCACTAACGTTCAAGGTAACAGTCACAATATATTCCTTCCAAGAAAACAAAGTAACTTTGGGTATTGGTTGCCTTGAATAAATCTAAAACTTGGTCGAAAATTTTAAACCTTTCATTTTGACATTGGATAATTGTAAGTAGAAAAATATATGTACTCATTTACCTTTTAATTACCTTTCATAAAATCCCAAGAGGTTATTTTCCAACCAAGATTTGCAGATTATTGTTTAATACCCCACCATATTCTTACTTCGGGTAAAAAGTATTTGCATTGCCCCTACCTTTGTGTGGACCAAAACGTAGACACAGGTACCACAAAGTAACAAATTGCAAAGGCTTTTCTGCAAACGTTCTGATAGCAAACACGTATGATCTTAGGTCAACTTGAAAACGACAAAAACACATCAATGCAAGGACTTCAAGGCAAGTGGAGCAAGATGAGTATCGTAATAACCTTTGGCTTAAAGTCAGTTCACCAACTTTAAGCCAAGGCCGAGATTCAAGAAGTTGTGATTATTTAATTCTAACTGTTTTTTACATTGACGGTAAACATTTAACCTTTTCGTTTATGAATACGAATCTTATGTGCAAAAAAAGCCATAATATTGCAAAGCTGCAGACAGGGTGTGTACACGCACTGTTTCGACCTGTAAGGTCTCATCAGTGCAGCTGTTGTGTGGCACTGTGCTAGCTTTCACACTAGCAGGCACACTAGTCTCCACTTTGTGGTACCTTACAGCTTTAACAAACGATACGAAAATACGAATCTTCTATTACAGCTTTAACAAACGAAGTGGATCGACTACATAGTAAATTGAATCGCACATCTAACAGTTAAATGAAGGAATTTTAATGGAATTACTTCCGTTGCAAATGATAGTAATCGTGTAACTAGTTTATTGAAATGCATGTTTTGTTGTAGCTTTAACAAGCAAAGTGGATCAACTGGAGAGTGAATTGAATCACACATCTAATAGTTAAGTGAAGAAATTTTGAACGAAATACCTCCGTTGCAAATGATAGTAATCGTGTAACTAGTTTATTAAAATGCATGTTTTGTTGTAGCTTTAACAAGCAAATTGGATCAACTGCAGAGTGAATTGAATCACACATCTAACAGTTAAGTGAAGGAATTTCTTGTGATTTTTTGTGTACCCTAAAATGCACAGCTCACATGTATAGCTGATAAAGAGTGATTATAAACATAATTTTTCATTGATCTTTACTGATGGCGCCGAAACTGGATGAATATGAAACGATTAAAGTCCCTTTCACATTGGGCTGAAATGCCTTTCAGTTTCAGAGTAGTTTTTACAGCAAGTTAATGACGTCGAGATGAGTTTTCGCGTTGCCCCTCTCCTGACTATTGTTGTTTGAGTCGTATTTTGGACAAAATCTTTAAATAAAGCAAATTAGACTTTGAAACCTTTGGTCATTCATGAATATGAAGTTGAATTGTTTTTCCCAATTAGTGTTTGTAAAGGAACTTTTCTATTTAATCGTTCACATTTAACCAGGGTCGCATTCCATCATTGATTAACATGTTGATTGGTAGCAGATGCATCTGTCAAAACATTTCCCCTGTCATTTCATAGATCCCGCTTTAACAAGTCGGAACAAAGTAGCCGTTCTAGCTTGTCTGTAATGCCTTGTCCGTAATGCCTTGGCTGCAAAGCAAGTAAACCAAGTTTTTTTTTCTAAATTTACATCCTTTCTCTTCACACGCATGTTACATTACTTTTTTACGTTCAGTCTTTCCGCATAATCTTCTTTTTCTCATTAGCTTCCGCGCAACTGCATCACTTGTTTCTTAGATACAGACTTTTATGTGGTATCGCTGCTACGTGTGGCAAATAAACAGTCGTACACAATACTAAAAATCCCAGGTAAATGACCCCACTTCAATCATCATGTCCCACAACCTTATACGATCACTTCATGCTAATGTTTGAGCAAAACATGACAGAATTACAACTGTTTTTCCCCCATAGAAATGAAAAATCCGGAGATTGTTCAACCCGTATCTTGTGAAGTATCCAAAATTAATGGTCGCCAACGTCTCACACCTGATGGAGAGGAAATTTACTGTGAAAATGGCTGGCGGGTATTTGTGTTAATATTGTAGCATATATCACGCAATATACCGGCCCCATCCACCTGGCTGATTCGCGCAACCTAATTTGTAGTTTTAACTTTGTACAAAGCAACCGTTGAAGCAAATTTATTACCGATTAATTTTAGTTTATTCGCCCTTGTTTATTTGTTAAAAAGACTTCTCTCTCAATGGTTCCACATATTTAAGACTAACATTAAGTAATAGTGAATACCAGGTGTTCCAGCGTCGTTATGATGGATCTGTGAGTTTCGATAGAGATTGGGCGTATTACAAGAACGGGTTTGGAAATCTATCAACAGAATTTTGGATGGGTTTGTGTTCCAATAAAGCTATCCTAAACTAAACGTCTTACTAAAATTAAACAAAAATTTTCTGAAACGTTAAACACACAAAAACAATAATTTCTCTAAACGCAAAAAAAATATTGTTGCAACAAATTTTATCAGGTTTGGAGAAACTTCATCAAATCACCAATCAAATCACTAGATGTCGCCTTCGTATAGATCTTGGGGATTTTTTCGGCAACGAAGGATTTGCCGAGTACAGGTAAGACTGTGATTCCAGGTTAAACTTAATGAATCTGTAGCGATGTACCTACAGTCGTTACAGCGAGGTTTTTTTGAGATAAAATGTTCATCGAATCAAAAACATGACGAGGCAATTTTGATGCAACGCAGAATAAATTCGTTAAATTTTGCACAGATTTCATCTTTCGACTTGGGCCTCCCTAACTCGTTACAGCTCTTTTACTGATGTAACCTCATGGCACTTTTTAAGCGAAAAAAATGACCTACGCTCTTATTGGCTTATATAATGACCTTGGTCGATGGCTTACAAGTTTATAACTCACAATATGAAAACAAATATTATCACCCCCCTTTAATCTAACATATTTGCACCACCGCCACGACTTTATTACGTCACCAAAGAGTTAACAATATCTCCACCAACTTTTATCTCCCATCCAATCAACGTCCTTGCATGTTGTGGAACTTTGGTCTCCTATAGTTTCTAAACCTATCCTGTGTTTATTGCACAGTTGACAAATGTTTAAATCCAAAAACAAAACACGCATGTTGGCTATTACGTCATAAACGGTATTGTGTTTTGACAAACAATCCCGGAGCAACAAATCAATGGATCTGAAACAATGAATTATCTGAATTTAATTAAATCACTTTGCAAAAAAATTAATTTCATGTCAATGTCGTTTTCAGTAATTTCAGCATTGGCGATGAAGGAAGTTCTTACAAAATTACTATAACCGGATACTCGGGAAATATAGGAGATTCCATGACTGCTGGGTCCCACAGTCTAAACGGGATGAGATTTTCAACTCGCAACAGAGATCATGATGAGTGAGTAATAATGATACAACGTGTCTGATTATGTTTCTGTTTTCCTAACGAAGCAAAACGAGTTGTGTTAAAAAAGTTGAAATGCATTTCCTCAAATAGTTGATTTTCGTTGACAAAGTTAACCGCCCACCCTAAATCAACATTTGTAAAAATCAATTGCTCTGAAACAGGGGGTTGCGTTAAAGTTTTAGTTAAACACAAGTTTTAACTGAGTTGAAATAAGTTATAACACAGAGTTGTTGACAACCGACTTAATTATAATTGCAGGTGGGGAGGTAATTGTGCTGTGACTGAAGGTGGAGCTTGGTGGCATCGTAGTTGTTCACAAGCCCACCTCAATGGTCCGTGGTCGAGAAATTCTACCATTCAGAACACCATGAGTTGGTATTATTGGAAAAATGCATGGGGTGGCATTAAAGAGTCGAAAATGAGAGTGAAATGCGAATAAATGTTGATGAGGTTTAAAAGTGACGAAATTTTAAATTGTGTTGTTAGTTACCATGGCAACAATATGATGAAGTTTTTAATGATTTTTAAGAGAACTTGCATAAAGTAATTTAATGTAAGCCCACACAAATCCTAGTGGTTTTTATCTCTGCGTGAAAACCATTCTTACGCAATGTCTGTTTTTTCGCCATTAATTCTTGTCTTTCCCTGCGTTAATTTCCCCCAAACTCTGCTTACGTCATAATTAGTTACTGACATTATATTTTATCATGGATAATGTAAGTAAGAAATAATTTCTCATAATTACAACCATCCCACTATTGTGACGTAATAACTGTGTTCCATCCTCGTGTGTTGCGCAAACCAAGGGTTGTCGTTCATTTGATTGACTTGTGTGATTTGTCAGGTAACGAGGTATATGTTGTACTTTAACATAAACCACCGATTCAACTCCAAGTCGATCTAAAACCTTTCAAAATCAATTTGGACAATTTGAAACTGTCTTGAAAATCATTTCATTGTAAACTTCTCGTTCAACTGACGGAACTGACACGTGGAATTGGCAGAAAACTTGTTTCTAAATATTTGATTTTCTATCACTTGTATCTTGTTTAGTTACTACACTGTCTCCATGCTTCATGCTGATAACCCATGATCGTTTGACAAATATAATTCATCATACTTGGGTGCAAAATAAGTGGAGTTGATAACTTTGAAGAGAAAAGCCAAAGCTAAGATGCTGTTAATCATGTTAAGTAAACGTTTCGAACCTGTACTTGGTTCATCATCAGTACTACTACAGCTGGTTGCAGAAAAGCGTCGAGTTAATAAAGGACTTAAAGGCAGAAGTGAAACAACAGCAACAACATCGAGCAACAAACCGAAGGCGTGTGGCGTGACAGCAGCGTCGACGTCATCATTTGCAGAGTGTCAAGCTGCAGTGCAGACCTAGATGTTAAAAAGAGATAAGGGTTTAGAGCTGTCATTTATGTTCAGTGTTGGTTTATGGTGCTGGATGTACGGTGTTTCCAATAGGAGCAATTTAGATTTGATGTTAGAATTGTGTAGAACTGTGGGCGAATTGAAATTGACAACATGATCCGGGTTTTCCCACAGGTGGTTGCTGACCTCGCTTTCAGCTTATGTTGAGGGATGATGCTCCTTCATGCGAATGGAAAGGTTTCTCGTGGTCTCACCGGTGAAGGTGGCCCCACAGGAGCAGGTGAGTTGGTATACAACGTTTGTGTACAAGAAACAACATTCAATATCTTGTTCGAAAATGACCAGCAAGAATCATGAAATGATCGTTCACCCCGATCCTCAACAAAACAAGAAGTTTTAAATTTCTCGAAAGATTCTTTTCGCTTTACATAAAAAAGTAAAAAAAAATTTTTTGTACTATTATGTCTTGTTAAATTCTATATATTGAATGCTAAAGAATAAAAATTGCCATGAAGGAAAACTTCATAGATGTATTTTCTGTCTGATTATAATTTGTAGCACATATTTAACCCAAAACCTAACCACACACACTTTACCGCAACTGCCCGATGAACATGATAAAAAATGGGCTTAGGGTACATACAATTGTACACTGGACTTCATATCAACAGTTATACAGACTTACAGGAGAAAGCGTCCCCCAATTGGGATATTCTGTATCTAACAATGGATATTCTAGGTTTGAGGGAAACACCTTACAGTGAATAGACAACTTTTACATCTCCCCCAGAGAACAGACAAGAATCCGGGCAGTTGTATTCGGGTAACTCTGTAGTCGAAAGTGGCTGCGGAGCTTGCATTAGCTGCCTTGGATGATGGTGCGACATCCAGTGGGGGGAACTTCATCCCCAGTGTCAACCAAAAAGTTGCGGCCGGAAACTTTGTCCCAAAGAAAGAACAGGTTTAAAAAGTCGCCTCAGCCATTACAGGCAACCGGCCTTGTTGTTTCCCTGATAAGAACAGGGAGGGCAACATTGGCGTGCGTCAAGCGGTAACAGAAACGCAAAAGCCGCAATCGTTTAATTGTATCTTCGTTTCTAGAAATCACTGTTAATTTTGTGTTTTCATGTCAGCTAATTAATTCCTTAAGAGCTCTCCAAATTATGGCTTTATGTCAATTCCCTGACATTAATTTCCTGAAAAAACCGCGTGTAACTTTTATTTTATTTGCATGTCTGCTCGTTGTTCAAATTGTGTGACAAGTTTATTTTTCTCGCTTCGTCGCAAACCTCATGAACAGAGATACATACAATGAGACAACATTCACTAGAAAATCGTTTCGTGCAGCGTTTATTTGGTAAATTAATTTGCTTATGTGATTTTGTGATTGGAGTTTTTTTTGTAAATGTTTCAGATTGGTCTTTGTTTTTGTTCAAAGTAAACGAATAACTAATTTACCAAACACCAGTATGTGTAATACTGTAAATTCATACCTCAGAGCAACCTTGGAAAGAAGAAATAATTTGATGAGATACTCGTCTGGTGTGTTAGTTACTTTGTTGCCAGGAAGCAACAGATAATCTGGACGGATAAATGAAATTTTAATGCATGTTTTTATTGGTTTTCGGTCACAATACTTAGTTTTAATCCAGCTCTGTTGTGATGCCTCTGGTACTTGATCATGTTTAAGTTAGTTAATACCGTCGGGCCAGTATTGGTTTGGCCATGTGGCTGCTACTTGTGATAAAAAAGTCTCAAAACAAGTGAGATTTGCGGTTGAACGGGGTATTATGTGGTCAGGATAAACTGGCGCACAAGCCCGTCCAACTTCGTAGCTCAGTTGGTAGAGCGTTGGGTCTGGTCCTCACCGGAAAGCTTGATTTTCTGAATTTAGCTATTGCAAAACTTCCCCATTTCAAGGTATTTGTATTAATATTGTGGCAAATATCACGCACTGCACCGACACTATCCATGAAGTTGATTTCTTTAACCTAATTTATTGTTTCAACTTTATGCAAAGTAACCATTAAGAGTTTTGTGTAATCCTGAAAATGTAGATAGTAAAACAAATGTCTAATAACAGAAAAATGTATTTCGCCTCAAAGGGCATCATTAGTTTCTGTAATATTAATCTCAGTAGTCTCAGAAACTGAAGATTCCTCTTAAGGCCAAATATATTTTTGGTTAACATCCTGCTATAGCAGCTTGGTTCACAGATCCAGTGTAGTTTTAATCACTTGTGTCATGTGCAACCACTGAGGTAAATTAATTACCGAGATATTAATATCAGTTTATTTCGTTAGTGTTTATTTGTTGATAACTCTTCTCTCCCAATGGTGTCGCATTTATTAAGACTAACATTAAGTTATGATAAATACCAGGTGTTCCAGCGTCGTTATGATGGATCTGTGAGTTTCGATAGAGATTGGGTGGATTACAAGAACGGGTTTGGGAATCTATCAACAAAACTTTTTTCATTCCGGATGACATCTGGCATATTTGGAAAATTCACAAATGTTAACCAGAACATGAAAGTTACTACGACGATGTAGCGCTCACTTTGAATATTAACGTACATCTACTTGTAAAGTTTCTTTAACCAGGATTACCTGTACAACGATTTTCCATGAGCTGTTGCAAAATCGTAGTAATCATGTTTTGGTAGATCAACTGCAGAGTGAATTGAATCACACATCTAACAGTTAAGTGAAGAAATTTCTTGTGATTTTTTGTGCATCCTCTACTGCACAGCTCACATGTATAGCTGATAAAGAGTGATTATAAACTTACTTTTTCATTGATCTTCACTGATGGTGCCGAAACTGCAAGAATATGAAACGATTTAAGTCCCTTTCACATTGGGCTGAAAATACACCTTTCAGTTTCAGGGTAGATTTTACAGGAAGTTGATGACGTTGCGATGAGTTTTCGCGTTGCCCCTCTCCTGACTATTGTTTTTTGAATTTTGGACAAATCTTTAAATGAAGCAAATTAAACTTTTAAACCTTTGGTCATTGATGAATATGAAGTTGAATTGTTCTTGGTCTTTCCCAATTAGTGATTATAAAGGAACTTTTCTGTTTAATCGTTAACCCTTAACCGAGCTCAATTATTGATCAACATATTGATTGGTAGCAGATGCCTCTATCAGCGTTTTTCACCACATTTAGGCCTTGTGACATGTAACACTCATGTAACATTTTATTTATGAAATCCATTCATCTTGCACTTGTGTTTGAGGCGATATCTTCACACCAAAACATGTTCTTAGGGCCAACGATCGCCACCTTTAGTAATCCTTTATGCCCATTTCCATCCACTATATTATTATTTTAGACCTGATCTGGCGTGAATTCCTGCTCTTTAGACACAGTATTATTATTAATCTCCTTACCATGTCCCAAAACCCTATACGATTTATTCTCTTCTGTGGTAGGAATTGCAAATCTGGAGTTTGTTCACCCCTTGTCTTGCAAAACTTCCCCATTTCAAGGTCGCCAACTTCTCAGATCTGGAGAAGAAGTTTACTGTGAAGATGGTTGGCAGGTAAGAAAAAGTGTTTATTGTGAGATGGTTCAGGTCCTGGATTAAATATAAATTGCAAATACATGCATAGCCTACATACTGTTTTTCCATACGATATAACCTATGATACCAAATTTGAGACTAACATTAAGTTATGATCAGGTGTTCCAGCATCGTTATGATGGGTCTGTGAGTTTCGATAGATATTGGGTGGATTACAAGAACGGGTTTGGGAATCTATCAACAGAATTTTGGATGGGTTTGTATTTCAATAAATTAAGCCTTAACTACACACCTTACGAGTTTAAACAGAAAATAAACACAAATATATTATGAAAGCGCTATAGTTTACCCACAAGAAATATTTTCAAATAGAGTTGCAAACTAACATAAGCTTAGTTGTGACCTTTTAGGTCGAAACAGTGGCCATCTGTCTGCAGCTTATACATAACATAAGTTTGTTTCATTCTAATTACTGAGTGAATAAAATCTATTCAATGTAGTTTGGTAATATCATACCAGCAGTTAAACCAGCAGTTGCCATAATTTAGGCTAAAATGTTGCATTGCCAAACAATATTGTTACAACGAACACATTTTATCAGGTTTAGAAAAACTTTATCAAATCACCAGTGCTTCCGCTAGATGTCGCCTTCGTGTAGATCTAGGGGATTTTTCCGGTAACCAAGGTTTTGTCGAGTACAGGTAAGACTGTAATTTCAAGTTAAAACTTAATGAAATTGTAACGATGCCCAAGTAGCGAATACATCTAGTCGTTACAGGAAGGATATCTAGAAAAAAATTAATCAAAAGACATCACTAGGCAATTTCTCTTTCAAGTAATTGTGCAAGAACTTCCCTCATCGTCAATGCTGAAATTACTGAAAACAACATTGTTTTTAGTAATTTCAAGATTTGCGATGAAAGAAGTTCTTACACAAGTACTATATCCGGATATTCGGGGAATATGGGAGATTCCATGACTGGGTCCCACAATCTAAACGGGATGAGATTTTCAACACGCAACAGAGACCATGATGCGTGAGTAATAATGATACAACGTGTCTGATTATATTTCTGTTTTACTAAAAAAGCTAATCGAGTTGTTTTAAAAATATAAAATGCATTTCCTCAAATAGTTGATTTTCGTTGACAAAGTTAACCGCCTACCCTAAATCAACAATTGTAAAATTCAATTGCTCTGAAACAGGGGGTTGCGTTAAAGTTTTAGTTAAACACAAGTTTTAACTGAGTTTAAATAAGTTGTAACACAGAGTTGTTGACAACCGACTTAATTATAATTGCAGGTGGCCAGGAGGTAATTGTGCTGTGACTCGTGGTGGAGCTTGGTGGTACCGTAGTTGTTCACATGCTCTCCTGAATGGTCCGTGGTCAAGAACTTCTACTAGTAGCAACACTATGAGTTGGTGGCAGTGGAAACGTGCATATGGTGGCATTAAAGAGTCAAAAATGAGAGTGAAATGCGAATAAATGTTGAGGAGGTTTACAAGTGACGAAATTTTAAATTGTGTTGTTAGTTACCATGGCAACCATATGAAATTTTGGCTGATGATTTTTAAGGTATTTTTTTTAAATAATTAAATAAAGGCTTACTTTAATTTTAATTATTGCGAATACCATAGTCACGAAATAACTGTTTTTTCGCAATTAATTCTTGTCCTTTCCGGCGTTAATTTACATCATAATTAGTTACTGACATCATATTTTATCACGGATAATGTAACGCTCCCCAGTAAGAAATAATTCCCCATAACTACAACCATCCCACTATTGTGACGTAATAACTGTGTTCCATTCTCGTGTGTTGCGCAAACCAAGTGTTGTCGTTCATTTGATTCACTTGTGAGATTTGTCAGGTAACGAGGTATATGTTGTACTTTAACATAAACCACCGATTCAACTCCAAGGTGGTCCAAAACCTTTCAAAATTAATTTGGACAATTTGAAACTGTCTTGAAAATCATTTCATTGCAAACTTCTCGTTCAACTGACGGAACTGACATGTGGGATTGGCAGAAAACTTGTTTCTAAATATTGGATTTTCTATCACTTGTATCTTGTTTAGTTACTACACTGTCTCCATGCTTTATGCTGATATCCCATGAGCGTTTGGCAAATATAATAATTAATTCATCATATTTATTTGACTGTTGATTTCTGTAGAAAGAGTGCAGTAACATTATGGACAATTTCTAATTATAAAATAGTCGGTTACTCAATCGGCAAATCAATATTGCGGAACAAATTGGTCATAAATATGACAACAAACTTCATACACCGCCAACAAGGTTCCTTTATTTTGCCAGAATCTATATCCCTCTATATAGGCATTGTCATTTTATCAACGACAACAAATTATGTTGATAAGTTGTCAATAATGTGAAACTAGGTAAAGTTTCAAATTGAAGTCAGCTGATTTATTGATCAATTTCGCCTAACTAGTTGGCTTCGCAAACATCCAGCAAGTTTTTCTCAGTAGATCAACTTACACATTAGAGAGAAGGTCGGTTTTCGTGTACAAGAAACAACGTTCAATATCTTGTTCGAAAATGACCAGCAAGAATCATGAAATGAACGTTCACCCCGATCCTCAACAAAACAAGAAGTTTTCAATTTCTTGACGAATTCTTTTGCGGTTTACGATTAACCGCAACTGCCCGATGAACGTTGTAAAGAATGGGCTCAGGGTTATGTACAATTTACCTGGACTTCATATCAACGCTAACCAAAAGATAATGTCCATGTGTTTCTGACAGATATTTGTTATATATAAGGTTGACATTTTCACATATCTTGTCACTCGTGGCGTTGTGGTACTATCGCGTATAACCGATAATCCATCGAGCGTTTGTAAATACAAACATTAGTTCATTAGATTTGTGCATTCATTTCTGTGAACAAATTTTATGTAAATTGATTCTGCGGGTAATGTGAAATGATTTTAAATTATACCACGTTTAATTGCAAGCTCTGTGTTTTAAAATTCCTATGGACCGATAAGATTTCAAATACGAACCCACAACGTCATCTACGCTAATTGGTTTTGTGTCGTCACAGTCGGTGACCTGCACTTGAACCCATCTCAGTTTCATTATTCATATTTGAAAAACAAACCTTTATTATTGGTATTTGCGAATGCATCAAATTTAAAACCGGGCAACGAGTTTCAAAACCAGTGGGAAAATAATTGGTTGTGTTTAATTGCGAATGTTTTGAAAAGTAAACCGAACATTTACAAATTAACATCAACAAAAGTAGCTTCAAGAATGCAGCCGGGCACGGTAGACAACCTTTCATACAAGCTTAAACTCTCTGTAGTTTCACTTTATGCCGATAAAGTAAACTTAATTTATAACAAAACCACAAACCAACGAAAATCAGAACTTTCACCGTTCTTGTTTTGTTTTTGTATTATGACGTTTTTGTTAGATTTGTCACAAATCGCCATCAGACACATCGTGACATCCTCATCACACAGACTTTATTTCACCAACGGCCGCCAGTGAGTCGAAACTGATAATTTCGCATTTACTTATGTCTGAAAGTGTAATGAAATGTTATATTTAACGATTTTTCCTCCTTAAAATACATGATCTTTTTCTGTTTTATAACAAAGACTGACCATTTCATAAGCCAAACATTCGGACTGTTGAATATATGACAATTCACGGCCGATAATACAAATGTACTCTAAAGCATGTGTACTGTTTCTGAACCTTCCCATAAAACACCAAGCCCTATGATTTGCTTCAGTTTTCGTTGAACCGCATTCTGTTTTTAGCAATGATGTCCAAAAACAGAAGGAGCAACAAAAGACAAGAATTTGTATTTATTCTGATAGTTACAGAATGTGGAATATAATACGCTTTCTCATACATATATCTCATCCAGTGTTAGTGACATCATCGTCGCGAGAGCTTGAAGTTGTCAGCTCTGATTGATTTCTCGGAAATTCGTTATTTCCGTTAACTTTCACGTACTTTAATCCTCTCAGTTGGGCCGTGACTGTGGTTTGTGCCAACATTTACTGGTTCTTCCTTTCAGATCAATTCTTACAAAATTACAACAATATCAGGTCTCATCAATGCAGCGTGTGATTACCCACGATTTGACCAAGCAACAAAACCAGATAAAGACGATTTCATTTGTTGTGACTTTCATGTTTGTCGATACGACCTGGTACCAAACTAGTTAGGCTATGAACCTCCCTGCACAAATCATAGTGAAACACACTACTCCAGTAAAATCTTGTTACTGCTCGTGTTTTCTATCCTGACAAAATGTCAAGCAGAATCCTGTAAAGATGGCGCATACTTTAGTGTTTGCTTCTTTATTTTCAAAATTTTTTGCTTAAGATAAATACATTGCAACGTAGGAGATTTTTAAACGTAAACCCAAAGATAATGTCCATGTGTTGTGTTTCTGACAGATCTTTGTTATTCATAAGGTTCGACCGACAAGATTTCAAATCCTTGCTTATACGAACTCACCACGTCATCTACACTAATTGGTTTTGTGTCGTCACAGCCGGTGACCTGCACTTAAACCCTTCCCAGTTTTATTATTCATATTTGAAAAACAAACCTTTATTATTGCTATTTGCGAATGCATTAAATTCAAAACCGGGCAACGAGTTTCAAAAACCAGTGGGAAAGTAATTGGTTGTGTTTAATTGCGAATGTTTTGCAAAGTAAACCGAACCTTTACAAATTACCATCAACAAAAGTATCCTCAAGAATGCAACCGGGCACGGTAGACAACCTTTCATACAAGCTTAAACTCTCTGTAGTTCTTCTTTATGCCGATAAAGTAAACTTAATTTACAACAAAACCACAAACCAACGAAAATCAGAACTTTCACCGTTCTTGTTTTGTTTTTGTATTGTGACGTTTTTGTTACATTTGTCACAAATCACCATCAGACACATCGTGACAAGAACAACCTCATGACACAGACTTTATTTCACCAACGGCCGCCAGTGAGTCCAAACTGATAACTTCGCATTTACTTATGCCTAAAAATGTAATGAAATGTTATATTGATAAATTTTTCCTACCCAAAAATACATGATCTTTTTCTGTTTTATAACAAAGACTGACCATTTCATAAGCCAAACATTCGGACTGTTGAGTATTTGACAATGCACGGCCGACAATACAAACGTACTCTGAAGCATGTGTACAGGCGCAGGTTGTGCGTCCTTGGTGTAAAGGATGTAATCAAATATCCTTGTGTGGCTTTACGCTAAAGTATGTGGCCACGTAGGTTAAACGATTCACGTGCAATGTCCCAATATAAGCCAGTGTTTCTGAACCTTCCCATAAAACACCAAGCCCTATGATTTGCTTCAGCCTTCGTTGAACCGCAGTCTGTTTTTAGCAAGAAAGGAAAAGAATGTAATTTGAATAAAAGTAGGCTTTGCTTTAACGATTCGCTTGAGTCGCGTTTGCTAAAAGTTCAGTTTTCTTTCGATGTCAGATCCATAGCTAATATTCCTTCATCAAGCAACACCCTCGTCTGTTATTTGATTAGATATTTGCAATGTAAATATCACAAACTCTCAAATACTTAAACAATTAACCACAGCAGGATCCTTTACAGCTTCAAGCTTAGGAGCGCTCACGCACATTATATTACATGTCTTGAAATCTGGTTAATGATTGAACTGAGTTTGGCGTCGCTGCAGATGTGACCTAGCAGATGTGAGTAGGAATTTGTTAGAATTGTTGCTGTTGCAACAAAACAGTTTATTCGGTTCTTGATGAACTTTAATATGTTTGTCATTTGTTTTTACTTAAAACGAGTTGAAAGTGTAAGTCATAAATTATCTTGTGGTATATTTAATGTTTTCTCAAGCAGAATTCATATAAAAATGATGAAGTTTATTCTGTTTGGAGTTTTGTTGGTCGGCCATCTTGTCATAACTCACCAACAACAACAAGTATGCAGAGTTGTTTGTGACGGACAAGAACAAGGATCAGAGATAGAACATTCCGGCTTGAAAGGTGCCAGAGGAGAGACTGGAAGACCAGGAAAGATGGGACCACGTGGACCTCGAGGTCACCGAGGTGAAAAGGGAGACCAAGGACCTGTGGCTGGCAAAGAAGATTTGGTGAGACTCGTTGCAGGTATGCAATATTAACTTGTTTTCTTGAAGTAAAACCAGCTGCTTTATTGCTGAAACTGTAATTTTGTAACTTTAAATATTTGCGTGCCACATAACCATAGCAATATCACAACCGCGCAGAATTTTATTCACCAAGTTCTCCAAAAGTCTCATTGACAAGCTTGGCCGTTTAGCCGGCAAGATCGTCCATAGTCAACACCAAGCTGCACCGATGAGACCATAATTAGCAATGGCGCATAGTAATATCAAAACGGGATAATATTTAGTTTTATTTACATGGCGGGCGATTGGCGACATGAATGATTCACAAAATACTTTCCTAGATTTTTCGAAGAATTTTTTAAGCGTTTATCTTCAAAGTCGTGCAATTCTTGTAAACATTTTCACTTCCTTGTTTGATGCAAGTTTTGTTGTAGCTTTAACAAGCAAAGTGGATCAACTACAGAGTGAGCTGAATCATACAACCAACAGTTGAGTTCATGTACATTTATTAAATGTCTGATTTTCTCTCTACTAGTGGTAATACAACATTTTAATTTCTTAAATTAAGCGTAAATTTTGCTCTCAGCTTTAAAAAGCAAAGTGGATCAACTGCAGAGTGAGCTGAATCACACATCTAACAGTTAAGTTTTGAGTTTGGCCAAACCTAAATTGATATTTATGAATATTATTTAGAAGAAACACTGCACAAGCTCTTGTCACGCGTGACGTCACAATTGGTGTCAGCGTTCCCTTTTTTTACCTTTCGATGCTTGTGTTGTTGTGTGGCATATGTTTGATTTCTGTGTCAAACCATGGTAAAGTCTCGCCGTATGGCAGACGAAACTATAGTTCAACACTACGTTAATTGGCCATAAGGTGTATTGAGAATTAAATTGTGCATAAGGTGCAATGGCATCGCAGCCAAGGCATTGAATTGTGCCTGGTAGCAAAAGCATCACAATTTGTCACAGTTTCTTTTTTGGAAGGGCATGAAAATCTTCTCCAAAATCTTGGTGCAGTTTCTTGCAAAACCTCCGATATTGAAGGTCGCCAACTTCTCAGATCTGGAGAAGAAGTTTACTGCGAAGATGGCTGGCAGGTAAGTAAAAGTGTTTATTGTATCATGGTTTATGTCCTGGATTAAATATAAATTGCAAATATATGCATAGCCTACATTCTGTTTTTCCATACGATATAACCTATGATACCAAATTTGAGACTAACATTAAGTTATGATCAGGTGTTCCAGCGTCGTTATGATGGATCTATGAGTTTCGATAGAGATTGGGTCGATTACAAGAACGGGTTTGGGGATCTATCAACAGAATTTTGGATGGGTTTGTATTTCAATAAAGCAATCCAACTTTAAATAAACACCTTACAAGTTTAAACAGAAACAAAGCAGAAAAATATTATGAAGTACGCCATAGTTTTCCCTCAAGAAATACTTTCAAATTGGAGTAGAATTGCAAACTAACATAAGTTTGTTTCATTCTAATTACTGAGTGAATAAAATCTATCCAATGTAGTTTGGTAATATATGTGGGTACGTTTTGTAAATACTTTTAGGGTCGTTACTCGATCAATAGATCTAACCAAGTGTTCATACCGGCAGTTAAACCAGTAGTTGCCATAATTTAAATGTAAATAGTTTATTGCCCAACAATATTGTTACAACGAAAAATTTTTATCAGGTTTAGAAAAACTTTATCAAATCACCAGTGCTTCCGCTAGATGTCGCCTTCGTGTTGATCTTGGGGATTTTTCCGGTAACCAAGGTTTTGCCGAGTACAGGTATGACTGTGATTCCAGGTTAAACTCAATGAATTTGTAGCGATGCCCAACTAGCGGATGTACCTACAGTCGTTACAGCGAGGATTTCTGAGACAAAAAATTTATCGAATCAAAAAACATGACGAGGCAATTTTGATGCAACGCAGAATAAATTCGTGTTTTCAAATTTGTTAAATTTTGCACAGATTTAATCTTTCGACTCGGGCCTCCCTAACTCGTTACAGCTCTTTTACTAACGTCACCTCATGGTACATTTTTAAGGGGAAAAACGACTAACGGCCTTGTTGGCTTACATAATGACTTCGATGGCTTACAAGGTTGTTACTAGAATCTAACATATTTGCACCACCGTCAGGCCTTTTTTATTACGTCACCAAAGAGTTTAAACAATATCTCAAGTTAGAAACAATCTAATATAAAACCAGAATCCACCAACTTTTATCTCCCATCCAATCAACGTCCTTGTATGTTGTGGAACTTTGGTCTCCTATAGTTTCTAAACCTATCCTAAAAAAAAACTAATCCAAAAACACAACACGCATGTTGGCTATTACGTCATAAACGGTGTTGTGTTTTAACAAACATTCTCTGAGCAACAAATCAATGGATTTAAAACAATGAATTATCTGAATTTAATTAAATCACTTCGCAAAATTTAAATTTCATGACATTGTTGTTTTCAGTAATTTCAGGATTGGCGATGAAAGAAGTGCTTACACAATTACTATATCCGGGTATTCGGGGAATATATCAGATCCTATGGCATATGATAACGGGATAGGATTTTCAACACGCAACAGAGATCATGATACGTGAGTAATAATGATACAACGTGTCTGATTATATTTCTGTTTTACTAACGAAGTAAATCGAGTTGTTTTAAAAATGATGAAATGCATTTTCTCAAATAGTTGATTTTCGTTGACAAAGTTAACCGCCTACCCTAAATCAATAATTGTAAAAAACAATTGCTCTGAAACAGGGGGTTGCGTTAAAGTTTTAGTTAAACACAAGTTTTAACTGAGTTTAAATAAGTTGTAACACAGAGTTGTTGACAACCGACTCAATTATAATTGCAGGTGGTCAGGAGGTAATTGTGCTGTGACTCGTGGTGCTTGGTGGTATCGTGGTTGTGGATATGCCCGCCTCAATGGTCCGTGGTCGAGAACTTCTACTAGTAGCAACACTATGAGTTGGTGGCATTGGAAAAATGCATGGGGTGGCATAAAAGAGTCGAAAATTAGAGTGAAATGCGAATAAATGTTGGGGGAGGTTTAAAGTGACGAAATTTTAAATTATGTCGTTAGTTACCAATGCAATAAAATGATAAAATATTGGCTGGTAACCAAAAATTAAAATCGCGCGAATAAAGAAAAGAATCCAAATGAATAATAACAGCAAGATAAGTCTTTAAACTAATTTAGTACAAAGCTTGCACAAATCCTAAAGATATTTTTCTTGATTTTTATGCAATGAGCTGATTTCTCGCCATAAACCACGGACTTTACTGATGTTAATTTCCCCCAACACTGTTACGTCATAACACGTGGAATTGGCAGAAAGCTTGCTTCTAAATATTTGATTTTCTATCACTTGTATCTTGTTTAGTTACTACACTGTCTCCATGCTTTATGCTGATATCCCATGATCGTTTGGCAAATATAAGAATTAATTCATCATATTTATTTGACTGTTGATTTATGTAGAAAGAGTGCAGTAACTTTTCAGGCTCACTTCGATATGGACAATTTCTAATTATAAAAATGGCATGAAAGGATTTGGTAATTTCCATCATAAATGAGGGCAAAATAGCCATTATGTTATGTTAGTAACTAAATCCTAGCAGTTAGTGTTACAGTATTTGTACAGGTTTAACTAATCGCTAAATACGTGTTTTGCCTAACATAAGTGAAGCAAACTTTCCAGTCAACTGCTCTGTATTACAAAACATAATAACATCGTACAATCCCAGCATAGTATGACGTCAATTACAAGACTGCCATGACTGTTCAAAGCCTGAATAACTTATTAGTTGCGACACTTCCAGCCAACACATTATCTTGATAGACCTGTTTATCGCCCGAGTTCTATGACGTAACAGAGACGTAAAACGCGAATCGCAAAACGCGAAACGCGAAATCTACACACTTATTGCTGAATATAGTGGATCTGTGGGTTGGAATTTGTAAGTTCCTCATTAGATCAACTTACACATTAAAGAGAAGGTAGGTTTTTGTTTACAAGAAACAACATTCAATATCTTGTTCGAAAATGACCAGCAAGAATCATGACATGAACGTTCACCCCGATCCTCAACAAAATATTAAGTTTTAAATTTTTCGAAGAATTCTTTTTCGGTTTACGATTAACCGCAACTGCCCGATGAAATTATAAAAAATAGGATCAGGGTTTGTACAATTGTACACTGGACTTCATATTAACAAATATACAGACTTACTGGAGAAATCGTCCCCGATTGGGATATTCTGTATCTAACAATGGATATATTCTAGGTTTGAGGAGAAATACCTTGCAGCGAATAGACAAATTTTACATCTCCCCCAGAGGACAGACAAGAATCCGGGCAGTTGTATTCAGGTAACTCTGTAGTCGAAAGTGGCTGCGGAGCTTCCATTAGCGGCCTTGGATGATGGTGCGACATCCAGTGGGGGGAATTTCAGTAACTTTTCAGGTTCACGTCGATGTGGACAATTTCTAATTATAAAATAGTTGGGTATCCATTTAGCAAATAAATATTGCGGAACAAATTGTTTGTATCTATGACAACAAACTGTCATACACCGCCAACCTCGATTATTTCGGATTCGGTTAATCCGGATCGTCGCCTTATCCCGACAAAGATAATGGTTTGTTATTGGACAGAGAGGAACGCTGCAATGGAAAACAAAAGGTTGATGTATGAATATCTTCTAGTCTATTAACTTTTTTGTTTTCTCCCAAACTTTTCATCAGTTTTAAAAAAGATTCAAATTACCAGTTTGCTCGCTAGATGTCGCCTTTGTGCTGATTTAAAGGACTTTTCTGGCCATCAAGGTTTTATCGAGTAATTTAAAGTGCAAAAAACTACATTCCTATTTGCAGGAAAGGTTCGGAGACAAGCATCCGGGTAGTTGTATTCGGGTAACTCTGTAGTCGAAAGTGGCTACGGAACCTCCATTAGCTGCCATGGATGTATCCTTACGTGGTGGTGCGACATCCAGTTGAGGGAACTTTAGCACCAGTGTCAACCAAAAAGTTGCGGCCGGAAACTTTGTCCCACAGAAAGAACAGGTTTAAAAAGTCGCCGGTTGCCTCAGCCATTACAGGCAACTGGCTTTGTTGTTTTCCTGACAAGAGAACGGATGGCAACATTGGCTAGCGTCTGCTCAAAAACGCCTGTGGTAAAAACACGTGCCTCAGGCCTTCTCTGTGTTGGTTTGCGTGGTGCAAAAAATCGATTCTTAGTTGTGATTGCGAGAAAGACATAGTAGCATGTGCCGTATGTAACAACCAAAATCAGAGAAAGAAAGGTTTCTGAGACCGAATAGTTGTACAACATGTGGAATAAGGCTACACTCTAAGTAAACAACCAAAACGTAAAGAACTAATATTGTATTGAAATTCAATTCAATTCAGTTTATTTACATCATAATCCGATAAAATAAAAAGCAGAACAGTAAAACACAATAAATGAACCAGTTGGGATCAGATGAAGGGACGGTAGAAACCTCAATTGGTTATTTGAAACCGCCCCTGGGTTGTTTCGAAGTTGCAAAAAATTTAGGCGGTTGTACGCAATGGCATTGATGAGGCAAGGAATATATAATCAACAATCATTCTGCATTAACAATAAACAAAGAAGTACAAAAATAACAAGAAACAAAGAAAAGACAATCAGTAAGTATTGCGCATGTTACAAAACTAAAAGATACAATATTAATAAGAATGAATCGTTGTGAATTTTTTTTCCATTTGCACATGTCAAGGGCAATTACCAATTAGGCCAGCGGTGAAGTGTCGTTGCGATTTTTTGCTAAATTGCGCCCTATCGCATCAAAACATTCCTGCGGGTGTTTACATCGCACGTGGTCATCTCTACAGCTGTGCAGCATTGGCAAATATGTGAAGAAAGTGTAACTTTAGTGCTTTAAGAAACCCTTTTAAGCTAAAGCTTTTAATGTGGGAGATAATATTGATGTGTGGTTTGACATCGTGTTATGTGGGTGTGAATGTTTGCTAATGGGGTAAAGTAGTCCTTAAAGGCTGCGGGTAGACGATGATTTTTGTAATTGTAAGCAAATTTACCAAGTTGCAGCTTGTGCTGTAGATTGACTGGAAGAATTTGCGCTTTAATGTACAGTTGATAGGTGTGGGTGCGAAAGGGACTGTTTGTTATTATGCGAAGCGCTCTATTTTGCAGGACCACCACTGGATGTAACAATGATGGGCAAACAAAACCCCACGCCAAAAGGCCATAAGACAAAACCGAATAAACAAGTGCGTGATACACTGTTTGTAATGTACACTGTCCTATGAAGTGCTTCAGCTTGTAAAGAATTGCAACGCTTTTTGCAATTTTTTTGCAGGTTGAGTTAACATGTGGGGCCCATGACAGTGTATCATCAATATGTACACCAAGGTACTTTGTGGTCTTGACTTGCTCTAGTGTGGTGTCATTAATCTTAAGGGTAAAATCAGTATTGTTTGTCTTTTTGCTGTTTGCGAAGAGCATGAATGTGGTTTTTTTGCAGTTAACTGTTAGTTTGTTCGAACCGAGCCATGTATTAACCTTATCTAGTTGATGAGACATGTGTCATCTGCGAATAATCTTGTGCAGAATGAGGAGGCGCAATCATTTACATAAATGAGAAACAGAAGTGGTCCTAGAGGAGATCCCTGGGGCACACCACATTCCACGTCACAGACATTGGAGCGGAATTTCTAATTTATAAGGTAAAAAAGGTTTTTCCGGCCAGAATATACAGGGTTCTGGTTTCTCTTCACACGCATAAATCTTTCGCCTTTTACTAAAGATTACCTTTTCCGAGGTATACTCTGTTCTACGAGTCGTTTCTGTTTATTAATATTCTGGTTGGTGAAGGACAGTGATCAAAGGACTTTACCATATTATTTGGAACTCCTTTCGAGACGAGAATTGCTAACCGTTATATGAAAGTGCAGAGGAGGCTTGAGGTCACTTGTTTAGTTAGCCCGGCCCTTTTTAGGGCTACTATATTGCTTTGTAGTAGCGGTGAGCGGCAAGTGGCCAGCGTGTGTTTTGTTTATTTGACACACAATTTTGTTGCGAGATGGATTTTGCCAGAGCTGTAGCCGGGCCAAGTGTGGCGGCTCTTTCTGTGCCAGGAACTGATCCGTTCGATACAGACGAGAATCTTGAAGTGGACGCCCGCTTTAATCCGGGCCTGAAACGTCCAGAAATACACCTACTATTACGCCAATTGAATGTTCGCTGGCGAAATACCCTAGAAGGTATTTTTCAATTCCCTAATGGCAGAGTCAAATTTTTTTGCCCGACTATGGAGAAAGCCCGAAGTTTAGCCATGACGTTAAGAGCAAGTGGCAAACCGGTTTACGCAACCGCGCACTGCGAGGACGAGGAACGGGTTTTTTTAACGAGGGTCCCCCCGCGCGCCACGATGCAATCTCTACTTGCATATTTTTCGAAATACGCCCCGACACTTCGCGGATGGAAGCTTTTTGATGACTTCGGTCTATATGGAGGCAGACGAGTTATTGTCATGAAGGCCTCAGTGTTAAAGGAGAATCCGATTCCCGAGCGTCTACGCCTTGGTAGAACATTTGTTGAAATTAAATATAACGGTCAGCCCAGGAAATGTGAATTTTGCGCTGAAATGGGCCACACGAAAAGCGATTGCCCCAGCTTCGCGAAGCACGTAGAAGACCGTAAACGGGCCGCAGCTGCAAAAGGTGGCAACACCGACGATAACGCGCAGAACGTACAAGCCGACGCGCCCCTCCCCACGGAAAGCAAAGATAAGAAGGCGCCAGAGGCGAAAGCGCACGACGCCACAACGTCAAGTCTGGCGGGTGATGTTGCCCCAGACCCCATCGAAAAAGTATCAGCTGAAGTCGTGCCACCTGTGCACCTGCATGTGCCAGACACGGCAATTGATAACATTAAGTCAGGTGTTAATTGTAAGGTGACAGCTGATATCGCTGACGCCCCTCCGGCAACTGTGGTGACTGACGTCACACCTGGTCAATACAAAGATGTGACCGCTGAAGTCGGTGACTCTGAGCCACCGACTGTGACGGATGACGTCACCAAAAGCGGCAAGAAGCCATCAGAGGCGCAACCCTCTAGCGCTACAACGGTGCAAGGCCAACTGAAGACACCAGAGGCGGTGCTTCACAGCTTGCCGAAGCCAGTGTTGGCTAACACCGCCCCAACCCAAACCAACAGCGTGCAACCACCTCCATCAGCAACATCCACCCCCAAGTCAAACCCCAACGAAGGATTCACGGAAGCTCGCTCCCGCAAACGGAAGAAGAGCCCAACCACCCCAAAGTCGAAGAAGACACCCTGCTGCAGTACAGCATACACAACAGGCGAGAGTATTAAATGCCTATGTAACAACTTGCACCTTAAGTGCAGATGTGGCAATTGGGCCTCAGAAGAGGCTTACCTCAGCCCTTCACGCTGTTTAAACATCAAATGTCAGCGACTTTTAATAGCGTGTACTTGTGGATCATGCTACAACCTTGCGCCGGGAGAGAAATTAGTGTGTAGCTGTAAAGCAGTAATACCAGATGATTTTAATGCATCGTGTTTTTAAACAACCACAACCCCATTAATTTTGTCCCGTTTTTTGTTTACTTTCTGTAGCACCCACTTTATTTTATTTTATTTTTTTTTTCTTGTGTTAATTTTATAATGGCGTCGTATTTAAAGATATGTACCCTTAATGTTAACGGCCTTGGCCAAGCCCCCAAGAGAAAAGCCCTGTTCCGGTACATTTCCTCTTTAAACTTTGACATTTTTTGCCTTCAAGAAACTCATTCTACCCCCCAAACCGAATCCCTGTGGAAGTCCGAATGGACTTCTGGCCCCATCCTCTTAAACTCGACACCTCTAAAAGGCCCAGCCTGCGGGGGTGTCGCAGTTCTTCTAAACTCCTACAATCTTCGAATTCTTAACTCCGTTTCTGACTCTGACGATCGCATCATTGCGGCCGACATTTCAACCCTGACCCACACCTTTCACTTAGTTAATATATACGCACCCTCTGGCACAAATCACTACATACTCAATAATAAATTCTTCGATTCTCTCTACCCCTACATTTCTTCTACCCATCCCATTGTTTTTACTGGTGACTTTAACTGTGTAACTGACCCTACCTTGGACAAACACCCCCCAGTACCCAATCGACAGCCCAGCTACAACCTTATAAAATTATTAACAACTTTTAACCTACAGGATTCATTTCGGCTGCTTCATCCAAACCTCCGCCAATTTTCCCGCTGTGCCCTAAATACACAGTCCAGAATTGATAGAATTTATCTTTCCTCTTCGTTAATTCCCAACAAACATTTATTCATCCCATGCCCTTTTTCGGATCATGATTCAGTTTCGGTTTCCGTCAACCTTATCTCTGCCCCACCCAGGGGACGAGGTACCTGGAAGAACAACACTAAAACCCTTAACGACCCTCTTTTTCGCCTCGATTTTCACCGCTATTACCCTCTTTGGCAAACTCTCGCTCCTTTCCACTCTAACCCCATGGACTTTTGGATAACTCTTAAATTTAAATTTAAATCATTGATAAAATCCCACTCCAAACGCCTGGCTCAAGAATCCCGCGACCAAACCTACACCTTACAGCAACAACTCGACACCGCCCGTCAAATTCTCAACGACAATCCCTCTCCCGATAACTTCCGTATTTTCCAATCTATCAAAAAAAAACTAAACTCTCTTTACCTTTCTAAATCCCGTTCTTTAATTCTAAAATCTCTTTCCTCCGACACCCACTTTAAGAATATAACTGATAAACTCCTTTACTCCCAATTGCTCCCCTCACGCCTTCACAGTCCTATACTAGAACTACAAGACACTCATGGCCTCCCTCTTTCCACCCCCAAGGAACTTCTTTCCCACACCCGACAATTCTTTGAAACTCTTTATTCCGATCAACACCTTCCATTACCCGACCCTTCTAATTTATTTGTTAAAACCCCTTTAAAAGTAATACCAGATCAATTCCTTACAACCTTATCGAATCCCATCACACTGCACGAAGTAAGAAAAACACTTTCCCTGTTTCCTTCAGGCAAAACCCCCGGCCCCGACGGTCTCAGCAGCGAGTTTAACTCGCTTTACTGGGACCTCATCGGGACCGACCTCACCCAAGCTCTCAACTACGCATATTTCAATTCCTACACCCCAACAGAATTTAACCTTGGCCATCTGACCCTAATTTTCAAGAAAAATGACCCCACTCTCCTTAATAATTATAGACCCATTTCTCTGTTAAATACTGATCTTAAAATTCTCCACAAACTTTTGAACCTAAGACTCAAACCCTTTATTCCCAAAATTCTTTCTTCAAACCAATTCGCTACCCCCGGCTCATCCACATCCGACGCAACTTCACTCTTACGCGATCTTCACCACCACGCATCCTCCATCAATTCGGACACTTTCTTCATTTCCCTAGATTTTCAAAAAGCCTTCGATTCTGTTTCATTCTCCTGGCTACTTCTTCAGTTAAATCTTAAACGCTTTCCCACTTGCTTTACTAATTACCTTTCTGCCCTTCACTCTAGCGCCAACTCCCGGGCCTTCGTAAACGGCTTTGCCACAACGGACTTTCCGATCAGGAGAGGTATCAGACAAGGTGACCCCCTTAGTCTGAACCTCTTCCTGATTGCCCTAGATCCGCTTCTCGTTGCCCTTCAAAACAACCCTGCTATCACTTCAACCCCGGTGCCATGCCGCAACACACCCAAGGCAATCGCTTACGCCGATGACGTCACCCTAGTGGTGGCTCATCGGCACTCCCTCACCAAAGCCCTCGGTCTCATTGACAATTTTGCTAAATTTTCTGGTTTAAAACTCAACCCCACCAAAACCGAAGCGATTGCCATCCTTCGACCTCCCCTTGACGACCCAACCTTGTGTAATATAAAGTGGAACCCTAAATCGATAAGCCCGTTAAATACCCCAATAGGCGCACCATCAGACATCACCGCGACATGGCACAAAGCAATCACCTCTTTACAATCCCGCGCCAGATCTATGAGCAACCCTTTTCTTACTTTTGACTCTAAATGCATCCTCTCAAAAACTATACTTTTACCCCAAATTTCATACCTTGCTAAAACTTACCCCTTACCACCCCAGCAACGAGAACGGATCGACGGCATTGTGGTAAAGTTCGTCGTCGGCCCAAATAATCCAACCTTGTCAATTAACATCCTGGCAGCCCATCGTAACCATGGTGGTTACGGCGCGGCAAACATTCCCCTCTACGCTGACCTATCACTTCTCTATTCTATCAAACAATATTACAATCACCGCCTTTTGGATTCCCCAACTACTCCGCAACTTTCCTTCATAGAATATAATCTTGGACTCCCCCTCAGCAAACTTTTCAACCTTCGTACTAGGAATTACCTACCACACGCAACAACACCTTCTCCCCACTATCTATATATTCTAAACCTCCTCAAATCTTTAAACCTTACCGAAACTGAACTCATGACCCATAAACTAAAGCCCCTCTATCACCGTATCGTGGACGAATCCACCACACCCCATCATTTCAACGACTGGTCCCAAATCCACCACCCTATCTTCCCCAACTACCTTAAAACTTTTAATTATCGCCTTACCCTTAAAATTCTTCCGCTAAAATGCCAACGAACCTATCTTGCCCTGGATCAAGAACCCAACTGCTACCTTTGTAATTCCGCATTAGAAACTTTCTCTCACCTTTTTCACAACTGTCGCTCTATTCAACCTCTTCTCACCCAAATTAAAAATATTTTCCGAACTTTAACTAACTCAAACTCTTCTCTATTTGATACACCTTTACACATCGTCTTTCCACAACTTCATAACACAACACCATACACAAAAACATTAGCAGCATTCCTTAACACCTCACTTACACACACTATTTGGAAAACACGGAACAGAATTAAACACGACATACGACCCATCAACGACATTTCCCGGCATTTGGTATCATCCTTCAAAACCTCTGTACACTTTAAGCTAGCTATCCAACGGAACAGGGGCAACCCTTTTCTCGAGGAAGTCTTGGCTGATGTTGTTAACGCCATACCCAACCAATGAATCGCAAAAACCGTGCTCTACCGCCCTCTACCGGATGACACCCCAAAATTACACCTCCCTGTTCTTTTGTATTGTATATTGTATATATTGTAAATTGTGCCTACATGAAAACTACTCTCCCGGCAAAATGGACAAAATCTCGCCTCAGCGCCCACTTGCGGACCTTATTGTAAGAGCCATTTGACCACCTTATGTCAGTACCCGTCAATTTTTTTTGTGTACCCGTATTTGTTGTGTCATTGCGAATTTCCTTAATGATCGATACCCCTTTTTCTTTCTTGTTTTTTGTATATTGTTGTGCTATTGTTATCTGTTAATGTTCGACTTTTCGTTGCTACGTACATGCACTCGTTGTGTTGTTGTTTATTTTTTGTTAACGTTCGTTAACGATATTTCTTTATTACACACCTGTACTTGTTGTTTCTATCGCCTGTTATTGTTAATGCTCGACATTTCTTTATCACGTACCTGAAACTTTTTTATTACTATTGTATTTTTTTTTCGATATCGTCCGATATTCGTGGGGACTATTGGTGCCTCGAATAAAATAATCGCCAACCTCGATTATTTCGGATTCGGTTAATCCGGATCGTCGCCTTATCCCGACAAAGATAATGGTTTGTTATTGGACAGAGAGGAACGCTGCAATGGAAAACAAAAGGTTGATGTATGAATATCTTCTAGTCTATTAACTTTTTTGTTTTCTCCCAAACTTTTCATCAGTTTTAAAAAAGATTCAAATTACCAGTTTGCTCGCTAGATGTCGCCTTTGTGCTGATTTAAAGGACTTTTCTGGCCATCAAGGTTTTATCGAGTAATTTAAAGTGCAAAAAACTACATTCCTATTTGCAGGAAAGGTTCGGAGACAAGCATCCGGGTAGTTGTATTCGGGTAACTCTGTAGTCGAAAGTGGCTACGGAACCTCCATTAGCTGCCATGGATGTATCCTTACGTGGTGGTGCGACATCCAGTTGAGGGAACTTTAGCACCAGTGTCAACCAAAAAGTTGCGGCCGGAAACTTTGTCCCACAGAAAGAACAGGTTTAAAAAGTCGCCGGTTGCCTCAGCCATTACAGGCAACTGGCTTTGTTGTTTTCCTGACAAGAGAACGGATGGCAACATTGGCTAGCGTCTGCTCAAAAACGCCTGTGGTAAAAACACGTGCCTCAGGCCTTCTCTGTGTTGGTTTGCGTGGTGCAAAAAATCGATTCTTAGTTGTGATTGCGAGAAAGACATAGTAGCATGTGCCGTATGTAACAACCAAAATCAGAGAAAGAAAGGTTTCTGAGACCGAATAGTTGTACAACATGTGGAATAAGGCTACACTCTAAGTAAACAACCAAAACGTAAAGAACTAATATTGTATTGAAATTCAATTCAATTCAGTTTATTTACATCATAATCCGATAAAATAAAAAGCAGAACAGTAAAACACAATAAATGAACCAGTTGGGATCAGATGAAGGGACGGTAGAAACCTCAATTGGTTATTTGAAACCGCCCCTGGGTTGTTTCGAAGTTGCAAAAAATTTAGGCGGTTGTACGCAATGGCATTGATGAGGCAAGGAATATATAATCAACAATCATTCTGCATTAACAATAAACAAAGAAGTACAAAAATAACAAGAAACAAAGAAAAGACAATCAGTAAGTATTGCGCATGTTACAAAACTAAAAGATACAATATTAATAAGAATGAATCGTTGTGAATTTTTTTTCCATTTGCACATGTCAAGGGCAATTACCAATTAGGCCAGCGGTGAAGTGTCGTTGCGATTTTTTGCTAAATTGCGCCCTATCGCATCAAAACATTCCTGCGGGTGTTTACATCGCACGTGGTCATCTCTACAGCTGTGCAGCATTGGCAAATATGTGAAGAAAGTGTAACTTTAGTGCTTTAAGAAACCCTTTTAAGCTAAAGCTTTTAATGTGGGAGATAATATTGATGTGTGGTTTGACATCGTGTTATGTGGGTGTGAATGTTTGCTAATGGGGTAAAGTAGTCCTTAAAGGCTGCGGGTAGACGATGATTTTTGTAATTGTAAGCAAATTTACCAAGTTGCAGCTTGTGCTGTAGATTGACTGGAAGAATTTGCGCTTTAATGTACAGTTGATAGGTGTGGGTGCGAAAGGGACTGTTTGTTATTATGCGAAGCGCTCTATTTTGCAGGACCACCACTGGATGTAACAATGATGGGCAAACAAAACCCCACGCCAAAAGGCCATAAGACAAAACCGAATAAACAAGTGCGTGATACACTGTTTGTAATGTACACTGTCCTATGAAGTGCTTCAGCTTGTAAAGAATTGCAACGCTTTTTGCAATTTTTTTGCAGGTTGAGTTAACATGTGGGGCCCATGACAGTGTATCATCAATATGTACACCAAGGTACTTTGTGGTCTTGACTTGCTCTAGTGTGGTGTCATTAATCTTAAGGGTAAAATCAGTATTGTTTGTCTTTTTGCTGTTTGCGAAGAGCATGAATGTGGGTTTTTTGCAGTTAACTGTTAGTTTGTTCGAACCGAGCCATGTATTAACCTTATCTAGTTGATGAGACATGTGTCATCTGCGAATAATCTTGTGCAGAATGAGGAGGCGCAATCATTTACATAAATGAGAAACAGAAGTGGTCCTAGAGGAGATCCCTGGGGCACACCACATTCCACGTCACAGACATTGGAGCGGGAATTGCAAATTTTAGTGTATTGTTGCCTGCCAGTGAGGTAGTTTTCAAAAAAGCTTTTAATTTTTCCCCGGAATCCATAAAACTCCAATTTTTGCAGGATGATTTCGTGGTTGACGGTATCAAATGCCTTTGATAAATCCAGGAAAATTGCGCATGTTTTTTCTTTGTGATCTGTGGAATTAGCTATATGCTCATAAATTTGTGCGACTGTCAAATCTGTGGAATGGCCAGGCCTAAATCCATTTTGAAATTTGGTCAGTAGGTCAAATTTTGTTAAGTACTCGGTAACTCTTTTGTGTATAATTATTTCAAAAATTTTGGCAAAAACTGGTATAAGCGATATCGGTCTGTAGTTATTGACATTTTTTTGGTCCGCGCCCTTGAAAAATGGTGATATTTGAGACAGTTTGAGGCAACTTGGGTAACTTGCTGTTTGAATGCAACAATTAAACAACAGGCAAAGAATTGGGGAGATGACTGGTGCTGCTAGTTTTACTAGTTTTATGGGCATGTCATAGGGACCAGGTGATTTACTTGCATCTAACTGTACAATAGTATTAAAAACTTCATTTATTTCTATAGTGTAAAAAAAGAATGATGATGACGGGCCATTTGTGAGGTATTCTGCTGGTGATTTAGATGTTGGGGGGACAAGAAGCGCCATATCTTTTCCAATGCTGGTGAAAAAAGTATTGAACGTATTTGCCATGATCAATGGGTCATTTGTCACTGTACCATTTGTTGTAGTAATTTGTGATATGTGTGTTTTCCCTTGGGTGTTGTTTGTAGTTACTTTATTGATAAGTTTCCATGTTTGTTTTGGACTTGATTTGTTGTGTTCAAACATGACTTTGTAGTAGTTTCTCTTTGCTGCTCGTATGGTTGATTTTAGCTTGCTTGAATATGATTTGTATTTCATTGCATTGATTTTTTTGTTGGATGTATTTTTTGTAAAGTTTATTTTTATGTTTGATTGAAAGTTTCGACATAGAAGTATTTCATGCAATCGCGTGACAAGGCAGGGTCGACTCACTGCGCAGTCCCTTTTTCTTGGCGATCTCAGCTCTCGTATTTTAATCATAAGCTTAACTGGCATCGCTGCCAAGGCATTGTAGCCAAGCTGGATCAGCCACTTCAGCCGGTTTCATAATCATATTGTGTGGCATTTACAGACTTTACCACGTAGAAGTCAGGTAAAAATGATGAAGTTTATTCTGTTCGGAGTTTTGTTGGTCGGCCATCTTGTCATAACTCACCAACAACAACAAGTATGCAGAGTTGTTTGTGACGGACAAGAACAAGGATCAGAGATAGAACATTCCGGCTTGAAAGGTGGCAGAGGAGAGACTGGAAGACCAGGAAAGATGGGACCACGTGGACCTCGAGGTCACCGAGGTCATAAGGGAGACCAAGGACCTGTAGCTGGCCAAGGGGATTTGATGGAACTTGTTGCAGGTATGCGATATTTAACTGGTTTTGTTGAAAGCAAACTAGGTACAAGCTTTATCACTGAAACTACCATGTTTGGCACTTCAGATTAGACCTTGCGGTGTTTGGGTTCCGCTTACCAAAGGAATTCACGTTGACAAAACGTTTCGTTCCCGGTTAAGCCACTCCCACTTGGAACCCGGAATTATTATTAATTTTTATCCCCAAAGTCATGCAATGATGTAAAGATGTTGACCGTATATGAACACGAATCTTTTGTTTACAGCTTTGACGAGAAAAGTGGATCAACTGGAGAGTGAACTGAATCACACATCTAACAGTTAAGTTTATGTATTTCTATCAAAGTGCCTCCAGTTACAAATGGTAGTAATCGTGTAACTAGTTTATTAAAATGCAAGTTTTGTTGTAGCTTTAACAAGCAAAGTGGATCAACTGCAGAGTGAACTGAATCACACATCTAACAGTTAAGTTTTGAGTTTGGCCTAACCTAAATTGATATTTATAAATATTATTTAGAAGAAACAGTGCACAAATTGCTTCCTTTTTCACCGTTCACTTGTGTTAGAATAAAAAAAAACCTGCCAATTAAAAAAATAGCGACCAGGTCATGCGTCCGTTGGCCCTATGCAAGAAAATAATTTGTCACAGTTTCTTTTTTGGAAGGGCTTGAAAATCTTTACCAAAACCTTGGTGCAGTTTCTTGCAAAACCTCCGATATTGAAGGTCGTCAACTTCTCAGATCTGATGGTGAAGAAGTTTATTGTGAAGATGGCTGGCAGTAAGTGTTTTACTAAAAGAAACCCCGTTCATGACTTGAGTTAATCACTCTCATTCCGTACCTTGGTTTTTCTACAGTTTTTTTCATACTGAGCCTACATGCTGTTTTTCCATACGATATAACTATGTGTACCATATGTTGGTAATTAATATTAAGTTTAAGTTATAGCCAGGTGTTCCAGCGGCGTTATGATGGATCTGTGCGTTTCGATAGAGATTGGGTGGATTACAAGAACGGTTTTGGGAATCTATCAACGGAATTTTGGATGGGTTTGTATTTCAATAAAGCAATCCCCAACTAAACACCTTACCAGTTTAAACAGAAACTAAACACAAATGTAATTGTTGAAACAAACTTGCCATAATTTTTCACAAGATATAAAGTTTAATCAATGCTGCTCTATTCTTTACTACAGACCGCGAAAAACACCAGGTATTTAGAAACGTTGTTTGGTCAACTGATCTTATTTCAAGCCTATGTGGGGACTAATATGTAAACACCGAATAGTTGGGATAAAACGTTTTTCTTTTCACATTGTTGGGTCGACTGTATCATATAACTATATTAAAGGCTATGGGTGAACACACAAAAAACATATTTAATCACACAGACCAATCAAAAACTCTTTTAACATTTACAAGTTCTCCATCACCGTTTAATCTGTAGCAACGTAATTGCAATAAGTGTGTTTAGTTACCAACAAATATTGTTACATTAAACATTTTTTAGGTTTGGAGAAACTTCATCAAATCACCAGTGCTTCCACTAGATGTCGCCTTCGTGTTGATCTAAAGGATTTTTCCGGTGGCCACGCTTTTGCCGAGTACAGGTATGACAACATCTTGAACTTAACCAATATTCAACTAGACTAGCTTGATTAAAATATCACTTTGTTGTTTTTAGTAATTTCAGGATTGGCGATGAAGGAAGTTCTTACATAATTACTATATCCGGATATTCGGGGAATGCAGGAGATTCAATGGTTGGGCAGTACAGTATAAACAGGATGAGATTTACAACTCGCAACAGAGACAATGATGCGTGAGTAATAATGATGCAACGTGTCTGATTATATTTCTGTTTTGCTAACGAGTTTTGTTGCAGATTGCGGCACTGTTTTAACCGATCGGGTCTAGACAGCGCAGTTGTAGACTGAGGGGGGGGGGGGCTATCGGTAACCTTGGGTTACTCAAATGCGGCCTATGCCCCCCCTTTGCCCCTTGCCTCCCTGCCCTCCTTCCCCTTTGAATCAGTGTAGAATTATAACACAGTGTTTTTGCAGGCGAATAGGTAGTAATTGTGCTGTGACTGATGGCGGAGCGTGGTGGCATCGTGATTGTGGATATGCTCGCCTTAATGGTCCGTGGACGGGAAGTTCATTTGGCAGAAACACCATGAGTTGGTGGGAATGGAAGAAACGTTACGGGGGCATCAATGAGTCGAAATTGAAAGTGAAATGCCAATAAATGTTGTAAAAAATCGGAAATTTTGCTACGTTAATTACCATGGCAACAATATGTAAATATGCATTGATATGTTTGGCTGATATTAAAGAAAAAAATTGATTTGATAAATGTCTTGGGTTCAAGTATTTTGTATCGAAACCTTTTCTTTAATCAAGGCAGAAGTTAAACATTTGAAATTATTTTCTTGTGCTTTCTTTCGCAACATGTGTTGATGTTGTATCTGGTTAAATGCAATATATTTCATTTCTCGTCAGTTACGTCTCATAGTAATATCACATATAACCGTTTTCATGCTTTATGCTAATAACCCATGAGCGTTTGTAAAGATAAGCAATAAATGGTCACATTTGTATGATGATTATTTAAGAAAGTTTATCAAGTTGTCTTACTGTATGGCATCAATACAGTTTCTACTGAAGGTTCAGAACATGCAGCACATACTGTTACACAATGATGTCACAGTCGGTTTGCAAAATGTCACGAAAAACATAAATGAACTTTGTTTGTTCGATCCTCAAGTTTCATGCACACAACACCTCAACGACCATTTCATTTGAAATCTTCAAACAACAATAGTTTCGTTCTTTTGGCTGCGCTCACGACGATTGGGAAGAAAACTTCGCAATTAACACAAAAGACAACATTTAAACGAGGTCATTGGAATAAAATAAACACGAACAATAAAATTATCGCAAACTGAACCTTCAGATTGACTTGTGCGCGCCACCCAGAGGATGTTGTGGCGGTACTAGTTGAAGTGGCAACTATAAATGCTTTTTTTTCGACGTGTGGTGGCGCTGTGGCTTCGGATGTGGAAGAATTGGTCGGAATTCGAAATATTTCCTCGGTGGTGAAATTAGCAGAAGCCGAAGAAGGTTTTCCGGTGCTGGGAGTTGGGCTGGATGCAGGTAATCCATGACTCGGTGTCATTGACTGCCGGGAGGTTTGTGTTTCTATGGTTACTGGAGGATTTGAGGACTCTTCTGGTTTGCCCGAGGGTGGACTTATAATTACTTTGGCTTGAGTGGGTTCAACCAGAACACCTGCATACAATTTTGTTTATGAGAAATGCCAGGATATTGGGAAGAAACAACGCAACTTGTGGTAAACAACGTCAAGCAGACTGAGAGATTCCAACACTTTTAACGGAAAAACCCTTAAAATATCTGGTTATTTCTAATTAACACTTGCTATGTTTAACTTCCAAAAACATTAACTTACCAGTGATGGCCGGAGATGGACCTGGAATGTGGTCACGTGAGTCAGAGGCACCTTTCTTCTGGTCTTTGTAAATTATCTGTGGGTAAAAACTTGCACCTGCAACAGACAACAACGCCGTTAACGTTATTTAAGGGTTGTAGTTTATTGAGATTTTATTGTTATTTGTGCGTTTTATTCCAAACATAATTTTAACTCACTTGCAAAAGAAGCCGAAAGGAAGACAAACATTCCAGAGATTAAAACGTTCATTTTGCTTCAGAACCAGTTGAAAAAACAACTGCTAAACTGTAAACTCTGATGCCAATAATTACTAAAACCAATTCGTGATAATTGCAAAAACACCTGAACTGGAATAAATCCTGAAACAATATGTTGCCGTAAATGTATCTGAACAACATTTCAACTTTCGATTGAATATTATGTGTGTTTTGCTTTAAACCTCTGAAGTTTGAGGTAAATACAAAGCCCGCTTTAGACTCCCCTGTACCTTTCCAGCTGATCGCCCCATATAACATCTCACCACACACAACCTCCCAACACAAGCAAACCCTCGAGCGTTAACTGCGGTTGAAAGTTGGATCGACCGCGATTTTATCTTCGACTGCGCCGTGGTTTAAGTAAATGACAACAAATAAGAGCGCCTCACGTGACCTTTACGTCATACTTAAACGGGGAAACCGAAAACACGAAGGACTTCTGTGGACTTGAAGTAACCACGCCTGAGGAGTAGCAAAAGCATTCTTGTATTTCGCTAATACGAGTTGTAAGTTTGGGAGAAAGGCGAGGATCACCACTGGTTTATCGCATGCCTATATGTCGTGTTGGAGAATGCGGTGAATTGGTGAAGTTGCTATCGACGCAATGAGGCGGCAAGATAATGTAAGATACGGATCACAGTATGCATAAAGCAACATCTTCAAATGTCATTCGTTTGTTCTCTCAATATAATTGTACCTTTTGTTGTAGTTGTACTGATGAAATTGTTGGGTGCGGTTGCGTCAGAATTGGCAGAAATGACGAAATAATGTCCTCGGGTCATTTGACATGAGGAAAGAGGCGAAATCGAGATAACCCAAGTTTTAATAGGTTTCGACCTACTTTAACTTTTGTGCATCCTAACTTGCCACGAATTCATCTTGATTTACACGGAAACCAAAACTGCTGTTGTGTTTAAAGAAGAGTTTTACAACTTTTTAAAAATTAGTGACCGTCCTTTGTTTGTGGTGCATGAGGAGCATTGCTTTCAAAACACTGTGTTTCCTTAAATTTAAACCTAAAAATTAATTTACCAACAGAGAAGTTTGTGCAACGCGCAAATCCGGCAACTGTAGACACGAGTAAAGACCACGTGATACACTGTTACCGAACCTTCAAACTCAATCCCGAGTAATTTTCATCAAGCATATGTTGTCATTAAACACGGAATATTTGCCAAGATTTGCTCCGTCATTCTGCTCAGGTTTCAATTTTAATTATCTTTGTCAAGTATGTGAGAGCTTATCAAGTTTGGTCGACAAACACGGTCATGTGATGGAAGTTGAAACGCTCGAACGCCCGGAGGCTCTTTCAGTTCCAAATGTTCGAATGACGTCACCGTAAAGACCAGCAGCGGACAAGACAGGTTTTACTGAACCAAAGTTTGTGTTGAGAATTTATGCACTAATAACTATTCGTTGATTGTTACAAAGGGACTGTATATCAGGATACACACACTGTAAACGTGTTTGTCGCAAATTACACCGCCCTTTGAGAGGTTTGCTTGGTTTGTCGAGGACGTTTCCACCTCGTTTAATGGCCCATAAACCTAAGTGGAACCAACGGGTTGAGAAACACTTGTTTGAGCTGGACGTGAAGAAGGCAAGTGTCGTTTTAGATCTTGTTGGAACATCGACAACCACGAAACTTTATTGTTGGCGCAAAAACAAACACAAAAAAGTGAACATTTTGTTAAAAAAACACCTTCCATGAAATCTATTTGAACATTAGGAAGAAACTCAACATCGTTGCTGAAATGTTGATCGACCAGAGAACCGAGAAAGTGGTGGCTTTCCAAATACCGGGACTTCCCGAAGTCGAAGTTTGGGAACTCGTTGTTGACTTAACCTGACCAACTGCCCCAGCATCCAACTCGCTACTCGCATCAGTGCTAACAGGTGTTGCATTGTTTGAACTTACAGGCTTGCTTGCCACATCACTATCCACACTTCCGCTTCCTGATTGGTTGTCGTCTGGGAAAGTAAATGTATTGAAACGTTGATATTGAAAAAACAAAACGGGGAATCACCCAACTCACCCTGGGAGCAACCTGGAATGATGAAATTTGACAAAACCTTGTCGATAATTTCAACAACTCTGATAACTTCCGTTGTAAACTTGGGATTGTTTATTGGTATCAGTGATAGGAACAGGTCGGCAAGGTCAGACTTGCGGCATCTTGTTTTCCAGGCGGTTGAAACTTTCTCCGACAAACTGGAAGCAATTCTGAACAAAACACGATGACGTAATGAATATCTTATTCAATGACGTAACAAATAACCCGTTTAATTACTAGACAAAATATTTAAATTGTGTTAAACGGAGCAAGAACCAGAGGCAAGGTTAACCAGCAAAGTGCATGCAATATTTGACTCTACTTCATGTTGAAATACTGATGAGAAAAATGCGACGCCACGTTGTTCTTAGTGTTCCCACCCAACATTACCTCGAAAACATGTCTATGAACTCGCTAGTGGGAACTGTGTTTTATTCATTTACCTGCAGAACTGGTCGTGCTTCGTGACGTTGAGATATTCACGTAATGCTTCCACTCCCCACTCGTAGAGATTAGCAACGATCGAATCATCGCACATTGGGGCTGGGATATCCACGGGTAGAGATGATGGCAAGTCTTCAGTGTTTAAGGTCGGCGGCTTGAGGCAAACGTATTCGTAAAACTTGTCCTCATGCATGTTGAGGTTGAAATTGCTGAGGATGGAACTGATGTTCGATGAGTCGCTAATTTGTTCCTTGAAATCTCTCTGTTGATGTTAACAACATTGGAAAGATTACACTCATGAACAGAACATTGATACGACTTCAACATTAGTGGATTGTTCGAGGCGAAGACTTTGAAGGCCTAAAATTTAACCAAAAAAATGAATTTATTTGAAAAATTGAACTTTGACTTCTATTAGCTGACGTCACCGGCAAAGAATCGGTGTTGATTTTGACCAAAAGTCTTATTTGCAGTCAAATCCTTAGGCTTACCAAGTACTGTGAGTAAAAGGGAATTCCAAGCAGAGCATCCGAAAGACACGGGGTCTCCATACAATCCAAAAAGTATTGGATCAAGTCAGCAACTGAATTCTCGGCGTTGGTTCTTTATAATATGTTGCATGTAAAGGGGTGAAACCACGTGACAACTGATAGGTGTTATTTACTTTTTTGAGACCTTAGTATTGAATTCAATTAAGTAGATGAGGTATTGTGTTTTAATGTAAGTTTTTTTTCAAAACTGTTTAAAGTTTGATTTTTTCCCCCTTAAAAGCCTTCAGGAAATTCATTTCTTCCTCTTTAAAACACAACGGAAACAACATTAGTAACAACTCCATACCTGCAAAGTGAAAAGTTGTGAAATGGAAACTTCCCCATGAAGAAGTTTAAATCGTTTCCAGTGTTTTCCAAAATCCCCAACAAAGAGCAAGCGGGAAGGATGCGGACATCTGGAACATACGTCACAATTAATGAGTAAAAGGGCAACAGAGCCCTTCAACTTTTAATCAACTGAGTCCAATTCGGAAAAAAAGACACAGTTTAGATACACGTGGTCAATGAAAGTCAGTTGACGTTTGAACAACCTTCTTGTTTAATTTCATTGCAGTCTGGGGAGTTTGTTATTTCGTTGCAAAGATCTTCTTCGCAATTCGACTCAATCCTGTATGAGATTTCCGATAAACCGAGGCCTGATATGACGAGTTCTTGATCCAGCGTTGGTTTCTCACAAGATCTGTATTCGGTCCTCGCTGCGAGGTAATAAAATTCTAGTTCGGTTTCATTCGCCACGGTTGGTTGGGAATTCTAGTGCATACCCGGCAAACCATTGGCGGTGTGTTTGAAATTCACCGAGACGCACTTCTGTGTAAATTGACATATTTCACTTTCCATCTCGTTGTGGATGGTAAAGTGTCCGCTCATTATGGTTCGAACCCCGGCGTAACACGTTAAGATATCTGGTACAAGAGCTGGTATCGAACTCTTCGACGTAACTTATGTTCATGTAAATACAAAACATTAGAGAGTTCACACAAACACACACAATCGCACCAAGAATACCTGAATGAGTTGGTGGCGTAGCTCCTTGGGGCCATTTTGTTTCATCTGGAAGCAAGTTATGATAAAATTTAATTGCCAGTCTGACAAAATCTTACGTTTGCTGTTTTGGTACCAAGTAAACGGGCTGGGGAAGTTTAATCAATTATGGAGTGCATCCGGCAATAAACAAACGATGGTTTGATTAAAACCGAAGTTTTTCCAACCAAATACGGCGAGACTGGATAAGTTTCCGTTCATCTACCAGTGTAATCCAACAAAGCCATTATTCGGTAAAATCCAAACCAAATATTTAAAGCAAGTCGTAAATTTTCATGTTGTCGGTTCGATGCCAGTATTCGGATTAGGTGGCAATATTCGGAATAGATGACAATCTTCGGATTAGGTGGCAATATTCGGAATAGGTGACAATATTCGGATTAGGTGGCAATATTCGGATTAGGTGGCAATATTCGGATTAGGTGACAATATTCGGATTAGGTGGCAATATTCGGATTAGGTGACAATATTCGGATTAGGTGGCAATATTCGGATTAGGTGACAATATTCGGATTAGGTGGCAATATTCGGATTAGGTGGCAATATTCGGATTAGGTGACAATATTCGGATTAGGTGTCAATATTCCGATCCGATAAGGCACATGCTTACAGACAGCCCAAGGGACTTTAAATTATTTAAACATTTTGCAAAAAACTTGCAGTGTTCGTTGAGATATTTCACTGATAATAACTGGAAATACAACAAGGACCTACTTCTGCATCCTGGCATTGTGAAGTTTGTTAAATATTCCTCCATAATATCGATCACTTTCAGAACCTCTGACGATAATTTTGCGTAAGGACCCCCAAGAGAGAATTTGATGAATAACTTAACAGCCGCCGGGTTGCATCGTTCCTTCCATGCATTTATAATCTTGTTCTGGAAACTTCCGATCACCCTGAAATAAATTTTCGTTGTTAACTGTTCTTCCTCTTCTCACATATTAAAACTCATATTTTTGTTTTATATAAGTTATCACCTACATACAAATCCTCACTTTGCCAGCAAGCAAATACCTGCGAAAAACACCCAATCAATTTAACACTAAACCGACTTACTGGCAAACTTCCCCGTTGGATTTTGCAGCGTCAAACCGGCTAAAATAATTTTTCGTCCACACGACGACGTCTTTCAGAAACCAACTATCGCACATGTCATAAGGCAGGGGTGTATTTCCGATGGTAAGAAGAGTTTTAAGTTGATAAATAATTTGATATGCGTACGCCGTCCCCTGTATCATGCACATGTTACCGAGAATCTCCTGCACCAACATATCTGCCTTGTATTGTGAGAGGAAGAGGCCAAATATCCCAGACAGTGATGAGAAATCAGGGACCTGAGCCGATAATTTGATTGCCTGGAACAAAAAAACTGCCTTTCATTTAAAATGAACATCATGAAAGAAAAAAAAGAAAGTAGAATTAGTGCTGGTTGACGTGTTCGAGTTGAGCGAGGCCACAACTCGTTGAAACCACAAGAAGAGTCGCACAAACACAGCAAGCCAGGTCCTATCAGCTTCCTGCGTGTTTTCATCGAATTCGACAATGGTCAATAAATTCACTTTACCGGATAGAACGCGCGAACATTAGGAATAACAGCAAGAACATCGAGACAACTGGAATTGTAGCATTTGGCGATGAACGGTTGTAAGCAGTTGAAGCTCTCGTCAACATTTGTCCTGAAAATCAGCGAAGTTATTTTGAAGTTCAGTTTTAAAAGTGTGCCTGGGTTAAGTATGGCACAAACGTTAAACACAACGCACTTGGGCTATAGGTTAGAAATAAAACCTCCACGACTTACAATACAGTTTAAAAATTATATTTTTTTTTAGATTTATATCGATTTGGTATCAAAGACAGACAATGTTTCCATGATAGATTAGACATCCAGTGCAAAAGATAATGGCTGGCTATTGCTGTGACCTTACAAGTCCTGTGACCTTGATGCCGCACTGATATCTTGTGCAACTGGTTTACGTTAAGAAGGTATTACCTGCAGGTATCTTGGTTTGTGTATGGAAATCCTGCCACCAGTGGCGCCAGACAATCCAAGGCTTTTAAACTTTCCCTCAAACCACAAGACGGAGTTATTTGAACATCTGTGGAGTTGTTTAAATTAAATATTTGCCTTAATTTATGAACTCAAAACAACTATTTAATTACAAACAAAACAATTAGTTGGCGATGATGAACATAATATTAAAGTCCCCAATTTGAAATTGTGCGAAAATATCATCATGTTCGTCCTTCGAAATACTGCAGCTCTCTATCTCAAACATTCGTTGAAACATTTTCCTCACCATCTGCAGGCATCGGATGGCATCCAGGGGCTCTTGGAATGACGTTGCAAACCGGTGAAGAGCATTGTGACGTCATGCACGTTACGTTATCCACACCAAAGGGCAGAAAAGAATCCGGACAATTATATTCGGGTGGAAGAAGTCTTGGAACAAAAGCTGGGATAAATTCTTCTGTGGGAAGCATTGGATCCGGTGTGGAGCCAGGAATTGAGTCTGACATGACTGGGCCCAGCCTGGACCCAGGGAATGGGTTTGGCAGGGAGTCCGGAATTGAGCCCGGCCTAGATCCAGAAAATGGGTTCGGTATGGAACCAGGAATTGGGCCCGGGATGGAACCAGAAATTGGGCCCGGGATGGAACCAGGAATTTGGCCCGGGATGGAACCAGGAATTGGGCCCGGAATGGAACCAGGCATTGGGACCGGCCTAGATCCAGAAAATGGGTTTGGCATGGAACCAGGAATTGGGCCCGGCCTAGATCCAAAAAATGGGTTCGGCATGGAACCAGGAATTGGGCCCGGCCTAGATCCAAAAAATGGGTTCGGCATGGAACCAGGAATTGGGCCCGGCCTAGATCCAAAAAATGGGTTCGGCATGGAACCAGGAATTGGGCCCGGCCTAGATCCAGAAAATGGGCCCGTGGTGGAACCAGGAATTGAACTTGGTGTCTGGATTTTAGTCAAACAACCCCGATATTCTGACGTCACTAAAGAGAAAACAAAATCGTATTCAAGTCTTTTATTTCGAATCGTTTTATTTGGGTCTAATTTCCGGTGAACTGATAAAAAGTTTTTCAATATGGTATTGTTGAAATCGACATTGTTATTGAAACGTTTTACAATGCATCACTAATTAAAGTTGGAAAACTATAGTGTGTTACCTGTAGTACCGTTGTACATTACTTGTAGGTTGACTGACGTGCAGTTATCAAACTTGTTCTGGCAGAATTCGGTTGAAATTGTATCCTTAACTATTTCATTATTTTTAATGATTCGAATTCCAGTGAAACACGACTGGTTTTGTGTAAAAGGTTCAGGATCTGTAAAGTAAAGGAAAGAGTAATGATAAAATCAATGCATTTAAAACAAAACAGTAAAGCAATAAACCAAATGATGTTTTATAGTGAGTTGCCGACAGGGCCACTGTAACGACATGATGGGTGACAACAGTTAAGCTCTAGTGTAAAAATATCTACATAGATTAATCTGCAACGCTTCTTAATGTTTAAGTTAATATAAACAATAAGCTTTTATCTTTTAATACATAAGATAAAATAGGGGAGTCAGATGGGATTCGAGTTATGACCCGCATATTAGTCAGTATTCCTTCCAACCACCAGTGTTGGAAATTTTTCTTGTTTAAATCAAATTGTCGGATAGAAAAAGTCGCCAATACCCGGTGTCGTGCAGTTTGGGAGGTTGAAGGTTTCAAGAAACTTTTTGAATGCCAAAATAATGTTGCTGACTTCCAATTTGAAAATATCATTTGGATTTATTGGGCTGAGGACCTCGTCTAGACGCGATTCGTCACATCTCGTTCCCCATGCGTTCAACACTTCTCCCACAAAATCATTGAAGACGCTAAAAAAATTAATGTTTAGAGTAAACTCGAATCCGCAGTGAAAAGCGGTTTGCCGAGATTGATCCAACTTCAGTTTGTAAAATCAACAAACACATGGTCTTGTATCTATCCCAAGGTTTCGTAATAAAGGTCAGTTTGAAATCTATTACACACGCGTTCTTATTTGGAGTCATGTGAATTTACAAACGGAGGCCGTGAAACTTGTTTAAATCCCTCAAGTAACAAACATCACCTGCAGAACATATCGTGACTCGGATCGTGCAAAAAATTGTTGACCCCATTCATAACCCATGATATGATGTCTTCAATAACGAAGTTATCACACAAAGGTTCATAGAGGAAAGTAGGAATTCGGGGGAGAAGTTTAGCGAGTGGTTGAGTGATGTTTGGCTCCATCATGCAGACGACCTGGTAAATGTTTTCATGGAGTTGACTCTCTGGCGACAGCTGGTGGACGAGACTCGCTAGCGTTGTAAAGTTTTTCAGGTATTCTGAAATCAGCTGCAAAAAAACATTAATTATTGCATCTCCGGAGCTAGATACGAACTCTATCCTTTGATTATGTCGATAAATGTATTGCCAGATTGAAGCAGTAAAGCATACCTGGCACCATAGAAAAGGATATTTCGTTTATTTCCATGACTACATGCAAAAGGGTATAATTGTTTCAAGTAATAGAAGCCAATACGGAAAGAAGCAAGATTTTATAAATATACCTTTAAATTTTATTATATACGTAATTTTACATTATAATTTAATTTTTTTTTAATTTTATTATTTATACTGTCAATAGTCTAATTCAATTTCTTTAACTTGCCGTGTCAGTCTCTGGTCTATGCCTATAATGCTTGCTGGTGCACTGTTTTTGTAAGAGACTGACTGGTAAATAACTTTATTATAGCACGAGCTTTCGCGAGCTTTATCTCGCTTCTTCAGGTGCAGTAAATGGCGTGTCAAATAAAATGCGGAACGTCGCTAAAACAAGAAAGTTGTCAATAATCTAGAAAGTTGATAGGATAAACATTTATCCATAATTTTTCAGTTACCCTATACGTTTAGAAAATAGTTCTGTTTTGGTAAACGTTGTAAAAAATTTGCCGTTTACAATACATCAGTTACAGAGTAGTTTTTAAAGCGATGTTAATTTCTGTTTCTTTGCATTGGAAAGCATCAACCACTTTCGAATCCGAATACTTTATACACATCAATATTTACGAGATAACAATCTATTTACCAACTGAATTGTTTTGTATCCTGGGAGGGGATCAAACATACTCGCGCAGAAACTGTCGTAACAGTTAAAGAGGTCATTTCTCAGGTCATTGTAAGCCAAGTCAACGTTTGCTCTGCAATGGAAAGTGAGGTTTGCAAACTTCTTAAAGATGCAAATGAACTTAAAATGTTAACGTTTAACAGATCGCATTGTTTGTGTGTAAACAGAAAGTTCAATGACAAAAACACAATATTCAAGTGCATCGATGTTAATTTCCTAATACAAAGGTTTACTTTCCATCGACCTTCTTTAGTCATGACAAAAGTTGCCCGAATTAAAAGCAATCCAAACACATTGGACACAAATTTTATACAAAGGTAATCCACACACAATACCTGCACAAGTTTACATCAGTATATGGGTAACCCTCCATGACAGAGATCATGACAAGTTGAAGAATGTCCAGGATTTTGTTCACTGAACATTTGGGGGTGACCCGGGCACCTGTAAATCATCTGAATTAAAACTTGCTAAAAAACTTAATAAAACGCGCGTTTGTTTAATGAAAAAATATCCCGGATGATTAAAGAAAAAAATCTTTGGGTTTGTTTTTCACTGAATCTTAAAACACAGAAAGAAAAAATCCCGAAGTAGAAAAATTATGTGAAACATTTAAATCACCCGTCGAACCAAAATGAACTCAATGAAACACCAAGTTGGAACTCAAATAACTTGAAAATGTTAAAAAAAACTTGAAAAAATACTGTGAAAATTATCATTACATGAACGAGAGACATTTTGTACATTTAATAGAAACCCACCGGTTGGTGTTATGAGGGGGCAGCCAGGTAAATTAGAGAGATCATTGCAGGACATCCCGGTTTTACAAATTGACAAAGTGCATTTCCAACCAGTAACGTTCATAGTACGCAAACTCTGCTCACAAGTATGATTTTCCTGGGGAGGATCCGGCAAACAACCTCGATGCTGGACAACTACTGCGAAAAGTTTTGAAAATATGTGGAATGTGGCGCGTATCAGTCTTACGTCTACAACTACATTGTCCTGGTTTGGCACTCTTTGAGAAGACTGACTTTTATATTATGAAGTGCACGAGGTTTGGCGAGTAACCCTCACTTCATCAGGTGTAAATAACATAAAGTGATACAAAAACAGGCGCAAGTTTGGGAGAAGAAAAAAGGCACGCTGAAACGAGTCGGCAAATTATGTGACACTGGAATTCTCGGTGGTCAATTCACAATGCTAGCGTTGTGGTTAAACAAGCATCAAAAACTCCACAAATGCAGAAGCTTACCAGCGTAATATTCGTCTATGTAAAAGCTGGAATTTAGTTCTTTACCCCTCGTAATATTTTGTCAGTTTTGAAAAATTACTTCGTGAAATAAATAATGATAAGTTAAAATGAATAAACATCAAACAATTTTTTGAGGTAAAACACCAAGAGTCATACTTCAAAACTGGTTTGTTTAACTTTTAAGTTGTTTACAGGGACAGGCAGCATATAGAAACCGCACATTGCATCACTGCTATATCCGCATACTTGTGCCAGATCCGTCCGACATGTCGTAAGAACCGCAAACCGACTTAGGGTAAGTGCATATTTTGGCGACGGTTGTATCCCCGTTAACATGACCATGGATGATGATTCTGTCCCCATCATAACAAACTCTTCTTTCCCGCGGCGACTCAGTGACCGTCTCCACTCCTCCTGTTCACAAACCATAGGAAGCCACGTCATCAACTCAGCTGTGCAATCGACGCATATTTTTTGACATGCAAAATGTTAAATAAGAGTTGTCAACTTTTTTATTGCATCCGTTAAATTTTCACATTTCTACCAAAACATTTTAATAGAAATGGCGTCAGTTTTTTGTAAGATATTAACTATTAGGCTCTTGTGAGTAATATTTCAAAAAAATGTACAATTAAATCCAGCTTGACTGCGATGCCAGTGAACCTCACATATACTTTTCGAAATATTGGATTGTAGGATTTGCATTTCCGTTGTTTTTTCACCAAAATAATTCTCATGTATTTAATGTTTTGAATATTGACCGCAAGATTTCTGAAGGTTCGGGTATTTATCGTTTTGAAGAATTCCATGCAACCACAAAACGACCAACAGGGACTGGCTTGAAGTAGATTCAATTTCACAACACATATATTAGCTCAGCTTCCTAAAATATCCGCGCATTTTCTTCATAACCAATAAAGGCGTTGGCAGAGGTAGATGTGATGGTTTGTACTTGAGATTATCTGGGACAATTATACGTTCCACCCGTGCATTTCGCAAAACTAATCGCTTTGTAATTAAGGCCTGTAAGTTTTGAGATCGGCAAAGGCGACTGCAAAAATAAAATTCAGCAAATTTCTAAACCGATAAATCGCCCACGGCAAATTGTTGCTCATAATCTTGAATTTCTCACAAAAAGTGAAAACCACGCCAGATAACGCATTGGAAGTCGATGTATAGTTCGCCACGGGAAATATTTGAATATTATGCCCAACCTTGCTTCGAAAATATTTAAACTAAATCCCTTTTAACACTAATGTCCGGCAAACTATAATCCGCTGCATTGCGGGCGAAGTTAAATTTTAACAAATTACGCCCGTGCCAAACATTGTTCATTTCCACGTGTTTCAAATTACATGGATACAGTTCGAGATATTTCAATGGATTCAAAATGTATTTACTGATTACATTGCATTGGTACTTGTGTAAGTCTATAAGCAGCACTGGTATAAACTTTTCTGCTAATTCCATCGAAAGACTTCTCCTGGCTAATTGCTATAAGTTGAATAAATTAATGCAACCACAAGTAGAACAGAACATTTTACCTTACCTGAAATCCTGACAACGAGGCACAAAGTGATTCCAGCAAACGATGAAACCAAACAACGCATTTTGTCTTCTGTGGAAATCAGTTCTAAAACCGTCAGTGAGCTACAACGTCCAACTGCCCATTTACATTCATTTCATCCCATAGATAGGCGGTAACGCTTAAGGCGTTGCAATTATCTGCCGGTGGTGATGTCCTTGGTTTCAAGTTTTTCTTCTGGACAAATAAAGTAGGATTTTCCGTCTTGTAAGCGGAGACTGAATAAAGTGAAAGTGGAATCACTCAATGTCTTAAAACTTGCCTAAGGTGCGATGACGTCACCATGCACGTGACTAGCTGACCTGCTGTTATGATTACGTCGGCTAACGCTGGGTTTTCTATTCAGAATATTCGAGTGGTTGCGTTGTGTTTACGCGTTTACCCAGTGCCGTGTGCAACGGAAACAACGAACACATTTCCATGAAGTAGGTTTGAGGAGTTATGTTTGTTAACATTGCAACGTCCAGGAAGCGGCCAAACGGTCCACGCCCCCTTCTAAATATACTTAAGATTTGTTGGTTTGGGTGACGATACGATGTTTTGAACCAAAATTTTATTTTCGAAAAATATTTGCCGCAATAACTTCGGCCTGGATACGCCACCGTCTCATTGCCAGGCGGTCGTTTTGATTGGAGACAAGAGACTGAAGCTTTTTGATGACTAAGCAAAAGTAAAAGAGAAATAACTTGTAAGCAATCCCTGAAACTCAACCTCAAGTTACGTCCCCGGATATGCAGCCAATATCCTGAAACATTTGCGTGTTTACGCTTGGGTGGCTCCGTACAATACGCAACATTAAGGAGTCCAACTTTTTAGGGAGTTTGACAGCAAGCTCCTTGCCGCCACCTTTCGGTTCCTTTCGTTGAAACTGTTTCATGCGACGCAAACTTAAAAGTAAAGTTGGATTTATTACGATACTTTCAGACGGAAGATGGCGATAAAGAGGTGTTTCTTGGTCGACACAAACGCCATGACGGGTGATTGGCAGCATTGGTCAAGCGCCCGACCCATATATCAAGAAGAAAACCTGATCGGGATTCGTGCCCTGGGTATCCTGGTCAAAAAAATTACTGAAACCTTAATCTGACATCACGGGTTCGAATCCCAATGAAGGAGGGAAACTTTTCATCCAAATGTATATTTTTAATTTACAGCTCCCTGTATTTCTTTGACAAAATAAATGACATCGGTGCGAGTTTCTCCAAATACTGAGTAAATTTTACGATAAAAACTTCTTACATTCATAGCAGAACAGCGCCCTCGTGTGTTCAGAATGTAGCAGTTACAGATACTGTTTCGACAAAAGAAGTCTCATTAGTGCAGTTTTGGTTGGTTTTAGCTTTTGCTTGGCCACAGTGTTTCCACCTGGGTTGGTTTTCGGCGGGTTGCACCTAGTTTGGTACCCAATGGTTAATGGCGATAATCACCATTTATAATCACCACAAAATGGAAGTCTTGCCTGTTGTCCAGTCGACAAGACTGTTATAAATCACGCCAAGGGTGTGGTCCGTAACGTCGAAACAGTGACCTTGTTTGCAGCTTGCTTTAAACACATCATTGGCTATGTGTTTGTGTGGCTAATGGGAAAACAGGAGGATTAGGTTATGGAATGGATACAATCTCATGGGGATTGTCCAATTTCGTGGTAGTTTGGCGGAGGGAGGGACTCTCGGTTACGGTGCTGGTTTCTCACCAAACTGGACGTGAAACAGGGGTTGCACCTAAACTGTCGCAAGCAGGCATTACTTCATAACTGGAAGGTGGCAGTCAGTAAACGTTTTACAACGCGTTGATCTCTTGATGCTGCAGAAACTTTTATGACGGTTATGACGTCACAATCCGCGGGGCGATGACAGGAACTCCACGTGACCACACAACTGCGTTGTACGTTTAAAACAACTACAATTGGTCATAAAACAACAGTGTGTCGGGAGAGAACAGCTGCAGATCGCACGGTCCCACTACTCCGGTCAACACCCCTTGTTTGCTGTAAACGTAGGAGGGAGAGGGAAATATGACAAGCGGTTGAGTTTTACGGCCGTCCGCCGTCGAGAAGACGCCAATAAATGACCCAGAGTAAAGCGAGTGACCAGTTGTCGGGTCAAGTATGGAGTTATGTGAGGCAATAAAAGGGTTAGACGGGAAACAGTGTGCGGTCGTGGGTCTGCAGCCGTAAAAGAGAGGCCAGATGGTTTTACCTGTTAGCGGTTTTAAGACCTTTGCTTTCTTGGCAAGCGAATCAAAATGTTACAAACACGGTGTTAGATTGTCTTCATTTCATCGTTTTTTTAACATTATTACCCTACTGGTACGGAAATAGAGTCAGGCGAGTAAGAACAAAGGCTTTGCGAGGAAACATAATTCTGCAAAGAAGTCGTTTATCGGATTCATGTTAAAGGCAAGCCTTTGTAGAGAGATATAAATTTTAATAGTCGTGTTATTAGGAAGACATTAGCTCGTTGTCGGCAAACATGGAATCATTTCTCCAAAGATTTTATCAGTGTTTGACCACCAGATGGTGGAGTTCAATGGTTCGTCCCATCCATGGAATCTGCGTCACTGAAAGTAAAAACATAGCGCGAAGCCTCAACCGATGAAGCGAAACAAAACTCGTCGCGTCTGAGTTTGACGAACGAGAGACGTAGATAAGTGACACATTGACTAGTGGAGGGGACGAGGTGCACGGTCACATTTCAACCGACGTCAATATGTTCTCACAAATATTGCGTTTGAGCCAAGTTTACATGAAATGAATTTTTCTACTTAGGTTCGGGCTGTTTGTTGTCATCTAGAAGGCAAATTATTTTGGCAGTGGTTAGAAAGTGCACCCTCTATAGTCAGCTGGGGAATATAAACGATTGGTTTTGTTTTGAAAGTCTTATGTATGTTGAGAATAAACAAATATTAATTTAAAACTATTTACCGATGAGTTTGGGTTGAAGTTTTAACGCCTGAATAACCACGAAGTAAAATGCTGTAGTTGCATGGTGGGTGTTGTCATATATTGTGATGAGAGTGAATGCAGTAAGGGTTAAAATGTCAACGGCCGCTTGAAGTGTGTTGAGAGGTTTCCCCACTTCAACCTGGCACGGGTTACATTATGGAACTGGTAACATTGTCGCCAAAGGAATTTATTTTATAATTCTGCAAATCGATTTTCACGTGCGAAGGCATGTTTGTGACAAAACACGTGACTCTCCCTGTTACAATTGTAAGCTTATTTCATTTGACGATGGAAAGAAGGGGGGTTATTTACAATGTTTGGTTGAAGTCTATATTAAGACTTGAGGACGAACCGACCGCTGTTCGCTGGTAAAACATTTCAACTAGAAACAGTTATAATCAGAGTTGACAACAAGCACACAGTTTGATATTGTTGGTAAACCAAGAGTGAATCAGGCGCATGTAACTAATATATATGTTTAGAATAATTTTGTGCCATTTGTGTTTATCTCGTGAATATGAAGCGAATGTCAATAGATTTGCCAAGGAAAAATTGTCCGGAATAGACGTAGTTTGTGCAAAGATGTTCGTTCAACCGTGGCATTGTGTACTTACGCATGATTTCAGTGAAAACGAGTTAACTAAATACATCTTTGATACGTTTATGACCTGAATATTCAAAGCCCTGCAACACATAAGTATAACCTGGCGCATTACCATTTTAAAAAGCATTGGGCAATAAATATGACAACTGAGGTAGAGGCAGGAATAATGTCGGTACGTCCGTTGCAACGTTGCAAAGCACAAAGCAATTGTGCAATCACCCAACCGTGAAGTTGTAGTTGTGGATAAACATGGAATTGAAACGTGGTTAGCTTAGGAAAGCACGTGAAGTTGTAGTTGTGGATAAACATGGAATTGAAACGTGGTTAGCTTAGGAAAGCACGTGAAGCTGAAAAATAAACTTTTGTCCTGAATTTCCAAAACGTTTTTGTTTCTCACAATTTCGTCCGAAATAAACGAATTTCCGGTTTAACCGAATCCGAAATTACCGAGTTCCACTCAGTGGGAGGTGAGCGATTTTCAGCAAAATACGACATAAATTATTGAGGGTAGTTTTTCCTCGATATGTGAATGAGAAATTTTACCTGTGGTTGAGGCTGATGGCACGAAACCCATTAGGAAAGTTTGTGGCTTGTCGAACACAGAGCTTGGACGCAACCACAAGGAAAAAGTCAACAAAACGTTTGTTTTCCCAAACTGATCGACACACGGTCTGACCTCTTTTCTTTGTGAACTGTCTCAGCTGCAGACGCCGATGCACGGTGGTTGGTGTCTGTGTTGATTTAATAGAACGAACACGAAAAGTTCGGTTCACCTTGAGTGACTTTGAGCATGTTGGACACATATGAGGGAACAAAATGTGTTTAAAGCGTGTTCCAGGTTGAATGAGAGCCATTAACATCCCCGACATGTGTAAAGGGTAGAGGGGCGAACAGGCGGAAAAGTTAGGAGAAATTTACAAAGTTTTATGTAACCTTTTTGTTAACAAATCGTTGGCATTTTTTGAAATAAAAACACTTTGAATGATTTCGAAAAAGGAGAAATTTGAAATTTCAAAATAAGAAAAACGTAAATTACGAACAATAGTACAGCAAGTTTCCATTAAAGACGCTATACCTTGTCCGACTTGATCAGAACAGCAACCGCACATAACTACCATAACTTCCCAACTCTCTTGGGTTTCAAAGCTATTTTCTCGCTGTTTATTCATCGACTTTCAATGAAAGCGCCGCGATGTGAACTTTACGCCGAGTTCAAACCCGCCCGCATGGGATGCTTCCGAGTGATGGTTTGAACTGGAAGTGCTGGTTGCCCCAGATTACTCGGGCCAAGTTGAATTAACCGCCAGATTGATTTTATCCGGTGTATCACGTGTCACTGCATGGCCTCCTCGACGTAAACGTTAGATTTTATTATGAGTGTTTGTGATAGTTTAGACACCGTACTCTGTACAACTTTGTAAACACTGTTAAACGTTTAGTTATCAAACAAGGAACATTTTTAACGGACAAAGCAAGTTATCATTCACGTGAAAGCAGTTAGGCTACATTTTTGGACGTTTATTTCATAGCGTAAAGCGAGGGTGGGGTTAAGTGAAATATCAACAGCATATACGTTAAGTACAGACTTGAGTGGAACTGTTTGAGATTGGAGCCCAATGTTCTTCTGGTAGTTGTGGTCGTCGGTTTATTTTGAAGTTTTTTTGAAGCAGCAAGATTCAGTGAGAGAAATGTGAGAAGTGACGCGCGAGCTTCCAGACGTTCTACCCGCGTGAAATCACGAAAATCTGAGGTGTCCGACCCTTAGAATAGCGACAATATGATGTCATAAAGGCGTTGATCATCAGCATCGCGCGGTTAACCCCCAAGGCCACTTGCGTTTGGTAAGATGATATTTAAAGAACAAAACGATCGCGACTCACCGCGGTTGGCGGTCAACCCCCCACACGAAAACAGTCGCGCGAGATTATGACGTCACAAATAGGGTTGGAATAAGGTTACGGGTAATCCCCCATTACATTACTTGTAGAAACGTTTTTATTTCAAAGTGGAAGAAAATTAAATTTATTTTTGTGTTTGTGTGTAGATTGTAGAGTAGAAAGCATGGGAACGTTTGCGAACATCGGAATCTGGTTCGCTCTCATCCTTCTTCATCACAGAGGTGAGTGTGCGTTTGTTTAGTTTGTTTATTACAATCTCATCATCTGACCAAGCTCGGACTTTAATGTCTGGGATTAAAACTAGTGTTGCCGTTCGCGGGAAAATAATTTCCCACAACGAGAAATCGGGCGCAACAAACTCCCACTGCTAAACATGGGCGCTCTTGTTGTGCGACGACAGATAAATGTGTTCTCTTCGTCACAGGTGACTGCCTTCAATGTCATGGTGGGACAGCTACGTGGGTTGGTGGAAAGTTAAATGATAGAAAATTGTATGAAGAGAGTTGTCCCGAAGTTCGCGGACAATCCTGCCTCACCGCTGACACCGAAGTTATTATAAATGGAATGGAAAGTAAGTGCATGGAGTGGACATTAGATGTTTTCCTGGGTTAATTATTCGTGTCACCCATCACGTGACACACATGCAACATTTAGCACGTCATTGGATGGAAAATGTCTCGCCCGCTGGTTTCGACATCATTGAAATATTTTTCTAATGTTGCCGTGATATTTATTAGTGATGCACCGAAACAGCTATTTTTATATTCGGCCGAAACCGAATATTCGGCAAAAGTTGCCGAATTAACCGAAACTAATTTTGGTATCCATCTCTTTAAACACAATAAATTTAAACAAAATATGTGCTGGGTTGGAACTAATCTTATCATACAGCCTTTTTTGGTCTTCTGTGCCAAATGCTTAAAGTTGATTTTTATCATTTCTGTGAAAATAAACAAATGAAACGAACATATTCGTACATTTTGAACAATGATTCTAACCTTTTCTAAACTTCGGGTATCAGCGTTACATGCAGTAAAAAAGTTTCGGTTTCGGCCGAATTTTGCAGAAATATTCGGCCGAAACCGAATAAATTCGGCAAACTGAACTTTCGGTGCATCCCTTGTTGCAATATTTATGTTGGATTTGAATCCAAAATGTTAAATCAAGCTTTTCCATCCTCACATGTTTCGTGTGATGGCTTACCTGCCTCGGTTGACATTATCTTTTGAAAGGTCACAAACTTGGAATGTAAACAACAATTATTGCCCACAACGGTTTCTCTGCCCTGGACAAAGTGATTTTGATACTGCTGTAGAAACCACAGCATACAAACGATGTTGCAATTCAAAGGGTGTTGAACAATCCATTTGTTGAAACTAGTTATCTTTTGTGACACGTTTCAGCAAAACATTCTCTCTCGCCACTTGACCATAGGAACGTGATACATTATTTAAGATCCCACTTATGGTGCGAATAAGTGGAAGCTTCCATGTAATGAAGATGGGACAAAATTATCAAAAAGTCAGTACTTGCCTTTTTGTTTAACCTGTTGTGTGGCTTGGAACCACATACGGGACATTTGAAGTAGGGATAGGCCGGAAAGAAAATTAAATACAAACAAAACCATATGTTAAGTTCAACACGGTCTTGTATTTGCAAGGAGGGCGCAGCGATTTCTACGCATTGTGCTTCGAAAATGACATAAGGCTGATTTTATTCACAAGAAAATTTCACATTAAGAAACTGCTTTGTTCAACCGCGTGCGCCCGACCCCGGATAAATCTGGCTAAATATTCATTTCAATATAATAAGGTTGAAAACGAATACATTTAAAAAGCAGCCCAGCTATCCGGAGCAGTAGGGAGGGTAATCGAAAAAACCTTAAGCAGGAAGAGGTCGTGTTTCGCCTAATCGTTATTGGCTGTTCATGTCACACCCGATTACCCAGTCTGACATTCACATTGCAATCCGATAGCTTTCCGGAGTTGCTCTGGACTAGTAAGGTCATTTGCTCTTCATTTGCCATTGAAGAGGTGAAATCGAACATTGATTAACCCTAGCGGACGCTTATATTAAACTTGCTTCACCTTTCCACACGTGTTAAGCCCGCTGCGCTGTAAGATTTTGTTGAACAAAAACATGTTTCAAATCATTCTCGCCGTAACGTGTTGTTGGTATTCACACAACAAGTAATTAGTAAATGTGAGTAAATTTATCAATGTGTTTGGCTTGAAGTTATTTGCAACCATTCTCCACGTATTCCCGGTATAGGGTCACGCCTTGCAGCTTCGTTAAATTGCCCACTTCGATTAAATCACACGGCATGTTCTGGGTGTTTATTGGGTACGACGCGACAGGCGACTCGCGACAAGCGACTGCATCAATTATGCAAATCCTGGAGATAAATATTTAATCTTGGTATCTTGCTTTGGTGTTTAAAGGAGCTTCAAAGAGCGGAGACTTTCAACCACACCTCTCATTACCTGTTATTCAACAAGCTTCCTTTATAGAACTAAATGATTTATAATAGGATATTCGTTAAGTGAAACCAGGCATTCCCAAACTTTTGCGATCACGACCAATTTCTATGTACCACGTTTATTGCTCATGTGTGCGATAATTTTGTTTGCAAAATAAGAACGATTTGATTTGCATAACAGGTAAAAGCACTGATCTGAGTCGCTTACCGTAGCGCGCGTTTTCATTGTCGTGACAACATTCCAAAACACTTATTCGCAGCGCGAGTCGTCTTGGGTTCGTGCTCACAAGAATGCAGAGGAGGAGCTGGTAGAGGTTGTGATGATGTCATCGAAATATTGGAAAGGTTGGTCGAACAAACAGAAGAATATCCAATCGAGTTCAACGTGACGCGGTGCGCTGTGACGTGTTGTGATAACGAAGATTTCTGCAACAAACTGCCCGGCATTGAACTTCCCAAACCGAAGCCAAGTAAGTGCACTCAACCGTGGCATGATTGCGTCAAACAATCCTCCAGAATGTTGGGATACGTCCTCCACTTTCTTCGAATACAAGTCTTGTGCCGGGGTTCCAACAGAGTTGCGAACTCCATTCCTACCTCAAATGCAAACTTGTTTATAATCTGCACAGGCAACATGATGTGCTACAGTGGGATGAGTAGAAGTAACCCCACCCAAGGAGTGTGGAGTGATGACGTCAAACCGATGCGGTGTCTTGTTAATGAAGAACTTGGGCCCGAGACGTCATGCTTGAAGGCAACCATCACGGTGGACGGGGGAACCCCCCAAAGTAAGTGCCTTTTTTCTGGTTGTCAAGTCTAATGAAAACGAATTGCTCAAGTCTCGGCGTTCGAAGTAATACAATGGATCGAATATTAACAAAAAGCTGAATCCGACAGGGAATGAAACCTTCAAAAGGTTGAAAAATTAACACAAACTCATGTCCACCTATTACAAGTGGCGCTTGGATTTACAACATATGCTGAGTCATCACGATATTTCGTCAGGTGACTTGACAAATAAACTAGTTAACGTTGGATTTCTGCGGTAACTTTCCAACAATTCAATCTGATAGAAACATTTGTGTGACGTCATATCCTCTGTGTCACGTGGACCGATTGTCCCTTTAATCACATTTGGCGTTCCAGAACACAACATGTCCATTATTGGACATCACTTTTTGATCGATAATCACGTTAAATTGAGGCAGAGGCAACAGTAGGACAGGGGTTAGTGATATCGCCTGATGCTAATGCGCCACCAGTGTCCAAACACAAAAGATTGTTTATTGCGAAGTTCCGCTTCACCTTCAATTTATCTGAAAGTTTGCAATCAATCGGATAGTTTGACCTTGCTGCGTTGACCTTGCCTTTCTGTAGGTACCGTCAATGTATGAAACATACGTAGCCAACACACGGGTCACTTTAGGTCGGGGATTTATTCTTTCATTAACTTTATGACCTTCCCGTTTCCTCCTGCGTGATAAGATTGACTGAAGTACTCAGGTTGATGCTATTGTCAATTTGACAGGGAAACGTCCATAACTGTTCGGAAGTTATCAGTACGACAGTTTATATCGTGGTAAACGAGCGTGAGATAATGAAACGACAAGCTTCCCACTAACAAATTATCTGACGTCATCTGTAGAGCAACTGTGCATCACCAAAAATAAATGTAAAAGCTGTTAATCCGCATATGGATTTTTGGGTTTAACAAAAAAAAGAGTCTGTATGGTTACCGTGAGGGATGTTGTTGCTTTTCCGCGTTTATAAGCAGTCATCCAACAGCACGCGTAACATAAGACACTTTTCCCACAGCAACTGGAAGCATGTTGTTATATCAATGCCAACCCACGGTTGTTTGTAACTCGTTTACGTGCGACTTGATGATGAGAACATTGCCGGAGTATATGAGAAGGATTGTAACTGACTGTTCGTCTTCGTGCTGTACTGGGAACCTCTGCAACCGATCGAACACACTTTACGTTCCGACATTTTGTTATCTTGCATTTCTGCTTGCGTCTTTGTACGTTCCTTCCTTGTTGAACTGAAAGGTTTTTAAATTTATTTTTTGAAGCAAATACATCGCTTTAATTAGCTGCCAGTGAAATGTTCATTGTTTTGTGCCGCACGACTTCTGTAGAATTGATAAAAATATTTGACCACTAAATTGTAAACTTTTACATTATTTCCAAAACGATGTCATTGAAAAATGTTGCAAACAGTTTTTCATTTGTGCATTAACATGAGTTGATGTCGAAGTTTATTGGTTCGTTCTTTCCCGCCAAAACTGTGCACGTGTTTCATCTTAAATGCACCAAAGGTTATCGCGGACATAACATCGTCTCAACTATTACCAGAATGCGTTGCATTAAATGTGTTTTTTAATATTTTATTACTGCAAACGTTCTGTTTCGTAACACGCGCCCGTATAGTTAATATACGCACTTTAATTATTGTACTTTAATTCGAAAGTGTTTGTTTCAAAGCAAGCCTACACCGGTCGTATTGCGAGCGCAACAAACAGTTGATACGAGCTTACAGAAGTTCACCAAAAATATTATTTTTTTGTTTATCAGTGCCTAACATGTTTACAAGGTCACGTGTGATAGCTGAATAATGCTTGTTCTCTTGTGTACGATTCATACCGCATTTTTATTAAATTGTTTAATTAAAGTCTTTGTCTTCTTTACCCAAGTGTGACTCAAATATTTTGCAGAAGGAATTTGTGCTACTTTCACGACCCCAAGAGATAAAAGTTATTTTTACATGAAATATAATTTATTATGTACAAGCAGTTTGCTGTTTGTAAAAAATATATATTCTGACAACTGCTCCACAGCGTCATCTCGTGGTGAAAAAATAATTTATATTGAAGTTGGATTCATGGGGATTATCTGGTTCATGCAGAGTCCAAACAAAACAGAAAAGGTTTTTTTCACTCGATAGTTTTGTAACGCAATGGCAACAAAACTGTGACAATAGTTTTGACAAAAATAATAAATGCTCACGCCGCACATAGAAATCAAACAAGATCAGCGGCAATTTCATGCTTGAATGCTCACGAAATGAAACGCGCCAGTGATTCGCCATGGGCTTCGAAACACAATGCACAGGATTGCTTGCTGGAAATTCGTGGGTTTAGCGTGTGTCTTGTATCATTTAAATGCGATATTAAGATTTTTCTGCGGAAATATAGTTGAAAGAAGTACTCAGTTAATCGGAGAGAGAATTAGAAATTGCCTCATTTTTAATTAGAGCCAGTCAACGATTTAACCGATGGTTTTACGTTTATTTAAGCAATGCTGTTGATATTTTGAGTAAGATGTTTAGATTTCTCTCAGTGTTTTCAGGAACACAAGTTTATGTACTTGTTGTTATCAGTAACTGCCGGTTGCTCTCCAGAAAAGGCCCCGGGCGAAGTAACCGCGGGATCACAGCTGAATTATTCAAGTTAATGTAAAGGTGGAACGGAATAGTTGTTATGGTGAAGCACTGTGAGCGATGTGTGCCAGCATGAATTCCATCGCAAGCCAAGCTCGGCAAGCCAGTCTTACCGATGTTTTGTTATTTACACAGCATTAAGTACACAGTGACGTCACGCCAGACCAAACCCTCTCGTTATGTCGGTGATGGAATTTAATACCTGGAACCATAAGGTAAGGACTTGACCCGACAGAAATTGTGTAGTTTGCTCTGATGCAGCCCAGATAACAACACGAAACGACACAGTTGCGTTCAGATATGTTGTTTACACAGTTTGTTTGAAGTGAAAGTGACTGAGTCAATGGAACGTATCCAATCAACAAAAATGGAATTCGACAAGATTAATGAGCTGTAGTTATTAAGTTCCATAAGGCAGTTAATAACCTGCTGAGGTAGCTATCGTAAATCGCTTTACATGAAATAGTTTCGGAAGCAGATCCAGTCAGGTTTAAACCTTACTTCTTCACAGGACAAAATTAGGTCAAAATGAAAACGATAGGTTGGGGCATCGTCCAGATACCACTTGTGAGTCACTATCGTGTGTGTTGCTGCATAAAGAGAGACCTTCTGACATGCGTGACTGGAACAGGATGGAAAATGTTTGTAAGTACAAATCAACCGGGAAATCAACGTATTTCTATATTAAAAGTTAAGCGTTGTGCGTTGCCAACGTTTGAAAAAGGGCAAACACTTCGGTTTACGGTATAGTTCCGCTTTTGGTGATGACTTATAAAAACTACAGTAATTTTGTTTAAACCGTCGTAAAACTTTCACTAACACATGGCGATAAAAGTTGCAGGAAACATTTCCACTATTTGCTTTGCAGTTACAAAGCACACTTCGAATACTTCTACTAACTATGTGGGGAATGAACAAAATTGATTACAGTCTGCCACAAACAGGTTTGTGGCGGATTTTTAATGATTTTACATTGTGTAAAATTACACAGAAACACTGCACCCAATACAAAGTTTATGATGCAAACACGTGTTTTAGCCTAAAATGCTGGTTTTGATTAACTGTTTATACTGGTCGATGTGCCACATGTATTTAATTAAATACTACAGGATTGTTTTGTTTGTTTTCAAACAAAAGACTGCAATGCGTATCTGTGATGTAAGAATACAAATAAAGAATAGCTTTATTGTTTTTCAGCACATTTAATAATCGGAGTTTACGTGGAGTTAGCGATCCTGGGTTTACAAGTGCTTGACGGGATGTTCACCATATTTAGCGCTTGGTTTGTAAGTCAACTTGACCTTGGTATCGATGCGTGCAACTAAACCAGAGAAATTTGACACGAGTAAAACGTGGGAAGATTGAACAATAGTTGGGCGTTGAAATAAACTTCACTGGGTCTTCTTAAACTAACTTGCGAACACAAAGTTACAAATTACCTGGTGATGCCAGTATTCTATCAAACAACGCCCGTTGTTAAACGGGGCTTTAATTCCCTTGTGATTGGATATTGGGGAATATTACCAACTTTAATGAGGATATACTGACCATTACTGTTATTAAATCGACCGCGGCACAGTTGAACTAATCCGATTATAAATGTTCGGTCGTTTACATGTAATTGCAAAACCTTGTACCATTGACTGACGTTCAATCTATTAATGTTGTGCAGGAGAACATGTACATGCTTTACCCAGCCCTCGTTGTGATCCCACTCTCATTTCTAGTCGATATTTTGGTGAAGGCGACATGTTATGGCGGTTTATTTTTGTGGCCAGTGGTAAGGCAACGTGTGTTTCTATGTTCATGAATCCCTGTTTTGCCTCAGTACCAGGCTCAGTGCATAACCCCATAATATTTAACAATATTGGAAGAATATTTTTGTGTATGATTGACTTTTACTGCAGTAAAAGTATGTGGTGTTGTTAAAATACAAGACTGGTTATTTAACGACAACAAAATGTTCAATACATAAAACCTCCTACAGCACTGTAGGTTTACCAACAACCCCCAAATCATGACAACTTTCCACAGGAAGTGTTTTGTGATTTCAGGTAACGTCGTTTGGTGTCTTTTCGTTAGTGGAGGTTTGGCTTCGGTATTTCACGCTGGTGAGTCGGCTTTGTAGTTTTTTCGTGAGCACATCGAACAATTATTTCGCCATGTTCCTTTAAGCATCTCCTCACAAACGCGATGATCATCAAATCTGTCCAGTTAGCAAATCAACACAAATATGCCTGGACCCAGAACTCAAGGTTGTTGAACTGACCTGACAACCTATTGCGCAATTAACTTATGCGAATACGCGCGATGTAAAACATGGGGTCAGCAAACAAATTTCCAAATCACGAAATGTACATTTCCTCCATGTGTTGAAATGGCAAACGTCACAAACTTGAATGTGCTAGATTGTCTTCACAATCCATGTCTAACTTTCATACCCTTCGTCACCATATTCGTTTAACTTACTTCAACCGGTTGGCAAAGCTTGTAACTTTCTTTTTCAAAATGAACGTCCCGTAAGCTCTAAAATTTGTTTTTTATCTTATTCCAGCATGAAACACTTATGATTTTTCTTGATTTGTTGATAAAGAAAAAAGACATAACGAAATTTTACTGTTATTCAAAATGTCCACAGCTCTATTGTTGGATCACAATCATATCCTTCATCTACTATTCAAGAGGAAAAGAATATCCTTTCGCAAAAGAGGAGAAGGATGAGAATCGAGGAAGACGCTCATCGTCAGTGAGGAATCCGTTCAGCAGATCATCAACCTTATCGAAAAGAGGAAGGAGATCTTTTCTTCTGAAAGCAAAGCCAGATAAGGAGGAGATAACGGATGACCACTCATTACTCCATGCTTCATCCCATTCCTCATCTTCTCACAGTCGTCATGGGAACAGCAATGACCAATTAGAGGTCGAAAGTTCACGAGCTTCAGAGCCGCTTATAAACCCTATAGACTCTCTCTCTGCCGGCCCCAACCAACCCCCTTCATCTGTTGGGGAACCCCCAGTGGTCCCAATAAGGATCAAAAGGAAAGGGGGTTTTGTTCCAGATTTCCTTAAAAACCAACAACCAGAAGCTCGATCAGAATATATCTCAAAGGTAAAATCTTAATCTTAACTAACAGCTGGGAGTTTAAACCTGAATGTTATCCAAAATATCTTTCTGTAAAGTTACTGATTCTTTCCTTGTTGGTGAAATACCACTGTATTCTTGTTTCATAAAAGAAACGTAAAAGTAACCTTGGTGGCACTATGGCATTACAAACTACAACAAGCAATAAATAAAGTCACAAACCATGATAAACATTTCTTGGAAGATATAGGAGGGAGCACATTTTAAAATTAATAAACTCTCTCAAAACTGATAATCCCCAAGAAAGCATTTTGTCCTTATGTAAAAAGGCCTTGCCTAAGTCTTGGCAAATGGCTCGGAACACTTACTTCTAGCTGATGAAAAAAAATAACCAATATTGAGCATTTGAGGTTTCATATTTTGTAATATTTAGAAACAAGCATATAACAAACCAAGCAAGCAGCCAACACTCCCACGATCACCACCAGTTGGAATCACAAATAAAAGGAAAACAACAGTAGGTTGAAAATATGCTCACCATAAACACCAAACTATATTTGAATTTATGATTGCAGGAATCGGAAAACGTATCCACAGCTTCTCTCAACCATTATAAGCCAGATTCGTTTTTTGTGTGAAATAACTTTGTTTTTTTGCATTTGGCAAAATACTTATATTTCATTAAATTTGCCGTTTTTTAACAGAGTTTTAGTTAGGTGCAGCTTGTACATAAACTACCTTGTCATTTTATGCAAAGTCTGTTACTCTGTTTTAAAAGTCATTGTGAGTATGAAGTAATTTGAATGAGGAACACACGCACGTTACCAACCCAGCATGTAGTGTAGAAGACATCTTATTTTGACTTGCCTTTAATATTGTTCGTGTCACGCTTTTCAATTTTGCGCAATTGTTTTTTCTTCATTCTTTTAATTTTTGCAGTGTTCTTAATCTAAAAAAAAAAACGTATTATACACATATTTAATTATGACTCTCTACAGTGCTGCAACCAAAGCAGAGAAGTTACTCAACATACATCCCCTAAGGTTTCAAAACATATTAATGCTGAGATAAACTAACAACAAAATACTTGTACACAACCATATTTTTGTATTGTAAACATTTAATAAAACAGACTTTTTCAAAAAGTGTTGACATCTTACAAAAAAATCTGAATAAAAAACTTACAACTTCAACGATTTCTGATTTCCGCTGATTTTCCTCTTTCCGTTTTCTGTGTTCTTCCACACGTTGTCTGTGCAGAAGTTTTTGTTGCCTAAAAAGCATATTTAAGGATGATTAAATGTAATGTATATGTGTGTATGGGATAGTGGGGTCAAAACACTCAAAACACTTATATACACATTAGAACAGTTAAGCCAGAAAGTGAACAATTTAAGGATCTTAATTTTTTATTTTCTACATAAAATCCCATAGTATTCAAAATGAAGATTGTTTCTGATTTTACCTTCTAGCCTCAATCACTCTCTCTTGGTAATGTTTAACTGCAAGCTTTTCAGCTCTTTGCAATTGTTTCTTTTGCCAGCTTGATCGAAGCGGTTTATCCTTTGGAAGGGATGAAAATCTAAAAACGTTTTCTTGGGTAAGAAATATGCCTGTTTCCACATGATAAATTTATCAAGTATTATTTACTTGCTTAAGGTCAATTATCAACAAAACACAGTTCAGAAAAATTGAACATCCCTCTAGTTTGTGAATTGGTATGAATTAACAATTTCCGTAAAGGCACCTGCTAATATTTTTCGATTTCCACCATCTTCCAGACTTGGGGACTCCTTTTGCTTCTAGCGGTTTTATAACATCTCCACCCACATCTTCCACGGCCATTTTCAGAGACGCAATGTATCTTCCGAGTGTTTCTTGGCTCTTGCCAGCAAAACTACCAACGTGCGCGCAGGTTGTTTATATCCCATTCGAGGGCTGTTAACGTACAATTAAGTTTTAGAAAACAAGAATTATTGCAGTAATATGTAAAGTAGCAATAATAAGAATGAAGTTAAATTCAAACTTTTTAATTTTTTTTGCCCAGACAATTTAATGAATTAACAAATAAAGGCAAATATAAGGCAGGTAAATTGTTTTACCGGAGCAGAGGTCATTGCATCTTTGGTGCCGGGTAAAACAACATAAAAGTTCCACTGAGTTGGAACATCAATTTAACCAAGCTTGGTTTGGCTTTTGTCCTTTCTGCTGTCATAAAGTATTTTCCATAATGGCTCGGGTTTTGGTTGGAGTAAAACGGGTAATTGACTATGCAGTTAAGGTAAGTTTTTTGTTTTAGAATATGCTAGTTGAAAATTATCACATATATTTTGGCAGATTCGAGTTAAACCAGACAAAATGGGTGTTGTAACTGAGGGGGTGAAGCATTCAATGAATCCCTTTGATGAAATTGCTGTGGAAGAAGCCATTAGGTATTTCAATTAACTGGCTTTGTGTGATTACTGTGTATTGGACAGAATGACATGTCACAATTTCATGGCGATCCGCTCAAAAACACCAGTTTTTGTGCACAAAATCTGCACAATAAATTGACGCAAAATTTTTGCAAGCAAGGTTTTGAATGATTTGTTTGTGCAGACTCCGGGAGAAGAAAGTAGCAAGCGAAGTTGTTGCTGTGACATGTGGACCAACTCAAAACCAGGAGACCCTGAGAACTGCATTAGCAATGGGTGCAGATCGAGGCATTCATGTTGAAATACAAGGAAAAGATTATGACACCATGACTCCACTTCATGTAAACTATGGTTTTGTTTATTTTTAATTGTTTTGTTCATTATAAGTGTAATTCATATTTTTAACTGTTAAAAGTCAATTACAGGTGTCCAAAATATTGGCAAAACTTGCAGAACAAGAAAAAGCAGATTTAATAATTTTGGGAAAACAAGCTATTGATGGTGATTGTAATCAAACAGCTCAAATGACTGCTTCAATACTAGATTGGCCTCAGGTATGTTCTATATTTTAGGTGAATTTCAAAACATAGGAATAATCAATACATGTGTACCCACAACTGCATGCAGGCTGTAATATTAAAAATCAGTTTATCAGAATGTGTACTTTAAGTATTTTGTGTAGAAATAGATTGGCAACCACAAATACATGTATATTTATCCTATGTTGATGTGTTTAGGGGACATTTGCTTCAGAAATAAAGGTTGAAGATGCGAAGTTAACCGTGATTCGTGAAATTGATGGAGGCCTTGAAACTGTGGAACTTAAGATGCCAGCTGTTGTTTCAGCTGATTTGCGACTTAATGAACCAAGATATGCAACCCTTCCAAACATAATGGTATTTGCAACAAATCAGTTTATATTAAGTATTTTTTTCCGGGGCATATTTTTTTGTTCAGTACTTAATTAAAGTTATGCCACAAATTGTTTTATCTGCTATGTAAATAATTGGGTAAGATGTTCTGTATTGTGAACATCAATAAAATTTGTCATTAAACTGTAGAGGTTTTTTAACTCCTGCCTTTATTTGTTAATTTGATGTTGCAATATTCCAATAGAAAGTGCTTTAACCCAGTTGAATTATGCCTGTATTGCAATTTCTTGGTATTCTGAAAACATGTCAACAGAAAGCAAAAAAGAAGAAAGTTGCGAAGGTCTCCCCAGCTGACCTTGGAGTTGAAATGAAATCCAACCTTGAAGTATTGGAAGTGGTGGATCCCCCGGAACGAGAAGCCGGAATTAAAGTTGAAAATGTTGAAGAATTAGTAGGGAAACTGAAGGATAGTGGTGTTATTTAAATTTACCTTAGCATCTTCATTTCAAAATATTTAATCATTTTGTGCAGCCAATAATTTTTTGCAAATAAAAGGTTATAATGTTGGTTTCCAACCTAAGCCTGTTCAATTTGTGTGAAGGCAAGTCTAACTATCTCAATTCACTAAATAAATTGTAGTTAGTAACTACTTTGTGTTAGACCAGTGGTTCCCAAAGTGGATGCGGGCGCAATCGTACGGGAGGTGCTGGAGACTAAATTGGTGAGGGGGCAATTTTTCTCTCCTATAGCATAAGTCAGTGTTTCCCACCTGGTGGTACGTTTACCACTAGTGGTATATGAACGCATTCCAGGTGGTACGCAAGCACCTTTCTGTAATTTTCTCAGCTCTTACTTGGTAGAACGTGCAATAATTGACAAGCAACAAATAAATTCGTTATGTATTTTGTCTGTTCTGTTGGGCGTTGTTAAATGACTAAGGTGTTTTGGTGGCGGTACAGATAAAAAGTTTGAGAAACACTGTGTTAGACTGATTGCAATGTAATTACGCACAACACACATAGCAGCAAGGATTGAACTTGGAAAAAAATGCACCGATATATGTACATTATTCACTGCTATAAATGTTTCCTTTACACACATCTAAAATTTTGTGTGAAATGGATACTGGGGGCTTGGTTTTGAATCAAGATATGGACAATATCTATGTCCAGTTTCAAGGTCCTTTATTTTCTTCATATCTTCATCAGACAAACTAAAATTAAATATATTTAAATTATCTTTAAGTCTTTGAGGATTGATTGATTTTGCCAGAACAACATGCCCTTTCTCTATTTCCCAACGAAGCAAAATCTGAGCAGGAGTTCTTCTATATTTGGCGGCTAGTTCACTGATAAGTTTGTCATTGAGAATATCTGGATCATGAGGTTTTAGCCTGCCACCCAGTGGCCGAAATGCTGTCAGAACAATATCATTGCTGGTGCAAAACTCCCGCAGTTGATCTTGCGGCAAGTAAACATGGGCTTCTACTTGATTTGTCACTGGTTTGATCTTGCAGTTGTTTAGAACTTGCTGTACTTGATCCTTGTTAAAATTTGAAACTCCAATTGAGCGAGTTAGGCCAAGATCAACACACCGCTCCATTTCTTTCCAAGTAAGTTTTGGTTCGATATCATCAAAGACCGGTTTCCCATCTGCATCATATTTTTCATCACCACTCACTTTTTTGCCGTCAATTGGTGTCCTGCAGACAGGTGAATGAATCAGGTACAGATCCACAAATGACATGTTGAGATTCACTAAACTCTGCTTCAGAGCTGGCACAACTAGTTCTGGGCGGTTGCAAGTATTAGGGAGTTTCGTCACCACCTGAATTTCATCCCTAGGTATGTTGAATTCCGCAATGGCGTCATTGATTGCCCTGCCAACATCTGACTCGTTTTTATAGAAGAAAGCTGTGTCAATGTGCCTGTAGCCAATTTCCAACGCATACTTTACTGCCTCATAAACCTCTGAACCAAGACCGCGGTAAGTTCCCAGGCCCAGAGAAGACAGATGCAACCCATTGCTTAACTTTACCAACGGTGATAAGTTCGACATATTTATGGAAGTTTTACTCCTTCAACCAATTAAAAATAGTGGCTGTAACGAAAAAATATCCAGTTCATGACAAACGCATCAGGTGGTTTCCCCAGTGAAAATATTTGTGCAGCCAACCGTAAAATAATTCAAGGTGTTTTTGCAAAATTATATAAAGATGTGTTTTTTTAATACTTTTTATGTTTAACTTGTCTGGTTATTTATCTTGTGTTATAGCTAAAACGACATTTTTCGTGATAAACATTGGCACCGTGTATTGCACATACATTTATATTTTCCACCGTGGTGTTAAAATGTTGTACGATTTTGCGCAATGAAAGCATTAAGCTCTGCTTTATGATCCAAAATGGCCACAATCAGCAAGACCGAATTCACACAACGCTGCGAGGAGTTTATTTTGGCTTCTGATTGTTGCAGAGATGGTTGGGAGAGCAATCTAATCGATTTACAAAACTGCCCTGTAGTTATGAAAAAGTCAATTCATAATCCAAAGAAACTTCCCAAAGACGTATTACTGTACGAATGTCACATCGTGTACAGTGAAAGTTATGCAAATCCAGTTCTTTATTTCAACATTTGCACGATGGAAGGGAAAAAGTTGTCTTTGGAGGAATGTTGGAAAATTGTCAAGTCACAGCAACCACATGGGTTTTCAGACGACCACAAGTGGTCAACGGTGACCCAACAAGAACATCCAGTCCTGCATCAACCATTTTTTGTACTGCACCCTTGTCACACTTCAGAGTTCATGCAAGCGTTTCAAAACAATTGTAACTATATTTTGGCATGGTTAAGTGTAACATTACCTGTAATTGGTTTAAGTATTGACACAGATATGTATTTTGACCAGTTTTTTGCTGGTGGAAGTTCAAAACAATTATGACCGCTTGCCTAACTGTTTTTGACAGGTCTGTGTAATTGGTATAATGGCTTACTCCTTGGGTCGTGCGATTCTAAGCAGACATGTTTGTAAACTGGCAACCCAAGCAACAGAAACCAATGCTGTATCCACACTAGGTAGTCAATGTATGAAGAAAATAAAGTTTCCACTCGCCATTACAAAACCCACAACTTTTTTTGCCTATAACTACTCTATTAAACACGATACTCCAAATCCACTTGCTGAAGACAGTGCAGGAGAATCTGATAAAGAGAACCAAGATATTGATGTTAAATCAGTTATTTTGGATCAAGCCCTTGATTTTGTTGATGCTTATGGTTGGTCTCGAGAAGCAATATCTAATGGGGCAGAAGCTGCTGGTTATGCTGGGGTGGCAGAGGGAATGTTTGGAAATGGAGGATCAGACCTGGCGTTGTACTTTGTTAGGAAGTGCAACGAACACTTTGAGGAGTACTTACAATCTGAAGGAGAGAAAATTGTTGACAAAACAGACAAAGCCACTGTAACTGCCTTCCTGCGTGATGCAATCGAGTTCAGACTTCGCATGATTATTCCGTACATAAACAAATGGCCTCAAGCAATGTCAGTACTGCTTCACCCAAGTATACTAATCAGCAGTATGGATGAACTGGCCAGAATGGTGGATGATGTTTGGTATTACGCTGGTGACACTTCTTTCGATATGAACTGGTATGCGAAACGAGGAGTGCTTACAAAACTGTACGCGAGCACCCAACTGGTCATGCTAACAGATCAATCCCCCGATTTTCATGACACATGGCAGTTTCTTGAAAGAAGGTAATGATCACATAACTGTACACAACTTTAAATGCATGGTTATACTTTTCTAATGAAAAAATAAAATGTGTATCAGTGGTAGATGAATATTCATTGAAATAACAAAGCAAGGTTAATATCTCACTGTAGTATATAAACGAACTGTGTTTTTTTACAGACTGAATGACATGGAGAGAATGTCTGAAGTATCTGACAGCATCCAGCAGGGTGGAGAAACACTTTCGGAAACTATTTTTGCCGGGTTTACAGTCCTTCGAAACATCACAGGCTTCGGAGAACAAAGACGCTAATTTATTATTGAAATAAATTGCATACAATCTTGCACAATGTGAACTTAAAAATATGATAAACTGCCTGTACATTTACATGATAATTTAGCTTTTCAAACAGTATGCCAGCAAATTATTGCAAAAGAAATACATTTCCATTCCATATGTAGCAGCACTAGATGTTTATTGGGATTTAACATAAACACGGAGCAGCTAAAAATTGTTTGCACTTTTTCGTCTTGCATTGAAAGTATGGAGTGCTTGCAGCAGTTTTCAATCAAAAACATTACACAAGTGCTTTTATAGCAACCTACATTTTTTTAACTAAAGACATGTTTGTACAAATGTTTTACACCAACCAGAAAACATTATCTTGTCTTTAGGTTAAACCAAACTCCTCTAAAATACTTCTTGTTGCTTCAGCCTCTTGGTTTTCTTCTTGGAGGGCATCAGCATTTTCCACAGCCCGCAAAACTTTGTTTTTGGAAGACTCTTGTATCTCTCCAGCCAGCAGAAATTCATCCAGAATAAAATAAGCTTTCTCAAAGTTAAATATTATGTCCAGTTCACAAACACTTCCAAAGTATTTGTCAAGAATTTCCACATAGCGGTGAATGACCTCCAATGCCAGAAGTTCATTATCACTGTCCTCAATAGCACAGCAAAAGAAAAGTGATGCGTACCTTTTGTAAACAACCTGGAAACAACGAAATTAAGTTAATAGTACAACAAGACAGTTCAATGTGAAACAACACACTTTTTATAAGTTATTGAATTGGTAAATATCAAATTATAAACCGCCCATAGTTCTGTGCATTAAGTGGTTAAATACTTGTCCTCAAATTATTACTTTGAAATCTTTCCAGTCAAGAAAATTGCACATTTTGGGCCGTCGGTTGAGAACAATTGAGACCAAATCCCGGAGAATTTTCTTCTTCTCTTTGTCTCCAATCGCATGAAACCATTTCTGTAGCCGGACTTTGCCTTGCCGGCTGAACAAAAGCATAAATTTCATCATTTTGCCGAATATTATTAACTTCCAACTTCCACAAACAATTTCCGAAAACAGCTCAGAGTGACTACTTTTACATGACTGACAACAGATTAAACATTTTCGAGTCTTTTAGATTTCTGTCACAAATCATGCTGGAAAAATTCTAAACATTGTTGTACTTAAATAAAAATATCAAAAAAGTTTTAACATAAACTCTGTTTATTTAACTGTTTGTTTTTAAATTGGTCATCTTTTTATTAAAACCAAATATATGCCACTGTGTGTTGTGTTAAAGTTATATTTGCTTGTGGTTTTGGGAATAGAAGTCTTATTGAAAATATATACCGGCCAAATTAAAGTGTAGTGTAATTAGCGTTACCATATCAGATAATGCGTGATTTGTAATATTTGCGTTGACTATTTTTTGAACCCAACAACATTTTTATGGTTTCCAGACACAACAAAGTGTTGCAACCTACGGGTTTGCTTTTGCCCCAAAATGCCAACCTCGTTTGACGTCCTACAAGGAAACTCTGAAATAGCATGATGCACATGGTGATCAGCAATTACTTATACGTAGGATGTAACAAAGCGTAACAACCAAAAGAAACGAACATTTAAGAACTTTTTTACATGTCTCTGTGTCGCACTTTTGGGAAGAAAAATGTTTTTCCATACCAGAAATAATCCTACAGCAACCTTTAATTCGGTACCTATTTATCAAAAGATGTTATTTAAAAAATATATATTTACAATTTTCTATGGAATCCAATAAAGAAAAGAGAAACTAAGTTATTTTGCTCTGTATTGAAAAAAGTGCAAAATTTGTTAGAAAGTTTTTTTCATGCCTTTGCAAACGCCATTTACCTTGAAGCTGTGGAAAAAATGAAACACGACCGCTAGCACACAAAAGTACAAAAGCAATGCGATATGCGAATATGTTTTACGAACCGTATGACGCTCATTATCTTATTGTTTGCGAAAACCGGGCAAGTTTGGATCTGTAGGACGATGTATGACAACGGGAACTTCACCAACTCAATATATTTTTCTTCTGTCACGCTGTGCGCGGACTCTTTAACGAACAAGACAACATTTTACATTGGACATGGAGGAGATCGATAAGGTTTTGAAATTAATGTTTGTTGTCAGTTTGCGCCGCGTTCATTAAACTGTTTTTCTTTCAACAATAGCTTCGAGTGGAATTGGATACATGGAAGCATAAGGTAGGCCTATGTTGTGAAGCAATGTTAACTGTTAATAACCTCAACGTACCCCTCTCATCCTGTTGTTAAGGTTGGTAAAGTGAGGGAGGTAAGGGATGATCTGCTTGAGGAAATAAACCTTCGTTCACACCGAGTATGGGATGGGAGGCGTCACACAACCCGAAGTGATGTAAATAAAAATGTTGCGCTTGAATTCTTTACTATTTTAATCAAATTCCAGGCTAAGTACGACCCGAGTGAATATATGAGGGAAAATCTCATACAAACCATCAAAGAAATTGAGAGAAATGAGAGGAGGTATCGGATCGAAGCAAGAGGTCTGCATTCCAAGGTTAATTTTTTGTAACGGTTGTTTTAACCGGTGCTGAAATTATTCTTGTTGTCAAGGCAACGAATGAAACTTGATGCCGCTTTGTGCTTTTGCGATTTTGTTGGTTTTAGCCCAGACTAATCTACTTTAGTTATCATATTGTTTAGTTTAAAAACATTGCTAGTTTCGATGATGCAACAGTTCCGTACTGACTATTTTGTTTGTGTTTCAGATTAACGTCATGGATGAGCAGCTGTATTATCTACGTCACAATCGCAACTCCAACTAACTTGTGGAAACAATGTACACAGAAATCGTATACCATATTTATTGCGTCAAAATGTACAAATACACTTTCACCACACGGGGCGATATAAAGCCATGCGTCATGTGCCGCGTCACGTGGTTGACGACAGTTATGTTCATCACGAGGAAATGAATTGAGTCCCTGTTGTTAATTATACAGGGCAACAAACTCAACTCACTGCCAAATCATGACATTCGTTCGATCAGAGCAACCAATGGTTGACGTCCACGTGTCACGCTTGTAAACGATCTTGAAATAGTTAAGCAAGGACGGGGGCAAGTATGAGTGGCGGGGACTGGGGCTGGGTAGGCTGAAGGTCACATGAAGACAAAGCAAAGGTGTTATCAGGAAGGAAATTAATGCACAGTACTTTGATCCATATTTGTTACACGCACACACTCTAATGCTGCTAATTTTTGCAGCTATGTTAAAATTTTCCCATAACATTACTAACGGTCAACCAAGCTTGTTAGTTATCTTCAAAGTGGGGTAAATTGGCAACGACAATGCACGGAATACCTACGGAGCACTTTACATGTCACTTTAGCTTTAGAAGCCTTCCTAACCCCCAACCGAAAGCACGGCCTGAATCGCATGAACATTTTTCTAAACCTTACAAAGTAACGTTGGTAGAGCTTGTGAAGACGGCAGAATGATGATTAAAAGCTCTACCCTCACAGCAAAGAGCCATTAAACATCAATCATAGCCGTCCAACAGCAGAAATCCACTTTCCACTCGATGACAGGTTCGCGTAGCGTTATGGCAGGCAGGTAAGACCCTTTTCATGGTAGTAAAGGGCGCTAACTTGCTATCACTGCCATGTTGCCGCACGACATTTCAAACATTCCTGCATCTGAGTCAGGTTTGTTACGTATTGCCGAGCTTGAATCCTGAACTCTTATTTTCTGGGTCTAATTATGTCCTGACGTCGTTGCATAACCTGGTGGAAAATTGTTCGAAAACTTTATTAAAATCCAGTGAAATTTTCGACGTGAAATATTGTGGTGGTAATTCCGCTTGTGTACGGCATGGCAGGCAACCTAGACCCTGTGGTCGAACTGACACAGGGCGCTAACTTGCGATCACTGCCAGACAGTACGCGGATGTGTAACATTTCTATGACTTCCTGCTGATGGTTAGCGTTGCGCCCCCATGCGGCAGCCAGGTTAAACCCTTCGTATATTTTTGTACAAAGGGCCTAACTTGCTCGTACTGCCATATTTGGGCCAACTGTTAAACTCTACATGATCTTGCAGACATCCTTGGAGAGAACATTTGTGACCCCTCAAACAATAAACCTGAAAAACAAAAACAAACAATTAAAACATTGACGTCATCACTCCATTTCTGGGTTTAGTGGATGCAGCGCATGCGCAAGACACTCTATTAAAATGAATGGGTAAATTCAATTTTTTTCCGTGATTTTAAGAGAAACAATTGTGCTCAGTGAACCTTGACTGAACTGTTGCTTTCCTACAAAAACCAACGCCTTTTTATTGGCGTAACTCGTTAAACACGAGCCGCCATTATGAAGCGACAGAAACAGCTGGGCGAGAATATCCGGGTTTCAACAGGTGTGGGATTGTAAAGTTTAACGGGTATTGCATCCGACCGCTGGCCCGGGACATTCTGCTTGTTCGTTCCATCAGAAGCTGAGCCCGGTTTGTTTGTTCGCACGTACAACGAGCTTGTTATCAGCAGTTCGCTGCTAAGCGCTCAATAATTAACACACAATCATATGTGGGGGATCTCGCCGCCGAACGCCTGTGTCAACATTCTATAACGGTCGAAATGTCACCCAAGCGATTGGTGACGTGTGATGCATTTGCGCGGGGGTGGAATGAGAATATTCGAACTTTGCACCGAGACGGCAGCAATAATATCCCGGTATCAAACCGACCTGTGACACGAACTGTTACTAAATTCCAAACAGGCAATAGTTTAACGTCGTATAATTCCAACCAGTTATCGAGGTAAATTCAACATAACGAACTTTCCCCTCGTCTCAACCTCGCTTCAAAACAACAACTTTGCCTCCAATCCTTCTACTGGGTGATAGGAAAGGTCGATAATCCTGGTGTTGGTTTGGTTGTGAGGTAGAGGCTGTTATTATTTATCAAACAGCCTGCTACAATTAGCTCACTGCCATTCCATATTCACCAAGCGGTCTCTTAATATCAGCATACGTAACAATATGCTTACGTTACAAATGCTTACGTAACAAATGCTGACGTAACAACTGCTGACATGACAACTGCTTTGGTCATTCTTTGCACGAGAGTTCAAGAGGCGTTACCTCAAACTGTAACATCTTGCAATGTGTGACAGGGCATGGCAATGATAAGGGGAGTGAGGTAACAGCTGTTGGTTTCAATTAACAGCCTGCTACGATAGCTCACTGCCTTGTCATATCGCCAGCAGATCAGTATTCTCGCCTTCACCAAATTAACTTTATTCCGTTTTAAATCAAACTTCTTGTCATGCGGTTTGTAGTCAGCAGAAAATTTCAACACGCTCTTACACTTGCTGAGCAACATTCAGTTGCATACTCGCACGCTACGTGGCAACAAACGATTTCTACACACACGCACATACATATATGTGTGTTGCGCAACAATCAGTTCCGATTCCGTCTATTATTCGATCTTTGCTCGCGCGCTGCCATTGTGACGACATAAACACGGGAAACGACCACATTATTAGGTATGCAGTGCGTTGCCGAGATGCTAATTCGCATTATGGAAAAAATCCTTACAAGGTTGGGTGGGAAACCGGAGGAACATAAAGTTTCTGCCCACAAGAAGTACTCAGTACAATGACACCAAGTTAAAAAACTACATCTGGATTTTTACCAGTAAAACAATAAAAGAAAAAACAAATCTCTTAGTTACAAAGTCTTTGTTTCCCATAAGACTATTTGGCGATTCTGATACAAAGATTTTTACCAATAAACGATTGGGATAAAATACATTAAATTGTCCTCATTACCCTGGCATGGAATCTCAAATTAACTTTGTATGTCAAAACCACGCATTTAACCTGAACCCAGCTGTCATCCACTACTTCCTGTCAACCCACAAACTCCGTCAAGTTATGAACACGTGCACACCGACCGCTCATCTTATGTAGGGTGATACCAAGTTCGTTGCCAGGCAACATGGCGTAAACAACGTGTGATATTTACGTCACTGGTTGGGGGTAGTTTGCAGCGGAGCGATTGGTTTAATCTATCGCCTAGCAACGACGGTAAACAGAAACCGAAGTCGGGTGGATTCGGGTCCCGACGTCGCGCGTTTGATTGTGACGTAGAAGCGAGTGAAACCAAAATAAGGCTCGTATAGTGGGAGCGAGGGACAAAGAGCCAAACGGGCCACGGCGACGCCGCCTGGTCAGGCCTGGACTGGGCCACGCAACTGCCGACGGTAGACTGTTTGCTTGGACAATGTGAGGCGGGTCTATAACTTGTTGTAAGTTGAGTAGAGCAGGACATATCTCTGTATAGAAAGCACCAAAGCGTGACTCGACACGTCCAAGTCATGTCTGGTCACGCCTGGCTCAGTCGCTCCTCGCAACCGGAATATTTTGCACCCACGTGTGCCCGAAGAGCGACACCATGTGGATGTCCACGCCCCGTTATGACGTCATTGAAATGTTTCGGAACGCAACTTACACAAATCAATTAAATTTATTAACAGGTTTTTTGTTGCGGGAAACTAACTTTTTTATTGTTGTGCCACTGTTTAAAGTTTTAAGCTGAGACGAATTATAAAAATACACCAATATTTCGGCAAATATCTTACGGTTGAACCTGATCGAATATTAATAATAATAACTCGACTCGCTTGAACGCACTTGATTCCAATGACACAAAGAGTCAGTCCGGCGTGACGGTTACATGCCAAGTGGGACGCAACGTTGGAATTGAAAAAGCGCACAGTTGCAACATACTTTAATCCCCACACACAACATATAGCTGCTGTGTGCGTGTCAAGCTTCCACGAAGAGGCGTCTGTTCTGTGAATGAGACGAGCATCCGTCGATAAAACGGTGGTGGAAGCACAACTACTAATTATCCAACAACAATAGGACCCGGTTTCCTTCGACGCTTTTATACGTCATATTGTCCCGCTACTAATTCTACAACTGCTGGAACTCTGGTGCTTTAAATATTGTGAGGTTGTCTGATTTTAATACGGTTGTATGTTGCTATAAAACCGGTGGGTTGCAACAGCCGGAAATGGCACAACTCCACGCTCTATTGAACAATCTACACAGAACCCTAAACACCTACTGGTTTGCGACCCCAAATAAGGTATAAGTTGGCAATAAAAGTCCACTCTGTGTTTTTTAACTTCAACGTTTTTCACAAATTCGTCGATAGTTCAGGTGATTTCCGTGGTAGTGCGGTAAGAAGTTGTTTTGGTTCTCCAGCAACAACTAGCTAACCACACTGCCTCCGAATCACCTGCAGCATAGATCGTACAGCCTCTCGATTACAGACAGCCCAACCTGCCGACTACATTCACTGATTATTTGCTGAGCAACCGTTTGCAACCATCACTAAGCAATAACCACTTTTCTTATTTGATCAGATTTATAAGAATAACCTGTCCTGGAACGTTGAAAGTTAACACGAGCTGGGGAGAAGCGTGACTGCTTGTTGCAAAAGAAAGCAGCTCTGTTCGGTTAAACTTCTGGCACGTGCATTCTTGCAATAACCTCGACTTCTGCCATATTACAAACCACCTTATTGTTTCTCAATGGCTTAATTTATCCTTTTTCCCTTTTCTTACACTCACCCCCCCCTCATAACAGCTGCCAGGACATTTCACACGTTTTCAAATCCTTCGCCACCCTGTTGGCACCCGACCTCCTCAGCCCGACCCTCGTCTTCCCGAATGACTGAACGAGGCGTCGACGCGCAGTATTTATATCGTCAACAATGCCCGGCGCGATTGAAAGGAGGAGCGACGGTTTATGACGTCACACAGGGTTTGTGTGGAGACGTTGGAACGTCGGGCCGCCCGTGGGGGTATGGAGATGTTTAATCTGGGAAATACAGTTTAAGGCAAGTCTATACGCGTTAAGAGACGCCGTTGTAACATTCGAAGCGGCCGTTAATCGGTTTAAAACTAGCTTGTTTAAGATTTTAAATCCGCCACACCCGTGTTGCTTAATATTGACAGGATATTGTTCTGGGCGTTATCGGAGCCAACATTTATTACCGTCGCCAATACAGACCGTTTCCCTCTCAAGAACCGCAAATTTTTGACCCAGATAAAGTTCAACATCCCCCACAGGTCGACGGGTTTTACTTTCGCCGAACCAAAATTCTTCGGGAGAATTTTTTTCTGTTAATTTTCTCGCCAACTTTTCCCAGCTGTGGTCGGACGTAAAATTCCAGCACTTATCCCACCCTCACCGTCAGGTCTTGCGCCGTCCGGACACGCTAACCGAAAACACACAAACCATCGCCCCAAGTCGCCCACTGTGACGTCACAGTCGATCAGCTGACGTTTGTAGCACGTGGTCTTTGAGCTAACGGCTGTTGCGAACTGTCTGAGGCATGTCTTTATGGCTTCGTGGGTTAAGTTACTGCGGCAATTGATTTAAGACTTTTATCGTCGGTTTCTTAGCTTTATTAATTGATCGTTTGGTGGGGAGTTGTTGGGAGCAGAATTCAAAACTTTGTCGAAATTGAAGATTTAATTTTTTTAAACTAGCTTTTGATCCCCGTGTGCAGTTGAACAAGACATTGCAAAGGATGCCCCACACTTGTGAATCCACATGGAATGTTACGGTCTACATCGTAGATATTCTCCAACGAGAATCAGAATTTTTTTAAATGTGACATTGTTAACTTACATCCACCGAGTTTGTGGATAATTAAGCGGGAATCGAACGACTTTCAACTCCCAGTTACGGAACGATTTTCTCCGCAAATGACGTGAGAGGATGTAATTACTTCTCGCTCAAGTTAAGTTTCGCCACCTGTTCCACCGAAACATTATGATGGAATTAATGTGGAGTTTTACTATCTTCACGTTTGTCAAATATTCACTGAAATTTTGAGTTTGAAACTATTTACAACGCGTTTAAAATTCGCCATTGAACCGTGACCTTGTCATCACTATTTCCTGTTTCAACCCAACGCACAGAACAGGAAACTTACGTTTCAAGAAGTCGCAATTATCAACAAAAACACTAAGGAAATGAAACACTGATATTACTGCTGTGAGATGATCCGAGCTTCTGATATATTACAACTCTAATTTCTCAGGATTATTGCAATGATCGAACCCGTGTTTGGGGATTTTAATCAGAAGCAAAGACGGAAGTTTTGATGAATTGATGAAGTTAGACTGCGTTGAAACGACCCACAAGACCGCAAACGTTAAATTAGGAGTTCACGACTGATTGTGACAGAATTCAGCAAACCTTTACAGCGTATTTCCATGCACCAAATCAACCTATATTGTATGGTTTGTCGTCCCACAAGCTTTGTGGCCAAGAACCCACTTCAAACACCGATGCACAAAAAGAAAGAATAAATCCACCACACACTTCTATACTTAAATATTATCTAATTATACCAAGAATATATTTATCTGCTACAAATGTTTCACATCAACCCACAACACGTGACGACCAACTAACCTCATGTTTTCCTCTTCCACGTTAGGCGAAAAGTTTCAGCAAATGACGATTTCGTTTCTGGATCTTCGTGGTTTTAAGCTTTCTGTTTCCGACTGGACTTGCCTCCCCTTTTGTAAGCGGGCGCCGAACCTTTCACACAAAGCAAACGTTAACACAGGGTTTCACCTGAGATATCGGTCGGTTGTCGATGGCCCAGACAAGCGCCGACCGACTGCCTACGTAACTAAGCGAGTGAAAAAGGTTCGGTTGGAAGTAACGGCCGTTCAACAAATTGAGCAACTGAAACTTTCTGTGTCCGTTATATTGAGGTCAAAGTATAAGGGATGTGAATTATTCACTGCGTTGATTTCAAACGTCACAAACACGCTTCGTGATGTCACAAATGTGAATGCCGAGTGAGAAATGATATTAATTTTTTTTCTCTTTCTCCTCAACACAAGTTACCGGGAGCAAAATAAATGTTTGCCAACAAAAGAACCCGAATTCATGCAAGAACAACTTTATAAGCACGGCTAGAATCAAGCTTGCTCAAGAGTGAACATTCAGTTCAACAAGCGTAATAAGAATATCCAGGAACCTTGTATATATTTGTGTGAATAAGCTTTGGGACAAATGTTTTTTTCTGGAGTTAATAATCGCACAGACTTGTTTCCATGGTGGTGAACTTGCGGAAACAAAATCCCAACATTCACATATGAACCATCACGTGATGATAAAGGTTTAATTCGATTAAATTCATATTCGTGCTTGTGGCGTGTGGGAGTTAACGGTTGGAGACTCGTCCTTCGCTACCGGAAATGACGCGCTGCTACCAAAACAATGATTGTGGAATGCTAACGTCCGACAGCTTCCGTCGCGAGCCCGAGCGCGAGGGAGGATCGATTTCCCGAACAAGTCGACGCAGGTGCCGGCAAGACCGGAGCCCGGGGTTCGCGATTCCAGCATTCCCATGGAACGAACACAGCGTCTTTGTGGAGGGCGCGTGGGATTGAGCACCGGCTTGGAACATCACAAAGGGCGAACCATGGCAGGAACTGCCCTGCGCGCTTAGGTTACGTAAGAGGAATGCTGACAACGCTGTAGGTTACAAGTCTGTTAATGATTATAACATCAGCTGCTTAAATCGGGTTGGATGATATCAGGTTTACTTGATCCGGTCTGGTTCGAGTAATGAATATGAACTGTATTGATGGGAAATTTTTTTCAACTACCGACTATTTTTAAACCGTGTTGGTTTGTAAACGTTGAACGCCAAACAACACACACGAACTTCAACAATGATACACAGATGATCCACAATAAACTACTTCTTCACCTTTCCTTACTAGTTTTACCTTCATTTAACCTCATCAGAACCTCGCAAATTTCAACCAAACCGTTCCTGGTGCATTTTAACCAGAACCACTCTTTTGCATACAGCGCTTCTAATTGCAGACAATAACAGAAGAACCTATGATAAGAACATTTCCGCGAATTACATCAACACACCAAGCTTTCCACAGTTCAGAAAATCTCGCCTCCGCGGACATAGTGACGTCACAATGCGGAGGCTCGCAAGCACGTGGTAGTCACGTGACCAGGAACAAACCTTCCTTGATGAGTAAAAATGTGGATTTTAATCGATTCTGATTTTTTTGGCGTTTTCTATATTTTGTCTCCAGCCAACTTTCGGTGAATTTTGCCTCACGTTAACACGACTTGCCGTCAACCCCCAATACTCAACCGCAAGCATATTGTGTGTTTAGAGAGAGATACAATGTTTTGTTTTCTATTTCAGATTGTAGATTTACTCTGTATATGTTTTTTCAACTGAGCGACTTGCATCATGATGTCATGTGTTTGTTACAAAGGTTGGCAAATTTGTTGACGACATCAAAAACGTCAAGATTAAAATCACAACGTAATCAGCAATGTTGGTTCGGGCAAAGGTCTTATTTCCAACCATTGTGGGACGCTGGAACCACAGATGGACCTACATATGGCTCTGGGCCAAACTTATGGCACGAGAAAGCAAGTTGAAACCGGCCCGGGGTAGATAAACATAGAGACCAACTCTAACTCACAAAGAAGCCGGGTTTGGGCCCGCCTGATCACGTGACCAAACCGTCTCCCACGCCCCTTTTTCTCTTTTTTTCTCTCTCTCCTCTCTTTTTTTCCGTTTCTATCATTGTGCGCTTGTTTAACCTGGGCATGCGGCACGTGGTGCACGTCGGGACACGACGCGAAGTTCCGTTAGTTTGACTGGAAATAAACGTGGAAGGAATGTTCGCTGGATCAAAGAGTTTCTGTCCCTGCACATCGCATGGTTGGCAACCCTCATGTGTTTTAACAATTGCTTCCGAAGCGCAACTAAAATAAGGAATTCTGTTTGTCACAAGTTGGTCGCGACCCACAACAGTTTAATTTCCATTAAATATATCGGGCCACTGGTTGACCGCTGCTTGTCATAGCCGTCATGCAAACTGATCGAATGTCACGAATAAAATATTTGCCTTTGAAATACTTTGAGTTTCCGAAGTCGTGCTCCCCAATTCCCGTTAGAAGTGGTGTTCAAACGGCGAAGTTGGTTTGTAACAAACAACCGTTCGAATCCTTTGTTACGCCAGCGACAATTCCGACCAATCGTGACGCGACAGGGTTTAAAGCTCAACAGAACAAATTCGTACCATGCCCTCAACTTCTCTAATCATTCTCGAATAGGTCACCTATTGTCATGCATGTGACGTCACAATTGCTACCGCGGGTCGGTGCAAGGCAGGCATTTAAAGTCGGTTTAAACTTCAACAAGGTCTGATAGGTGTTAGGGGGTACATTCCTGCAGTTAATGCATTCCATGCGTCTAACGCGCCGGTTCGCAAATAATCAGAATATAAAATTGGAAACCTATAACATTATAACTATTTTGTGTTAAAATATTACCCGTACAATAACATAACACATCAATGAACAATTATGTACGAGTGCCGGTGTTGGTAAAAACGCCCCACTATGTGTTTTAATGTAACACTAATGACAATAAAATAAACCTGTTTCAACTTTTCCTTCAACAATAACTAACAACATGGAGAATTGTGTATGGTTAGACCTCCGGCGTGTTTAAAATTGTTAAATTTGATCTTTACTTGAATGCAGTCCGGGGTTTTTTTACAACACGAGAGAATTTGTCATGCAATAGCACCAACTAGCGGATCGTTATTCAAAAAAGATCATCACAAATTTTTTTGTTTCCTCCCAAGTAAAAAGTGGGGTAATTTGGAAAACAAATTTTCTGTCATCAAATTTAATTTTAAATTATTTAAAAACAAATAAATTTTAACACAACCTACGAGTTTGTTGCAGCAACTGTTGGTACGAAAGCACTTCATATTTTGGTCAGGACAAACTGTATTGTTACGTAGGAGCTACTTACGTGCCGTAGGGGTTCACGATTTTAATCTACATAAAAACAAATCTTACTCCTTCGCTTTTCGTAGCAACTCACCTATAGTTTGTCCTGTACCAAATCTACACCCCATAAATTTTCTATAATTTCGTCCTTTCTGTCGTCGATGTGATTTTCAAGCACACTAAAATCTGCAACTGGTTCTCCGTTTTATTAGTATAACCATCTTCTTTAGCTTACCATTATTTTTTTTCCTGGTTCATACGAAGTTTCTTCGTGAAGAAGTCAAACATAAGGATGTAACCTTACCGGCCTACAGACAAAGAGGCTGTCTTGTCACGGGAGATACCCTACCGGTTAACTTGCAACTCGGGCAAGTCGAGACATGTCCCATATATTTGATGATGCATAGTTCGTAAGCGGTTTCAGCGTCAGAATGTTGCACCATCGAACTTTACTGATATATTATTTGCTGATGGATTTTTGTGTATACAAGGCCCACGCACTCGTGGAGAAAATTTACAGAACGTACCATCTTACCTCGCCTTGTTTTTCTATGTTTAACTCCTGTGATTTTCCATTTTTGGTCAACTTTTTAACTTGAAGTTATCCGAATTCGCTTCGTAAAACTAACAAAATCCCATCCACTATAAATGCAAAGAAAAATCTCAAACGAAAATTTTGTAAACAACCACAGTAAAGTTATTTGTTACATCACGAAAGGAGACTATGACGTAAGAGTGAGGAGTAAGCACTCATGCACGAAGAAAATAACAAATGGCGAGAAAGTGGAATCACGTACAAATATCAATTATTTCTTGCATGTGATCTACGCAAAAGAAGTTAACTGTAATCACAATGTATTTACAGATACAAGATTTTTATGCAGTTAATCTGCTGCAAACGTTCGTCAACTATTTACAATGGCTTTGACCAGAAGGTGCATTTTCCTTTGTAGATGCTTACCCATAATGCCAGTACCAAGTAAGCATGTAGGAAAATGAAACTGAATTAATACTGAGTAAAAACAGCAAAGCACGTACGAATTTTGTTCATAATGTCGTATTTACAAAAACTCCATTGATTAATGCAGTACTTTGGCCCATTGGATGTTTTTTTTATGTTTCCTGCTGTTTGTTTTTGTAGGTTGTTCTTTGGGAACTAATTCAATACACAAAGCTTCAATGTTGATCATGAACCCTTCAATATGCAGCAGAAATCCTTCTAAGACTCTGTTAGAAACCTCCAGTAATATTTCACAATATTCCACACAAGTTTTGACAGAAATGGAGGCAAAGAAAATTAGAAACAATGAAAATATCTGTTGGAATTGTGGGTAGGATTGATTTTAACATTTAAACATTACCATATAGTTTCGACTTAGTTTGTATATACATCTATATTAAATAACATTTTGACAAACCATGTAATTTTACTGGGTTATGCAAAATCTGTTAGCCTTTTCTGACTCTGTGTATATATTATATGCATAATACTGTTGATAATTTTGGTTAATGTGTAAATGTATTCATTTGGTTGTACATGCAGCATAGCGTATCTGGTATTAACTATAGTTGCAGACAAACACATTTTAAATTTTTTTGGTGACTGCATGCAATGTTCATATATTTTATCTCTATTGTTGATATTGGTTTTGTTTAATTTGTCACAAAAATTTCAGCAAAACACTGACTCTCATGTCAAAGAACTTTTGTGAAAATTGTGAAAGTATTCTTCCGCTCAGCAAAGATGAAGATTTCTTTTCTCTCCTTGGAATTAAAAGAGATTTTCAAATTTCCTTCAATGAGCTGCAGTTTAATTTCAAGAAATTTCAGGTAAACCTGTGCAAAAAGTACTGGAATATTGTTGGCCTCGTGTTCGGTCTGCACAATGCATACATCATATTCATTAAACTTTTTGTTGTCCCATCATTTTTCAGTTGTTTTCAGGTTTTACTTTATAGTTTTTATTTACAGTTTTGTCCTGCTCCACAAAATATTTTAATTAGTTTAAGCCACTCAGAAATGGACAAACTGTGACCCCTGTGTTAAATCCATCCCTTTGGGTATGACAAGCTGGCCGGCCAAACTTTTTCCACCCAGTTTCTGGTCTGCAAGTTTTAAAATTGCATCTTCCTGAATAAAATCCAACACGATAAATATTTTCACTGTGACATTTTTGTTTTCATGCAGATATTGCTCCATCCTGATAAATTCTCATTGAAAACTGACACAGAAAAAAATATTTCAGAAAGCGTTTCATCTTACTTAAACAAAGCTTACTTCACACTCTTAAAACCTTTATCGAGAGGAATATATTTGTTGGAACTTCATGGTAATATTATATTATCTGAAACCCTCTTAAATATTTTACCCAACCTTTTATTTGCTGAAGGTGAATTTGTGGGTGAAAATGTTAATTCAGATGACCCAGAGTTTTTAATGGAAATTCTTGACCTTAATGAGAAGGTCAGTACAAGATTTATAAATGTTTTTATCATTACTTGGAGCATTTGCATATGTCATTTGTAGCAATCTCTCCACTAATTAGCTATTCTAGTAATTACTATGTTTGCTAAATTCCAGCAAGCTTTCAAACAGAGTATTTAATGAGTTTTATTTGGGTCAGTTGCACAAAAAAAAACAATCACCCGTTTACCGACAATAAATTATGGCAAAATTAACTTGCACAGATAGAAGACTTAAATTCTGTGGTGGAAAAAAGAAAATTGTATGAAGAAATGAAGACGACTGTGGATGAACTTACCGAAAAAATTGCTGAAGCTTTCCACGAAAACGATGTTAAACTTGCAAAGCAGCATCTTATCTCTTTTAAATATTATGACAATGCTTTGCAGAAACTAAAGGAGCTTCTGCCGCCAGTGTGATCACTGCATTTATTTAATTTTAATATTTATCGACAAAATAGTTATTTTTATGTTTTAACTTGCTGAAATTAAAACTACCTCCCGTTATGTTACACAAGTTGAAGGCAATGCTAAATTTTGCAACAAGTTACAATTGATTGTGTACTGCTATTAATTGCATGGCTTTAACATGTTTTATTCTTTTAACCATTTAGAAAATAACTGATGCTTTTTAGGTGAAATCGTGTTGCAATTGAAATAACAAAAACAACATCATCGACAAATACAATAAGCATGAATAATAACATACTGCATACAGTGGATACATCTGATCAATTTTTTATGTACTGCATTTAAATTAAAAAATCGCGTGGGCATGTATTAAGTCACGCCATTAATTGGAGATGTTTGTTTTGAAGTTGATTCTTCAATATCTTTGCTGTCCTGTGGTGGATTTGGGTGGTTGTAAATTGGTATTCGGACGCACAAACTTTTGTGTCTGCCAAGAAATTAATTAACAAATTGTGATTTCCTTAGCTCAAACGTTTATAAGTGTTGATTCGGTTCGGAAATCCAATCGTATGGTGACAATGACAGTTTGTGTCCAAGAACTAATTTCAAGCATTTTATTGAGACGAAAATACCGTATTTTACGGACCATAAGGCGCAACTTAAATCCTTTTTTTTCCTCATAAATTGATCGTGCGCCTTATGTATGGATCAAGTAGTGCTTTATTGCCTACACTCAAAATCAGTACCGATACTATTATAAATAAACCACCGTCTTACACAATAAACTACGGTAAAAGCAACTAGCAACTGTGATATTCATACTATTGTGACTTGCTTACATTTATTACGTAACAAGTTTTTGTTTAATGAGCTTTATACGGTAATCCATACTCCTTAAAATACGTTGCGTTCTTTAGCCCGGTGCGCCTTATGTATGAACAAAAAACTAATCAAAGCAATTTATTGACAGTGCGCCTTATAATCGGGTGCGCTTTATGGTCCGTAAAATACGGTAATAGAGGTAAGAATAAAAAATGTTTAAGGTTGGCAATAAAGAATATGTTGCAAGTATTTGGTTGTGAATAGCAACCTTTTCTGGCTAAATGGAGCATTTCTTAAACGTTATCCCTTTGCGCAACATGGATTAAACATTTTTTACATCATAAATGTATGTAAACTCACTTGTCTTATTGTAAATGCAGTAGAAATATTTTCACCTGTATAATCTCCTCGGCATTTTTGAGACCGCCTCCCATTTGTTTTGAAGCGGACAGTAGCATTCAGCGCCATCTAGCGACGATCCAGTGGATTCACTTACGCCTCCAGTGACGAAAAGTTTTTTCCCAATCGTTGTCAACCCACAGTTGTCTCGTTTCTTCGCAACAAATTTTTTTTATCCAACTCCGAACACGGGAATCGGCCGATACCAAATACTCTCAATTGGCAAAGACGCTTGAGCGAACTTAATCTGGGAGCTGGTTTATTTTTACTTTTTTTGACCACACCAGGATTTGAACCCAGGATATCATGGTCGGGAAACCCGATCATGTGTTCTTTTAAGTATTTGGGTCAGGCGCCTGACCCAAAGTTGCCAATACTTTGACTATAACGTGTAACGTGAGTTTAAATAGATGCCATAGTGGGAAAAATGCTAACAAAGATTTTGCAGTCTGTGAGGTAATGCTGGTTTTTAAAATCTTAGTTGACATTGTCGCTGGGCAATCAGTTACCATACTTTGTCTTAAACATTACGCGAGTAGCTCTAGTCATATTTACATACATTACATAAATTTAGCCAGTTTCAAAACGCCTTCTGAAAGCGACCTAAAAATTAACAATATGGAAAGTGGGTTATATTTGAAACCTGCAGCATGTCGGCCACTTTGTGTATGGAATTCGTATCTGGGTCGAATGCTTTCACGACCTTCGAGCATCCCCCGAGCAAATATATGAGTGAGTTGAGTTGTGAGGCCTGGGCGCACGTGTAGTCTATGGAGGTGGATGAGAACACCTGCCAGATATCACTGTCCACGTTGTAAACCTGGAACACATTTGTTCAATTGGTCTGAACTCTTGGCATGGATTCAACGTTGCTACTGGGTTTGGGTTTAACTTGTAATGTAAAAATCGAGACTGCAAAAATGTATGAAGGAAAATTTGGTAAACAGGCTCGAAAATTCATGTTTATATCCGACAGGGGAAAAAGAAAGTGGATTCCCTTTGAAATGTTTTTTAGATTATTTTGGCCAAATTGTTGTTTCCTGCTTGTTCAGAGGGAAGGTTAAAGTTTGCACGAATATTTGTCGATCTTTGCCAAACCTGGATGTTCTGACAGATCGTGTATTGATCATTGAACCCTCCAAACACGTACAAGTGACGTCTGTATGACGTCATCGCCGGGCATTTGACTGCATGTTGAAGAGGTTGGATGTGATTCCACACATTCTTAACCGGATCGTAACATTCTGAGTCTTCCAAACATTTCCGGCCGTCGGTGCCTCCTTAAAAAATGCCACAGCACAAAACTGACTGGATTAAAAATCGAATATGTTTTTGTAGAAGTAAAGAAGCAACAACTTAATCATTGGACTACAGACAATTTTGTGGTGTTTCCGCCTATGTGAGGGGTCTCATCAGTACAGCTGGTGATTGTTACGCTAGACGGGTAACTTTGTCGTCTTTTGTTTCTTGCAAAACCGAAAAATGCCACGAGAAATTTCAAAGTTTTTGCCGCGTAAAATCCGAACATTTATTTGAGAAACCCGATTGTAAACCAGTGTGACATCCTGAACTCTCTGGACACATTTATTGTTTCATGTAATGTTTGCAGTCTATAAACCTGTGGGTATTCTCCTAACGTGATATATACGTATAATTTGGAACCCTGACGACATCACTCACCAATGACGTAAATCTTCCCGTCCAGGTTGCAGCAGCTGTGGTGATACCGCGCAGTGTTCATTGGACAAAGAGAATACCACTTGTTAAGGTAGGTGTAGAAAACCCGCACATCTTTTACCGCCTTGTTCTCGACTGTCCCACCTGCGTGAACAAGGGATATAACCCTCACTATAAGCCACACATTGCCTGGCATTCGTTTCTTGTTTGAATTCCCAGCAATTAAATTTAACTGTTGTTTTGTTTCCCAAGGGAAACTTGTGGGCACGGTACCTTGTTGGCTGTCGTGTAGCCTAGGTTATACAGGAGGTCAAATAAGACAAGCATTTTTGGGTGCAACCTGAGATTGGAAACAATTTAAACGTTCACAAAGAATAAATTTCGCTTCAGTTAATTAGGCTTTGCATTTCATGTTCAAAACAACTACGTCACATGTGTTTAATGTTTCAGAGGAACGCACTACTCGTCCCTCGTGATTTAAGCATAGAAATGTTGATGACGTCACACCTGTGAGGTAGATTTGGCAATCCACTGATGCAGAACTGAACGCTTTCACGCGTTCAATTTCTTTTCCCGTTGAAAGCGTTTCCCATTGTGACGTCACAGGATCGAAGTAATTGATTTCATGAACTTGTTCTTGAAACGAAGCAACTCGCGATTCCCCTCCAAATATCATCAGAACCTAAATATGCGCACCAAAGCTTTATCCACTATCATAAACACAGTTACGTCATAAATTAATTCCCCTATCACACGCCGCTTGTGTTTTATAAATTTATTAACTTTATCACATTTAAAAAAAAATTTAAACCTGGTTTAAGCCTAATTTAAACTCATATAACCCAGTTTTTATGCTTAAATTTTTAATATTTTGTTCAAAACCTTCTATAAGTTTAGCACATCATAGGTTGGGTCGCATACCTCCTTGCTCGTGCATTTCCTCGGTCGCCTTTGTCTGCAATCAAAGTCGGTTTGAAATTCTCCACATATTTGGAAAGTACGGGCTTCAAGGACCTTCGGACAAAATATAATTTCATGCCCTCAAATATACAAGTTTCATACCATGTCACCTACTTGCCTCACGCAAGCTTTATTGCGATAAATTAATGGATCCACAGTCGCCTGAAGCTTCAAGTATTCCGGTTTTACAAATGGCAGACGAACTTGTTCTGAAATAAATATAAGATAGGTTTTTGTTTATTGTTTGCAGGAGACTTGGTAGCTTACAAAATCGTCTGCATTCTCAGTGGGCAGTTGCTAAATTAAGGGAAACTCTGTTTGTGGCTGATCTTGTAACCGAGCTAATAAACTAATCGAAAACAACTAAAGTATGACAATGGGGCGAAAAATCACATTATGAACGCATAGGTTTCCATTGTTTGGGGGCAGCGTTGTGTGTTTGAGGGCAAGATCACATTTGAGGCTAGAGTTGTGTTTGGTGGTGAGGAGCCTCCAATCAAATCCTGACTAGGCTCAATTCCAGCGCTACCGAAATAGTTGCATTACAGCAGGATTCACTTTGAAAGAAGGTCGTGTATTACAGGTTTCACTTACCCAGAACCCGTTCCACAAAACAACTTCTGGACTCTGGGTCATGTCTGATCCATCTCATAGCTGCATCAAACACCACACCCTCTCGTGGAACATAGAGATCATCATCAGCCAGATAATCCACCACTTCAGCGACACCCAGTGACAAAAATGCACTCTGAAAGAATTTTTGCTTCAATAAAACGGTAATTTGTTTGAGGATATTTTTTACTTGTCTGGCAACTTCAACGAAATGTTTTCTGCAAAATACTGTGGCTGCTTCATAAACTTCATGAGATGAATGCTCGTCCGCCAAGCGACGGATCTGCGCAATAAAATATATTAAAATGCATAAAAACCAATAATTATTATTAAGCTTAAACTTTTGAAACATCCAAACATTCAAATAACCTTCAAACACGTGTTCACGTCGATACATTTGCAGAGAAACTTTGCAGAAGCGTTTCGTAACGGCAGCAAACCGAACAAGTCAGAAGCTGTTAGTAGATCTGCAGCATGCCTTTTCGATAATATGCACATTCCTGGTAAAAACACACAATATACCGTCGTTACCGTCGTTACCGTCGTTACCGTCGTTACCGTCGTTACCGTCGTTACCGTCGTTACCATAGAAACAAATACAAAGTTTCATAAAATATAAGTGGTTTTCAATAAAGGACCGGCAACCTCCTAGCCACTGGCAGAATCCAGTTTCCACTAAAGCAGTATCGTTATTGGTTTTTGTTGTTGATAATGTAGTTGAACATTGCGAACCTAAGACATGTTATTTATATTACTTTCTTCCACTGTAGCACTTTGAGAGTTACTACCAAAAAAAGGTCAAACGATTATGCTGGGCAGGTCGCATGTCGCATGTCGCACATCGTAGGACTTCTGGGTTGTATATACGTATACTGCTGCAGGCTTATCGTTTTTAGGCTTTTAATGTACCGGGTTACTGCAGCCTCCTGCATATTTTAAGAAACACACACAGACTTCTGTTACCGGTATAAGCGTATTGTAAGATCATTTCCATAACAACTGACTTGACACCTTGCAACGTTACAGTTTTCTCAAAGCATTCCCTCAGCCCATGGGAGAACATTGCCTTCAAAACAAAAACATTGATTTACCTCAAAAAAATTAAAACTCGGTTATAAGTTTCTGTGCTCGGGTGTTTTAATAAATAAAATGAAAAATTGTTTAGCGACAGGCGCACGAGCGTTTGTGCAGCTGCTTATTGAATAAAAGATTTAAACGAAATGAACAGCATTAATAAAAACTACCTGTGTTACCAATATTCTGCACCACAAGAAAAAGTTTGTAATTTATGTTAGCTACATTTTTATGTCATTGTTCTCAACAATGAACTTTATCATATCCTTTGTTCTCACACAACCGTGTTTTGTGGTTAAACAAAGAGAGAAGAAACCTTGAAGTAGGGACAACTGGCGGCTAAAACAGCTCGATGACACTCGAATTGTCGATCTTCCACTATGATTGTGACGTCAGTAAGGACTCCATCCTCTCTCATTTGATTCAATTCACGCAAGTTTGCTGCTCCCTGGATGGGAAACTAACCAAAAAAGTTATTAGAGACAAATTATTTCAACATGTTTTAAGTTGGGTGTAGGGTTACTATTACCAATGGCTTTCCAGTAACAACAAACCCAGCACCCTACAACGCTTACGATGTGAAGCAGAAAGTTAATTGCTAACATAATCTACACACGACAAGACCCAGCCCCAACATATTCTCTCTATATATTTCTCTATGATTTGAAAGTAGCAATGAAAGTACACACTTTTGTTAATATTCGTTGAATAACAGGTAATACTATTTTTGTAGGTTTTGTTATTAAGTCCATTAATCAATAATTTGGGTATCAACAAGATAGCTATAAATTTCTTGATAATATTTATTTATTGCTTTTGAAAAGCCATGTACACGTTGGAATGGCGTTTGTAACCATTAGATAAATACGATTTTTAGCGTTGGTTTGATCTCCGTAAATGTAAACCGTACAGAGACTACAATACTAAGAGTAAATTTGTGTTTGGGCAACTGTTTACCCACAAACAAACAGAACAGAGAGAGCCTGGTGGCAGACTGTGTAAACAGTTGTGTCGGTTAAACGTTCCCACTCAACTTTTGTAGAACTTACAATGATGCTACACCATTACTTATTCGAATGATAGTTTACACTTTTTAAATTGTTCTTTTATCACATGTAATTGTATCATAGTTATTATAGAACGACCAACGATACTTACAATGAATTGCGTGCTCTCCGCTTGCATGGCTGACCACGATTCTAAGTTTAAACCAACATTTCGTGATAATGTTTCAGTTACATGTAAATCGCAAGACAACCTGAAACCTTTCAAACGTGGAATATAAAAGGGACAAATATATATTTTAATCCAATTCAGAGACTGCGGTTGACTTTATACATCTATATCACCTTGCGAAAACCATTCGGTCTCCAGCAGAATTCTCTTTAGTGTCTGGAAGCAAAAGCAAATGCTTTGTCCTATAACGACTGATCTATGTTATGACAAGCTTGCCTCGAGCTCTTGCCGTAAAAGTGGTTCGACTGCACCATTGTTCTGTTAAGTTTGACTTCTGTTGTTCGTCTGGACAGGTTGTGGAGGGCTGTAGTGGGTTTCAGACTTTCGCCAACTCGCCTACTTCACTGGTTGGGTTCGACACACGTTTGGAACATGTTGAAATCTTGAATTATTCTTGTGTTGTTGGATTGAAGGAATATGTTGAAATTCACATTTAAATGTGATAATATTCAGCTTTGTTCACATACGCAGGGTTACGCAACGAACTACAAACTAGCCTTTCCCAACCGCCAGCTCACGTTTACCAGCCTTCTAATGTATATTTTTTCTCTCATTTAATGGATTTTTAAATGGCTGTACGAATTGCGTCTTTCTCCCTTATTCAGAAAATATTTATTAATGCGTTCATTTTAATGCATTTCAGTTTAGACTTTCAAAATCGCTGGTCCGTTTTAAATTTTACCGGCCCAGAAGTACACAAGGGTTAGGGACCATGGTTTGTTTTGTTTGTCAAGGTTTGGTGTGCATGGATTTTTGCGATCGTACAGACTTTACACCCGACCTGTGGTCATAAAATGTTTTGTGCAAATCTGGGTGGAAAACCGTAATGCTGGCGAAATATATATTTCAAGTATTATTTTTTCAACTTCTTTTAACTGGCGGTTATATTGTTTACCCCACACGTTCGTCAAATATTCTAGCTTACCACCAGGAAGAATTGCATGCAGTACTTGCCATTATTTTACCACTCGCACCAACACTGGTGGTTTCAACAAAACAATATTTTTAAACCGTGTTGTTTATTCCTGGCTACAGGGTCGGATTATTTCTGAATATATTGTAAAATATTACAGTGCATGACATGGTGTTGGCCCTGTGATGTTGTGTCATGTTAACTTGGCGTGCATCCAGAGTTATTTATTTACTACTGTTAAAATGTCGTAATGTCATGTGACTCGCATCGAACAGCGGCAACGACTGCTCCGAGGCTAAAAACACGAGATTTTTGACGTCACAATTTTAATCTCAGAACTGGAATAATGTCAGGTGTTTGTTGTAGTTGTAAGGATTTGATAGCGAAAAGATACAGAACAGGGGTTTAGATTTGTCGTGCTGCGGTAGATCTTCGTACACCAAATTTGGAACCAGTTTTTTTGCAATGTTGTAAGCCTGGGGTAATGCCTGCCTTAAACGTTATTACGTCACTAATGGCTCCTTTTCCGGCTTCTATATTTTTCCCATCAGTGGAATATTTTAAATAAATTAGTTTTAAAATACTTTATTCCTAAAACCTTTCTTATTTTATTTCTAGTTGGTGGAGTGTTCACTTAAATTTAATTAATGTGGTGATAATTCAAAGGCATCCTTCTGTATTCAAAACATGGGTGACTTCGATGCCAACCCCTTCGCCGATCCTTTTAAGGACGGTGCTGTGACCCAGGCGACTTCCGAATCCGACAAAGCAAACCTTGACGACTTCAACCCATTTGCCAACAGTGGAAATGCCTCAATCCCGGCCAGTTCACCAGCTATGATGCAACCAACAAACCCACCTGATTATGGAACAAATTACGCTGCCTCTGCCCCCCCTGTTTCTGCACCCCCTCCCGCCCAACCTGTTCCTGGTCATGAAGAATTGCTGAAACGTCAGGAAGAGTTGGAAAGAAAAGCTGAAGAGTTGCAACGACGTGAACAACAGTTGTCATCAGCAAATTTCAATCCCAGAGCAAACAACTGGCCTCCATTGCCGGGTTGGTTCCCACTGCGGCCGTGTTTCTACCAAGATTTCACAGTTGATATTCCACATGAGTTCCAGCGAACTGTGAAAATGTTGTACTATCTGTGGATGTTCTATGCTGTAGTTTTGTTCTTAAATGTGCTAGCATCTTTGGCTGCTTACATTGGATGCAAAACCCAGAATCTGGGAACAGGGTTTGGTTTGTCATTGTTATGGTGGTTACTTTTTACACCATGTTCTTTGTGCTGGTACAGACCAGTGTACAAAGCATTTAGGAGCGACAGTTCATTCAATTTCTTTCTCTTCTTCTTCATGATGTTCTTTCAGGTAAGCAAGATTTGTAACAACCATTAGATTTGGGCATTTCTTTTAATATGTGAAACTAATATCTGTATACACTTGCATGTTCCTAAAGCATTATTAAAAAGACTAGAAAAGTGTGGGCATACATTTAAGATTAAATGTTGTTAGTCGAATGATATGAACCAAGCAGATTTAAAAACCAACATTGATATTTACTTAGTTCTGTTGGTCGGTTCTGATGTGCGTTGGAATTGAAAATTGGGGTTATGCTGGTTGGATACTTGGCATTGCTTGCATCGGTGAAAACACAGCGGTGGGAATCATTGTTTTCATACAAGCTGCACTTTTCACAACAATGGCTGTTTGCTCGTTGTTTCTGCTCAAGAAGGTGAGATATTTTCACTTTATGATTTATTAGTTTTCCAACATGATGAGGGCTTTATTTTATACCATGAGTGATGGAAGGGTTAGTCAGTCTATAAATAAGAGTTGTATATGATATGTATATAAATAGTACTTGCAAAATGCACCTACTTCTTGGCTTTTCATGTTATGTGAATTTATTAAAAAACTTGTTGTTCATTTCTGTGTTATTTTTAATCAAGTTTAAAAAGCATTGAATTAAGATTTAATTCGGTAGAATACAAAAGTATGTTAAGATCATTCTATTAATGCAGACTCACTCTTTGTATCGGACGACTGGTGCAAGCTTTGAAAAAGCTCAACAGGAATTTGCAACTGGAGTCATGAAAAACCCAGGGGTACAAAACGCTGCAGCAAACGCAGCAGCCAGTGCTGCTCAGAGCTCTTTGAAAGGACAATATTGATTATAATCATACAAGCTGTCAATTATAGAGCACTGGTTACAGTGGGACAGATTACTCATTGAGTAAATCCTGGTTGGACGTATTCCAAATAATCTTTTGCAGAATAAATTCTGTAATGTGTAAATACATATATACATTGAATTAGCTGTCAGTAGTTGTCAATCGAGAGCACTGCACGTGTAGATGCACCTTGCAGCTCATTTAAAGATGTTGTTGTTGTTTTGACGATTCAAATAGTGTGTAAGCATTGTACCTTCTTCTCAGTAACTTTTTTTTGTTAAGCTTTAGTGGTGATGGCGACAATATTATTTGGAATAAGTTTAGGGCAGCTTTGCCACTGTACATGCCATTTCCACAGCCTTCTTCATAATCCACAGTTCGTATAGTTTGGCAATGCAGAGGTTGCATTGTTGTGATTTGCATATTTAATATATATATTATATACATAATAGATATGCTTTCATAGCATGAGCAATGTGTTTTGTTAGTGAAGTAACAGTTGTATGAAACAATTGTAATTTTTATTTATTTGTCGTTTTGTCAAACATCAATTTGGACAAAAAATAAGAAAATGTTTCCTAACAAGAGTTCAAGTTTCTTAAATATGTAAGCATTCACCTGGTTAGCATGAAACAGTAAATGATAGAATTTGACCTTGTTGTAATACAAGTGTTTGTGAAATTTAGTGCAATGTTTGTGTTTCATGTGTAGGTGCCACTTTTCTCATCCTGGATAAAATAGACCACGATAAAAATCTTATTATCCCTGTGAAAATGTCTCACACCGGAAAATATGGAAAACCCCAAATGAAATAACCAAGTATTGTTAAAAACTGTTGCACCAATCTCACATAACTTACACTACCAGAGAATACACCTTGCATCAAGATTGTAATAGGTTTGCAATGAAATTCAAAACAATTCATTTAGGTTTGACTGCATGATGTTCTGCTATGAAAAAAACATTATCAACACCCCCACATTATTTCACAGAAACAAACAGACTGTGTTTATTCGTGCATTACAGGATATCTGCTCAACTGCAGACGGTGGCAAATGTATGGCCACAAATTGTTACTGAATGTTTTATATCTGCTTTGCTTTAATTGTTGTTGTTGTTGTTTTATGAGCAGTACAACATATAGATGACTATTCCGTGTAGCTAAAAACTTGTTTTAAGTAAAATTCATACCCAACACTGTCTCATTTTTTATTTCTATCTTGATTTTTTTAATATCTTGATTTTCAAGATATGAGCAGTGTAGGACACACAGATATAAACTTCACATACAGAAAAAAACAATCAGTTAAATGGAGTGAAGTCGATTTCAAGCCGAGTGTTTGTCAAAAGCCAGGAGGGTTCCAACTCAGAGTTTTTCTGACGTACTTTAATCTTTGTATAACGTCCCCTGATTGTGGTTCAACAGAATTGTCTTCAAAGGTAATCCCGCATTCTTCTCCACTTTCAACCAACGTTGCAGATAAATTCCCTTTCTTCAGTGAAGCAACAGGACCTGTGAAAATACACAAACATGCAGCAATTTACTGCATTTAAAAATCAACATCAAATCTTGTTATGTGTGATCATCATAACCATCTTATAAACTTTTTCCAATAAATCTTTCTTTTACATTAGAATGGCTAGAAGCAAAAACATTTAGGAATGTATTAAAATAAACCCAAGCAATCCCACCTTCGTGGATAATTTCCTCATCACGCAATAAAGCAAAATTTCCAGTTGTCTTGAGTTGTCCATTTTCCACATGGCAACCAGCAACTTTCAGGTACCCATGTTGTACTTTGTAAGCAAATGTTTTTTGTACAGATGCTGCACCTGTCATGATTAAAGAATCAATGTTTTTGCGACACACTAATAAACATTTTTCAAAACAAGCAACTAGCTTCTGTGTAGTACCCAACATTTTAATCATCTCTTTTAACTGGGGATTGCACCAAAACATGCTAAAAAGTCTTGCCCCAGAAATCTATCTTCCCCACAATAAATTTGTCCTTTTTTTAACTTGAGTGGCTACAAACTTTTTTAAAATACAAAGTTCATGAGACGTTAGTTGTGTGTAGGACTTTGCAGACTAGCATTCAGGAATTGATGCAGAAGCCTTGTCTTAAGGATATTTCTACGCACCTAAAACCACTGCATCATCCTGGTCGATCATTTCTGATAAAGTTGTTTTCAAATAATCCACCAAGTGGTAAATGACATCAAATCTTTTTACGTCAACAGAAGATCTTGATGCTAATTTAATCATTTCTTCTGGAGTAGTTTGATTAAACACCAAAATTACACCTGAATAAAGAAGTTTCGATGACTTTTACGAAAATTATTCTTGAAACAATTTCCTGCTTTTAAACTCTCTTTGGATCTAGTATTGTTTTTCTGCAGGAGAACACTTTATAAAACTTGTGATTGGAAGGATCAAACCTGCAAAAGATTTTGCCACATCGATATCACTTTCTTTAATAGTTCCAACGCTTGAATCGACAACATTCAGTTGAACAACATCATGATTATCGTAAGTTTGAAGTACTTCCAATATCGCATCAAGTGATCCATCAACGTCGGCTAGGTGAAAAACATTGTTGTTTGTAAACGTATCAGCACACACCGGTTTGAGGTTCATGATAAAAAAGAAACTTCACCTTTCACAACAATATTAAACTTTGGTATATTTGAGGTAGAACTGAAGATCCTTGAACTTTTCTCTCCCCAATTAATTCTTTTTTCTTTTTTTGCTGCCAAAGTATTCCTCACATCTATGTAAGTTCTACGAAAACAGAAGATGAATGTTGAGACCCGCAGTAATGTTTCATGCAATGGCAAGATTGGCCAGGCTGCAATGCCAGGGCTGCCAAGACTGCAAACCTGTTGAGACCCAACACATTTTGTAAGATTACTCACTGGAAATATGTTATGTAAAGCACCAACCACAAATGACATTGAAACAATATTATTTAAGAGGACACAAAATTTGTTAGAATAGTCTTGATCTGATTAAACATTAAAAAATCTCATTGTAAAATAAACCAAACAGATTTCAAATTAAGTCGATTGAAAAAACTAAAAAAACATAAGCACACAAGCTTCATACTCTCTTTCCTTTTGTCTGATCTCTGAAACTTTGGTGAATATTTGGTCCTCTTCCTCAAGTAACTGGAGTTTTTTTCTGTACTCGGACACCTCTTTTGCACGAGCCTGAAAAGTCAGAAAACACAAATAATTTCCTGAAATCTGGAACCTCGAAAAATGTCAAAAATGTTGAGCAGTGCAAAAAACTTAGAGTTAACTAGTCGGCTAGAAAACCAAAGCTGATATGCTAATCATGTTGAAGCGGACGTTTAAACACCACTGTGTTCATTATCAGTGTGAGTTTCAGTCTTCTCGAAGCACTAATGATCAACACTGTGCTGTTTGATTGTCTGCTTAAAGCCCAAACAAAGGGAAAGACGTTCGATATTTTTTTGTTCTAATGTGATTCACGTGTTGAAAGAGTGGGTGAAAATGGACCAAATAGTTTCCTTACAGATGAAACCCATTCAAAACTACCAACAGGTTTTACATAAACCTTAGGGAAGTTACATCAAGGTTAAAAGTAAGAACCTCTTTTGGGACTTGCAGGAGGACTTCTCCCACAGGGGGAATCGATCTCCATCCAATAATATTAACCGGCATCGCAGGATGTGCGGATTGAACCTGAACGTTGTTTTCATCCGTCATGAACTTGACACGCCCGATAGCCGTCCCTGCTGTAATCCACTACATCAAAATATATTTTACTTGCAGTCAATCCCATTAACACGTTGAATGTTTGACATTTTGCTCATAAAAATATCATTTTCTGAGGTCATTTACCTATTTTCACCACGTTTGGATTAAAACTAATAAAATGTCAAATCTACAAATAAAGTTTACTACGACATCAGCTTGCCACTCACCATTCCTTTTTTGAGGGTTCCATGTTGTATTATGGCACTTCCAATTGGGCCGTGATGTTTATCCTGTTTCGATTCAACAATAACACCCTCTACTCTTGCCTGGGGGTCAGCTCGAATGTTTAACAACTCAGCTTGAAGGAGAATGCTTTCAACCAGGTTTGAGATTCCTAAATAGTTGTTATCTCTTGTATAGTAGAACGAATCCTTACGAGCTACAATATCATGTGAACCAGGTTTGTGCTGTGACCCAACAAAACACATAAGCAATAAATATACCATCGCACATGTTTGGCGATGATAATCACCACTCAAGCGTTTGTCGTGCTTATTACACAATGCAGTTTCAACAGATTGTTGCCATAGCGACACTGAGAAAGTTAACTAAACATTTTTACCTTTTCCAGTTTTTGCTGATATTTCTACAACTAGCGTGTGACCTCCATCTTCTTCAGGCTCAAGGTCGTACTCTCTCAGTTGTTCAATGACTTGTTTCTGTAAGAATAAAATTTATGTGGATAATTTACAATTCCATCACTTATTGTAAGCTTACAGGTTTCGCATTCGGGGAATCGCATTTGTTGATCGCAACAACCATGGGCACTTTTGCGTCTTTTGCCATTTTTATCGATTCTATAGTTTGTTCCATAATTCCGTCATCTGCTGCAACCACCAACACCACAATGTCCGTTAACTGAAATCAGAAACATTTAAAAATGTTTCACAATAATATGACCTTGTCCAAAAAACCTTCCAGTAATTTTGAACAAACCTAATCATGTCTTTGTTTAATATACGATCAGTCATCACACTCAATTCTACTGAATCAATTGAAAAGTATTTTGTACAGTTTAGTAATGTTGGGGACAAAAGTTTCCTTTTCGGTGAAAACAAATTTTATTACCTGAGCTCCTCTTTTCCTCATGGAGGAAAACACAGCATGGCCGGGAGTGTCCAAAAATGTTACCTGCTCACTTTCTTGAACTTTAACTGAAAAAATGTGTATCAAAAGTTGAATACATTACTTATTAAAATTAAAACAAAAACGTAAAGTAGGTCTACGGTGTCAAATGGGCAGAACTGTTTTATGATTTGGTGTTCAAACCACATTTAAATAAAAACATTTTTCAATAATCACAAATATATTCCTACACATGATTTGCAATCTTGATGATTTTAGGGCCCAACATTTCACTGGATTTTACCACTATTTACCACAAAATGCCCCAATTTTTTGTGTTATTCCCCCAGCTTCCTCTTCAGCAACTCTTGACTTCCTCAACATGTCAAGTAAAGTGGTTTTGCCATGATCTACATGACCCATTATTGTTATAATTGGAGGTCGTTGTTGAAAATTGTCCATATTACTTGGAAGAGGGCTGAAATCAATGATTATGTCACAATCGCTGTTTCATGTTTAATAAAAAAAAAAATTTAACAATTCAACAAAAACTTTAACATTAGTTTGGTATTGGAAAGTTTGGTTTAAAACAAACAGCAAAAAAAATTAATTTTGGTAGTTTGAGAGACAACCTTCTGTACTCATCCTTGTCAGTTAACAGCACAGACTCGAGACTGTTGTTGCTGCTTTCCACTTTGTAACGCAGACCAATTTGCCTTAAAATCATCTGTATCTTCTCTAGTTCATGAAACACTTCAAAACAAAATTCACTCTAAGCAATCACGGGAACAATCTTACAACGTGCTACAAGTACTAACAGGGGAATGCCAAACTCAAGGGAAACAGAATAAAGGATGGTCACGTCACATTTATCAATAAACAGACTTCAGTAGCTTAACAAGTCAAAAGCACATGAATGTAAGCCAGGTAATCATTTACTATAAATGAAGTTTGTTGTGAAGCAGATGTTTTTAATACAACAACACACCTGTTTTTCTGTGCGTGTTGAAGTTACAGATATCAGCAGCTTCCAGAATTACTTCTGCAAAAATTTATCAAACTCGTGTAGTAACAGTTACACCACAAACTTACTTCCAACTGGTTCGAATAAATTATGTGACATTTTATTCGTTCACTTTGTTGCAACAACTGTGACAGAATTAAATATCATAATTTTGATAAAGATGTTGATATGATTTTACAATTTATGATTTTAATGTTCTACTCTATACATTTCTGTTTGTTTCATTGAGTTCAAGAGATTGTTGCTCAGCATGAATAACTCAGTTACCGGGTCGCACATTTGCAGCTTGAGCAATATCATGAACAGACATTATTTTTGTTATTCCAATCACTCGACCCTTCAACCTGTTCTTTTTCAGCAATGCACATTTTTTCATCTGGTGAGTTTTGTGTCCCTACAAAGAAAAAGGATAGCATAAGTTGAATAAGTTTCACCTGTGGCAACAAGAGTTCTCATAAAAATGATGCCTTAATTGGTTTTAAATAAACTCAGGGCCGAGATGAAGATATTTTGGGGGGATCACAACCTTAATGGTAATTGATGCCACTAATTTTGCCAAAGGAATTAATACCAAAAAATTCTGATGAATCTAGATCAATGCTTTTTACTCTGAAAAATTTAAAATAGGATCACTTTCAAATAGAAGCAGCCATCACTTTCAATAAAGTCATTGAATTTGATTCTTACTTTAAATGTCATGACCATCAAAATATAAACGAAAATCTTTTATTTTAGTTTTATTTCACACAAAAAGGACTTGAATGTGTGTAAGCAATAATTATGTAAAATAAAGATGACATGGGCCCATATAAAACCATAAGGGTTATCCAGTCCGGTGCCTAAACCTCCTTATATTTTAGTCCATACCTTCATCCTTTGTTGGTTGATTTTTCCTTTGTTTTCTTTCTAAATAAAACAAAGTTGTAAAATATTGAATAACCTTTGGGAAAATGCACCAAAAAATGCAATGCCAATAACAATCAGGACATTATTGTTTTAAAAAAATGTTACACACAAAATATATATTGGATATAGGCCTACAATAATTTTTAGCAGTTACAGTGGTGGACTGTTTAGTATGCAACATATTTGTTTCATGGAATTACACATTACTCATGCATTTAGTGAAACTCTAATACATTTTGTGGGTGACATCACATTTCGTAGTGGTTTTGTACTTGTAAAGTGTCTTACTGTGGCATGAATAAGTCGCGTGTGCAAGAGGACGTCATCTTCCCTTAGTTTCAAAAGTTGCTGCATTAGACATCTTGCTCGTATGTTTACTCCACAAGTCGCAAACGAGGCGTGTTTTAAAGGAGAAAGCATGATCAAGATGAAACCTTTCTGTAACTTCTTCTTGTATTACTTCAGAAAGTTATGTTGATGCCTGGTTTATCGGCCGGCAATCAAGTTGTGATCATGTTGTACTTGACAAAAGTTTTGTGTCCACATGAAGAATGAACGAAGCAATTCATGTTTCCACTGATCATTGGATTTATGAAACAGGTAATTTCCCCACATGGCTGCAGGGCATAGCGCCCTCTATAACGGGGCGCTATGCTGCAGGGATAGCGGGAGATACTTTTACAACGGGTCACAAAGTTTTTTCCAAACTTGATCCACATATGAGCCTAAGCCTATGTAACATAGAAATTTGTGCGAATGTTAACGCTACGATTTCGTGAAGTATTTCACTCAAATTTTTATAAACAAAAATAACAGATGGTGGCCCTGTTCACGCCTAATCATTTTAATTCGCACAGATTTCTGTTTTACACACACTTATACGTGGATCAAGTTTGGAAAAAACTTTGTGACCCGGTGTAGTAGTATTTTCCACGCACAGCGCCCCATCAGGTGGACATTCGCGTACCACTCGCGCTCGTTTCGAAACTGTACGCGGATTGTGCGAGACGTGTAGATAGTTTATGGTGTGTTATCAATAAGATGATATTTATTTGTATATTTATTAGCGATTACAAACAGGATAAGCAAAAACACAATGCATACTGGAAATAAATTTATTTACGTTGGTTACGATCTGGTTTCATCTGTTTGACGTTATTGTTGTCGACCTATGTCTCTTTCAAGCTGTTCCAGTTGATCTCTTATGGCTTCTTCTTCTTCTCTTGCACGACGAATTCGTTCTATTGCGTTGTTAATATTGTTTCCAATCGAAGCGGCATCAATCCTTAACTGCTCTGTGCGCAGGCGAATTCTTTCCGAAAGATTATAAACTCTCGCTAGTATTGCGAATCTGTTGTTGCTGTACATTTCGTCGGAGTCCTGTCTCATTGCGAGCAAGACCTTTATTTAAACACCGACCCTCGTACAATCAATTCCACAATGTATTTATCCACCACCAAGTTGGTTCACAGACCGGAGTTGGTCGCGAAAGATTTAATCTGAATTTAACGCAAAAATGTTCGGAGTTATAACAGTTACGACGCATGTATGATGCGTTTTTCGTCAGTTCTGCGCACAACGCGTCAGATTATTGCTAAATACGTCATACGACAGATTAACGTAATTTTCTGTCTCATGAAGGGGTGAAGGTGACCATCACAATATTTTTAATGTTCGAGTTCGTTTAAGCCAGAAAAACAGTAGCAAAATGCGGTAACAACAGTCTTTGTAAATATCCGTTATTTTTTTCCCGTAATTTTCTCCCACAGGTCTTTCCGATGTCGCATTGTAGCTTTTGTTCCTTTCTCCTCACATCGATTACACGTCATAATACAAGCGTTTTTCTCGAAGCCGCGCCACGCGAAGATCTCGCCGCACCACAGTAATGACTGAAGCTTTCCAATGAACAGATTTTTTTGACCCCTAGTGAAGGTGAATATTTATGATGTTCTGTGTTTGTATTTTGCCGACAAGTTGCTGAGAAATTGAGGTTGATAGATTGAATGTTACAGGGCCTGCACAGGATGTTTCCTGACTTGTATGGCGCATTCATTTACATAATTTCCGAAGTTGCTTCTTTGTGTAATGATGTGCAACATACGGTGCCCAACAATGTTTTGCTCGGCCTGAAATGAAATGTGCAGTGGGCTATTATTGGGGCTTGTGATTATATTGTGAAAAAGAAAGTTTGTATTTAAATATGCAATTTGAATGTAAATTGGTTCATAATAATTGGAAAGTGATAGATTTTCGGCAAAAACTTTATAATTATAGTTTTGTAATTGATTTCAGTTGTAATGCACTTTAAGTATTGTACTGCACTTTTGATTTAAATTTTTCTGTACGGCCAAAATGCCTCTGTTAACACCTGGTTTTCAACCTGTGCCTGATGACAAGAGAATTGACACCATAAAGTTCATCGAAGCTTGTGAAAAAATTCCAGGATTTTTTGATCTACTTGGCGGCAAAGTTTTTGCTCCAGTTAAAAGTGACGTTGAAGGAAATATAACAAAAATAAAAAATAGATACCTACAAAGTCCTGATAAATTTGCGACACTTGATGACATAATTTCAACTGAGAAAGAAGAATCTGACAAAAAAGTTAAGTTGAAGGATGGGAGCGGTTTAGCAACAAATGCACTGATGTGGCTGAAACGAGGGTTAAAGTTCATTTTACTATTCGTGGAACATCTTGTCAAGAACGACTATGACGAGAATCCTGAAAATTTAAAATCTTGTGCAAGACTTGCATACAAGATGTCACTGGAACCGTACCATGGATGGATGGTTTCAAAGTTAGTTTCAGCTGCTACCAATGCTTGTCCATATCGTTCAAACTTTTTGAAAACTTTGGCCCAGGAAGAAAATCTGTCTTGTGATGAAGAGGTCATAAAAAGGCTATCAGAGTTTATAATTAACTTTCGAGCAACTGTTGATGTTATTTATGATCTCTATGAAAAAACTGGAGAAGAAAAATCTGCAAAGGCTTAATTGAAAGATTCTTGGGGTAAACAGAGCAAACCCAGTGATTCTGTCACTTTATCTGATGTTTCTTACATTGTTAGGACTGGTTGTGTTTAGAATAGAAGCAAGCTAGTTTTGACATTACAAAAAAGAAATTTAATTAGCACATTGTTTCTTTTTTCCATTAGTGTATCTTTGAATGTGTTTTTAAAATATGAGCTGTTCTTGTAACTCTGTGGCAAAGGTTGAAACGTTATGTGGTGAAACTTTGAAAGTTGCATTGTGATGTGTTAAGTGGTTCATTTTTTTTTAAATACATTTAATAATGTTTAAGTAACGTCTCCAATTTTCCAATTCCTATACAATAAGTTTTGTCAAAAAAACTTTTCAGTAACAAATAAATTGTAGTTTTGTGTTGAGGAATCTATAACCGAAAGATCAAGACCTTTCTTGTATATCTCCTTAAAAAGCGGCTTTGTATCGTGCAAAAGTTTTTATTTTATTGCCCTGCTTTATACGTGCTTTTCTTATAGCTTTTGGCTTGCTTCTAATACAAAAATAATATGTATATGTTTAATTTTTGTTAAAAAAATAATTTCTTTCCATGTGTGATTTTACTTTTGGTAGTACACACTGAAAGTAACTTGTATACATTTATATATATATGTATTTCTTGTATCTTAGATATGTGTTTAATGATATGCAATACCACATGAATACAAGTAGCACCAATAAAATATAGGCAATCTTATATTGTCTGTGAGTGCCGGCGGTTATGCGAGGATTTCAAACTTCATTATGTTGACCGGAGTAAAGCTCTTTCTAGTCGGGCGTTCCTACTCTTCTGAATGAAATTATGCACAATTTTGGGTTTTGTGATAACCATACCTTGGAGCTCCAATCGCTTGTAGAGGTGCAACGCAATTTAGCAACACGCTTCTAGCTCCATAAATCGTCAAACATCTTTAAACCAAAATGACTTCGCGAATTGTAGTTACAACCGAATAGTAAAAATGTCTACCTAACTAATGAGAACAACCAAGCTTATTTCAATTCCAAGCTTCTTGTGCTTACATAAGTTTAGAAAACAAGTTGAAATGACGACAAAACAATTACTTTTGCAAGTTTTTAAGGTCCGATTAAACGAAAAATGGTACTATAGTTTCGTAATAATGCAACATGTTCGGTAACAGTGCCACGTGATAGATAATGCTCCATGTTTGGAAACAATGTTTAGTTCTGCGCGCTTGTTAACTGAACGTTAAAGCAAGTCCTGGTTGTTTTTTGTCCAAAAATTTATTGCGGTTGCGTTTATTTAGCCATCTAAACAGACAAAATTATTTTGGGTGGGGATCCCAAACGATGATGCCATTAAGTTTTCAGCACTACGTAACCGTTCAGTTAAATGTTGTTGTTTGATAGTGACTCGAAATACAAATTTCTCCCCAAATAATTGTTTGCGGTTTGAAATTAAACGACTTATACTGGCACCAACATCTTCGAACCACTTTTGCCACCAGCATGCACTGCAAAAAATGTCAACTATATGTTAATCGTTGGCGTCCAATCTTCGAAAAAAAACTATGTGAATTTTGCAATATCCCGAGCGTACCCCCGCACGCCGGCGTATGATGAAACAAACAAAGAATCCGCCGGCGCAAAGCGTGGGTATGGACCCGGCCTTAGGCTAAATTAAGTTATCATAGTAATTCAATCTATGGACTTTTGTAGATAACAATAGGGTTGGTCTGTTCGAGGTACTGCATACTGGTAACTTAACATTTATTCACGCCGCCCGTGTCGAATAGTGGCGTCGCGTGTCGAACACCTAGAATGGTGAAAAAGACAACATAAATCGACACCCTGGTTACAACCAATTAAAACGTGAGCGAACAAATTAACCAACAACTTCACTTCCTCACGCACAATACGAAGCCCAATCCTGTGATGTCTTCCCGGTTGACCTAATTAAATATAACAACGGGGAAAGTGCTAATTTTTCCTGGGCCCAAACTTCACATGTCCCAATTTCACGAAATGTCTGTATATGACGTCACATTTCTCGTATGTTATGTTGTGTTTACGTGGCATCTGTATTTTTATTAACGTCGAGTATTACGCCACGAACCCATTTCAACATACGGCGGATAACACGCTGTTTATTGTATGCACGGAAGACAGCTAATTATCCGGCTATTCAAATTACGTGACCCTTCCATCAACACAGCTGTCATTTCAAATGAGTCACGTATCAGTCCGAACCCAAACGACCCTGTATGCATTTTCTATATAAGCCACACCACTTTGGGTAAAACATGGAGAGTCATTTGGGAGTCATATAGAGAAACATAGAGAAATATAGAGTCACGGAGAGTCGCATAGAGTCATTTTAAGTCAAGACATTAAGTCGATAATTTTCAAGCCAAACAGACATACATTTTAGTACGCGTGGTTTGTAACGTTTTATTGTAATATTCGTGCGACTGTTATTTATGCATTAAACCGACAGATTAACTTTGGTTTAGATAGTAGCCTTTTTATCAGGAGTCAGATATACGGCAGTGTTAGTATTTTGTGCAGACGTTTTGACGTCTTCGTCAGGGCTTGTGTGATTCAGCCATACATAAATTTGGTGCCACCCAACGACGTGATATTTGAACGGGCATTTAAACCTTCTAATTAATAATCTGCGCAAATTATACAACTAACTGCAAATATGGGTAAATCCTTGTGTCTAAAAATTAACATTTGTATTAACCATAGATTTTTAACCATGTCAAACAAGTTTTTCAGACATTTCTCGTTGTTCTCCAGCAAGGACAAAGCTCGAAACAAACATTTCGAACAATAATGAGGTATGACGTTTGTTTTTCTCTTGATTTTATGCGCCTGATTGTGTAAGAAAATGCCAAACTGCTGTTAAGTATGTTTTGTCAAATGTCAAACCGTTTTTATAGTTATAAGCATAAGCAAGACCGTAGTGGTTATGTCAATCTCATTTTCGTTGATATTATAATGTTGTAATAACGCTTGCATCTCAATAAGTTTACGTCACACGCGAATTCACCTTGAGAAGTGTTTTTTAGATTTAATTAAATCATGTCCGAAACGTTAGATTATTTTCTTTAACATACGTCACTGCTGGCAACTTAGGGTTGATTGTGGAAAAATGGTTATAACATTGTCTGCTTAGAAAGTCCTCACGGAGGCATGACGTCAGCTAAGGGGCCTGACACGTTATTTCTTACATTGCGCAAACGAGGTCGCCCAGCCTGCATGCATTTTTTACTCATTTTATTTTGTCCCTCATTAGGAGAAACCCTCGTGCTAGTTTAGGGGTTGTTATGGCTATTCGAAGCAAGAGATTACTAATTAACAGCTTTCATGTATGATTTTTCGGCCCATTTATTAATTGACATGAGCTTAATGCAAATCTAAATCACCACCGTTTACGTCTGTAAACACAAACATTTCATTCATGTGAGGTAGCTGTAACGATATATCGATTTGCAACGAACCGCCTGACTTTACCTTGTGTCCCTTGTAAGTAACTGCCAGAATCGTTAAAGGAAATTGTATAACAGTTATTCTAGATTCGACATGGCTACGTGTTTCCAAAACGTTAATGTTTATTTAATTTTTGAACTTGCTGAAGGAAAATAGCAGGAGAAATGCACAAAATGACGCGAAATTGGTGTTATAATGCAAAAGCATTTGGGCAAGCGCGACATCTCGCGACCGTGTCCCCTCGACACAGACTGAATCTTTTTTTATTCACCGAGCAAAGACTCGAAGAGCATATAATTGCTAGTCGCAAGGCACATTAACACGCCACATTTTTCGCAAGTGATCAGACGTTACAAACTTGATTACTGAGCACTGAAGCCAGGCTTGGGAGCCGTAGGTAAAAATAATTCGCAGTGATTAACCTACGAAGTTCCAAATGCACTGGTAAAATTAAAAAGCGACTTATTTTACAGACCGCAGAAGGCATTCATCACTCTCTAAATACTGCGTGTCTATACAATGCAATGTGGGAGATTTGTGCATACGGCCAAGGCGCAAGTTACATTTCACATTTGCAAATCCTTTTTAGCCCACACTGACCGTCAAACTTTGCCAACTCTGCTCAGTACAAAAGCTTGTTCGTTTAACTAATTGGGATTTTTGAACACACGCCTCATGTCGAACCTATCTGTATTGGTATGCACGACCTTAACGGACAGTATAGTTACTCACAAGTTATGATAATCGTGTTGATTAATTTTTCGCTGTGACGATATTAGCGCTATAGTGACCTCACATGGCAGCAATAAAGTCCCTTATATGTCTCGTAAACACGAGCATTTCAATGTCACTCATTCATGTCCCCTGCGCGTCACAGTAGACAACAGAATATCTTGATGTACTATATTATAAATTTGTTTGTGAATTATAACTTTTATGTGTTTTGTTTTGTGTAAACATTAGGCCTAGATATAACGGCAGGATGTTCGAGTTTTTTTGACAGATACCAGAAGATACGTTGGTGATTACGTTCGAGTGTTCAGCACGGACATCTCAATATGTACGATTTTGACAACACAACGATCTCTGACGATTTCCGGTGTTCGTTTGACGCATATTTCGACGGCGTACGCAATCTTTCAATTTTCAACGATCACCGCCGTTTACACTCGTGCGGAAGTAACAGCTGCGATCAATATACGGGTACAACCAGGAGTTGAACAAGGAAGTCACATCAAAAGATATGGACAATTCGCAACAAGAACAAACATTCAATCTATCAAAGGACAAGATTAATGTTGAGGAACCATAAACACTTCGGAAAACATTTACGAGGACGGGAGTTTTTATGTATATGACGTCACATTTCTCGTATGTTATGTTGTGTTTACGTGGCATCTGTATTTTTATTAACGTCGAGTAATACGCCACGAACCCATTTCAACATACGGCGGATAACACGCTGTTTATTGTATGCACGGAAGACAGCTAATTATCCGGCTATTCAAATTACGTGACCCTTCCATCAACACAGCTGTCATTTCAAATGAGTCACGTATCAGTCCGAACCCAAACGACCCTGTATGCGTTTTCTATATAAGCCACACCACTTTGGGAAAAACTTGGAGTCATATAGAGTCACAGAGAGTCGCATAGAGTCATTTTAAGTCAAGACATTAAGTCGATAATTTTCAAGCCAAACAGACATACATTTTAGTACGCGTGGTTTGTAACGTTTTATTGTAATATTCGTGCGACTGTTATTTATGCATTAAACTGACAGATTAACTTTGGTTTAGATAGTAGCCTTTTTATCAGGAGTCAGATATACGGCAGTGTTAGTATTTTGTGTAGACGTTTTAAAGAACGCCCTACATGTCCAATATGCAGAGAAGCGGTAAAACACGAATGTTTATAACACAACACAAAAACGTCACACAAAACAAGACAATTTATGGGTCCATCGCAAGGTTTTCCCGAAGGGTGAAAATTGAGCCACTTAGCGGATTTGATTGAGGTATTAGTTTATCCACACGGTGGCGCTTTGTCTTGAACAAGTTTTCTTGTTGCTTTGGAAGTAAGAACACTGTTTTTCTGTTTTGTCCATGTCTTTTTGGTTGATTTATTTGCAACAAAAATAGTATGGAGGTTGCCCAACGTATTGGTGCTCAAGTGTCCTTTACAACTTGTCAAGAAGAATGGAATGCTTTGGGTCAAGATTACGACAAATGCATGGTAGTCAACAGCAACGAAACTTCTTTGTGAAATATAATTATCATTGAATATCTCCATTACCAAGTTCTATAAACGCTAGCATTGCATTTATGAATAAGTACTATCGACCAAAATGTGTTAATTAAGGATAAATATAAAGAATACAAGAAAGCAGCAGAAACTTATCATACTCTACGGAATACTTGCAAATCCCAGACTCAGCGGCAACTAAAAAAGATATCACTTATTAAGTCTGCACTGAAAAAGTTGGTTCAATGCTTTTTATTGCAATAATTTGATTTATGACATGATAAACTGTGTCAACTATGCTTGACAGAATTTCTGATAGCCCCGAAAAACAAGAACTTTTGAAACAAATTCATGAAAAGAAACGGTCAATTGAGGACATCGAAAAGTTTTTGCCCCGCAAAAATGGGTAATTTTTCATTTTAGGCTTTTATACAAATGATGTGTAAACAATACTTTTGTAGGTTTTATTTGGGTTTAATTGTTGGACAAGTGAACATGATTTTGGACAGCACCGCTGAAAAGTAAGCGATTGCCTCATTCTGGTTTCTGGAAATAATTTTTGTGTTTGTCATTTTTGCTTCAAATTTTCTTACTACAAAATGTGTTTTTATCTGATTATAATCATTGATAAAGTGATAAATAGCAAACAATTTTTTACCCTTGCAAATTTATTAGTTACATGAGGAATGCTTCTTTTCCAAAAGTTTCACATGTTGTTTTCATCTCTTACATATGCAGGTCTAAGTAAGACAGTTCCCCGAATTCTTCTCTAAATAGACTTAAAACATCAAATGTTAAGAATTTATTGTTTATTTTACATGTTTTTCATCAAATAGCAAATATTTCGTTCCATTTTATTTTTCTGCAGATTTCGATACAAAGATGAGTATGAAAAGTTCAAGTTCTACTGCAGTGTTACAATGTTAATATTTGCAATCTTTCTTAATCTTTTTTTAATTCACCGAGTTTTCGACGCTATGTTTTCTTTCTTATTGTTGTGGTATTACTGCACTCTCACTGTAAGGGAAAGCATTCTTATGGTCAATGGATCAAGGTAGATATATTACAATTTTTTCTAAAAATTAGGCATTTGTAAACAACATTCTTGTATTCTTGTTCCTTTTTAACATAACTTTCTGGTTGTATAAAATTTAATGTATTGTTTTAGTTTCTACAAACATTTGTGTAATTTGTATGGGCTTAAATTGTAATATCTAAAAAAAAAATTTGAAATTTTACTTTTTATATTTTTACAATGTTTCCCACCTTCTAGTTAATGCAATGTGTATGAAAATAACTTTTGCAGAATCAAAGGTTGGTGGGTGATGCATCATTATGTGTCGGTTGTCCTAAGTGGAATCAATGTTCTGTGGTAGGATGTGATTGTTTTGTAACATTTCATGCGAATAAACTAATGTATTTTGTACCAGGGCTGATGATAACGCATACAGAGAATTCAGACCAGTGTTTATGGCCTTTTCCATCTACCAAAGTCTTGTTCAGGTATGTGAGTCTACCTTAGCATGCTTTAGTAGCAAGGCACAAACTAAGTAACAGTCATTACCATGCATCACATTTTCATGATATTGTCACATAATTTTCTGCAATATTATTTCCACCTGAATTTAATTATGTTTATTTTGATTTTCATTCAAAACTTGAATGCCTCATAAATTGTTGGTTTACAATCATGTAAAAGTCGTCTCAACCTAATGTATGCGAATAATTGTTTTTAGCTCATGCAGTATTATTATCAAAGTGGTTGTTTGTATCGACTCCGTGCACTTGGTGAGAGGGACGACATGGATATCACAGTTGGTGAGACTTCTAATGAAACACTTATAACACTATGAATTTGAAACACAGTATATATTGTGTCATTTAGAAAATGTTTATCCATTATTATAGTATTGTTTAAATAACTTATTAGTAATTGTGTGTTGTACTTGTAGAGGGTTTTCAATCGTGGATGTGGAGAGGGCTCACTTTCCTTCTTCCATTCCTGTTTTTCGGACATGTGAGTTTTGTATAAACAACTTTCACCACCAGTGTTTCATAAGTTGAAAATAATGTCAATGCATTGTTTATTTTTCTCCACAGTTATGGCAGTTGTTCAATGCATATACATTGTTGAACATTGGTATCAAGTACAGATTTATTGAGTGGCAAGTTCCCTGTCTGGCATTTCTCTTTTTTGTGCTTTTTTGTGGAAATTTTTTCACAACCATTCTGGTTGTTTTCCAAAAGAAGAAAAAGCAGCACTCCAAGCTTAGAAAAAGTGACTAGGTTCATCACATCCTGTTGGTCACCAACAATTAACTTTTCCCCCAAATATCAAGAGCAAAATGTAGTGCTATTCGATGCATTACAATCTAAAATTTTTGCTAAAAAAAACCTAATATGATTTTTTGAAGTATATAATTTAAATATAATGATCGTCATGCTGTTGCAATCATATTTATTAAAACTAGCAATTGATTGTTATTATGCAGATGCTGCTTGTTTGATGAATGTTATTATTTAAGTTGTATTATCAGGGTAAGTGATTTGATCTGATCAAATGTTCTTGGTTATATCTGAACAAGACTTAAAACTTTCAGCAACATGTAATAAATTGAACTCACAACAAATTACTCAAGGCGTCCTGTTTTTGGTCCATATTGTGTATGAATTGAACTCTTTCCTGTGAATGTCATTAATCATGGGGTCTTAAGTGTTAATCTTGACTGATACATGTGAGTCAAGACCATGAAATGTTTAGTTTAATTAAAACAACGCAAATAACGAAGGAAAAGAATTTAAATGAAAGTTTTACGCCAGATAAAAAAAATTGCCATTCTTAAAAAAAATTCTGTATTGGATACAAAAGACATGAATGATGAACCAGGCATTGTCCATTTGTTGTGGAACAAAAAATAATTGTTACAAAGGAACAATCCACAATAGGGTTTTGTCAAACAATGAGTGCAGCATTGTGGAGGGGATTGTTTGCAGGGCTTTATCATGATATGAAGCAGTAATTTTAAGAACACAGTAAACACGATCAACAAGTGGAAAAGTACTGCTGAGTCATAGTGCAAAAATGACACAGCAAATACACGAGTTTTTTAGAAAAGAAAAAGAAACACAGCACTTTTACATAACCGAGGAGAGATCAAAACATTGACAAAAAAATCAGGAGAAATGAATTGAAGGCACTTTCCATTTTTCAGTGTGTAAATTGCCACTTACTATGTTACATGCCTTAATATATTTCCCGCGATAAAACATTTCTACTTAACTTTCTCAAACCTTCCTTCATAGAAATTCTACAAAACCATCACGAAAAAATATCTCCCGAGTAACCACGTGACCAGTTTCAACTTCTGAAAATTATGGGTGCCATGGGAATGACAAAGCTGTCCGACAGGGGCACGATCACACGTGGGTTGCCATTCGGGCTTGCAGAGGTCGAAGGTAGTCGGATGACCTTGAAGATTGACTCATGCGTGACGACATGCTGTTCATGCGCGCGCCGCTTTCGTAAGGTTCGATCGCTCTTGCTGCGACGGCGCTCGCACTCAAAGCCGACCCGCGCTCAAACTTGTCAAGCGATGACTGTGAAGATCCCCCTTGAAGTTGGTAGAAGGGATCAGTTCCACCGGTGATTGTTGACGGAATTGGAGTGTTCCGATTCCCGCCGAAGTTCGACGGCGGCCTGTAGTCGAGCACTGGGGTGTACGTGCGTTGGGGGAAGTACTCGGGGGCGAGTCTGTACGAGGTTGAGGCTGGAGCACTCGCGTCAGAAAGCTTACGTTCCAAATAATGAGCTGGGGGAGAGAAACGATCACCCAACACGCTGGCGCTCCGGATTGTGTTCGGATTAACCAAAGCGGTAGGGTCGTAACCATAACGCGAGGGCGACATCGTGTGGCTTGGATAGTGAGTAGGATAAGATGTTGGAGGATAATCTGGTTCCTCCATATACACATCCTGATCCTCCTCAAGATGGGATGGCATCATTAATCCTGGATTGTAAGAGTTGATGATGGAGGAACTCTTTGCTGGAGAAGCAACTGATGAGGATTTTTCTCCAGGCTGATTACTCCTGTTCCAGGAATGGGCTTCTGCTTGAAAATGAAGAAGACCAATTATTTGCGAGGAGTCAAATATCCGGAGGCGGTTTAAAAACGAAAAAAGTTTTATTAAAACGGGTTCAAAATTGTTTTCACTTTAAATTTTTTCAACTGAAATTGTAAGAATTCAACTGACCTTCAGTGTGATAACCGTCATCCTGCCCGGAAGTTGGGGTAGGGTTTGTGTCGTCACTTCCGTCCACCGACGATCCTCCACCCCCAATTTGAGAAGAACGCGGCGATCTCACGTTGAAATCCTCTTCCAGCTCCCTCTGGTGGTGAATAGGAATAGTTTCATCCTCGGTGTAACTCCGGTCGCCAAACTTAGAGCTCTGAAAAATGTCGGTTCAGGTTTTAATGGGTTTGTTTGAACAAGAAAGTCATCATGATATTCTGTAATTTCTAACTAAGAACAGGAAGTTTTGTTAGGAGATTGTTGGGACGGTTTGTGTCTTAGTTGCATCTTGGTTGAAGACCGACTCGTTTCTACCTTACCTTTATATGAACATATTTCTCAACGCAATAGTTCCAAAACACTTGTAACTTACCTTTGTGTTTTTCAATTCTTTTTCAAAGTTCGTAGATTTTCTCTGTCTTCTTGACTTCACACACAATGCACAAACCACTACGAGTACGATCAAAATGAAGAGTCCTCCCAAAGCACAACCGATCGCGGTACCTAGCATTATGACGTCACCGTCGTCACCCGCATCTGCAGAAACATAAAAAAAACTTTAAAAATATTTCACTTTTAAAATATCAAAATTTTGTTAAGGACGGTTTTCGAGATCCAACTTTAGTTATGATGTCTAGTTCGATCTGGAAAAATGAACAATATGACGTAACAATCACTAACCTTCCACAAGTATGATTTCCATGGAGTCGGCTCCGTACGAATTTTCTACAGCGCAAGAATAAGTGTGAATGTCTTCTGGGGATGTCCCGTATATGTGAAGGGAGGCCGACCCCTCCCCCACCACGCCCTGGTATTTCACTTTGCCCTCCTCCCCGGATATGACGTCACCAGATGACGTCACGCTCTCGTTGCCGCGCAGCGTAAACGTTGTTTCCGCGAGAGTCCAAGACCAGGTCTGTGGACAAAATATTAAGTTGGGATAAATAGGAAATATCCAAAATGCACTTGTAACATTTCTATGGGGTTTGTGGTCATAGTGGGGGAATTACCACAAGTGGAACTTTATGCCACTCACCACTTGTTCGATTCCAGGGAAACTGCTGAGTCGACATTCCACAATTGAATCTTCTCCAACCCGAACTTCCTGGCTGTGTGGACTCGATATAATGGGGGATCCCCTCACACGCAAACCGATCATTGCCTCGCTTTTGCCAAACTGAAAAATTGAAATTCCTTATTTATTTTGGTTTGTCACGAAAATCACATTTTGTTCTTTTTCGCAATCTCGTAGTTTTCAGTTCAGCAAATGTTGTTCGTGACGAAGGTAAAAAATATCTTACGTTTCCGGCGGTTGCAGCACAAACGTAACTTCCTCCGTCCTCCTGTTCGACTTGGAACAAAAACAAACTCCCACCATTCCCAAGGATGACGTCAGTTCCGGCTTTGTACCAGTACACCGAAGGTGGCGGGTTCGAATCCCACTCACAGCTTAGTGTTACGTTGTCACCGATTTCAAGGGTTTGATCTTGCGTTCCACTCACAAACACGGGAGGATCTGAGAATAAAACGTTTAAGTTCCACAGAAAGCTCATGTTAATTTAACCTTGTTATTTTGGTGGAACAAGAAACAGGCAATAAATGTATTGGAGCTTGATGCGGTTTAAACTTAAAAGATATAATTAAAGCATTGCAAGGAACAAAATTAATCCAATGAGTTGTTCTTCTTCTTACGATCACGTGTTTAGTTTTAATTGTTTTCGATCTCGAAAGTTTCATTGTTGAAACTCACATTTAACGTCGACGGTGACTTGATTGATTTTCGAGTAGCCAGCTTCATTCCTGCCCTGGCAACCCAGCAAGATATTATGCCAGTTCTTATCAACCACATCGATGTTAAAAGTTGAAGAAACAACGTCAGATTGAATCTCTCCATTCACAAACCATCTGAATAAGTTGAAATATATTAACTATGATGTGGTTAACGATGACTTGGTCTATGTTTTGGTGAGAAACCGAACCTGTACGATATAACTGGAGGGTCGGCTACTGCCCGGCATTCCGCTCGCACGTAATCACCTTCGCTGATAGAGGGCGGTAAAGAGACCGAGACGATCGGAGGTTCTGCGCAAATTTGTCAACTTTTATGCAACTTACAAAAAACTTGAAAACATAAACATGAATAAACAGAAAAGGTAATTGTATTCGTGGCAAACCAGATGGAGACAGCTCGTGTCGACTGGAATGCGACAAAAAGACAAATTAACTTGAGTTTAAAGTGAAACTCGGCTTGGTTTAAATGAACGTTATCTGCAAATTGTTCAACTCTTCGAACAATCTAACTCACTTTGTACTTTCAACTTCATCATGGCCGATTCCATTGTGTCCATTGCGTCACTCTTCATGACGCAAGCGTACATGTCATCTACGTCATCAACCGTTGGCGTAACACGTAGTGTGGAAGTTGTGTTAAAGAGTTTATTGGTAGAACTTATGACGTTTACGAAACCTTCGGTCATTTCAACTCCATCTGAGTGGAATTATAAAGTTGTGAATTAGAAATATTAAATGGTAGCCCCTCCAACCCTTATCCAAACACTGCTAAGTTTTATTTGTTAATTGCTTTACCAACATTTCAATCACCAGATTGAACATTGGTTTTAATTCGCGATGAGTGTTACGGTTTATCAGCACGTGTCCGAGCAACAGTTTCCCTCCAAGTAGAAACGATCACCTTCCAAACTTACTTTTGTACCACGTGATATTAGCAGCTGGCTTCCCACCGTATGCCCGACAAATAAAAACATTTTCAACATCGGCAACTGCGTTTACAGTGATTCCATCCTTCAACATGTTGTCGATCACAGGGCCGTTAGGTGGCACTAAACAACACAATTTGGTTTATATTTTTATGTTGTTTTACGTGTCAATAAATTTGGTTTGTATTTTAAAAACAACCAAATTTTATCAAAGAAAAAATTGTAAACAGCTCGTCATTATCGTTTAGATTCGAAAGAAATGAAAATTAATGTTGTCAGATTAGTATCTTGAAACTTTAAACGTAATCAAGCTTCACTTGCTAAACTGAAAGTCACTGAAACAAACGCTAGTTCGAAAACTAACATAGTGTAATGTCAAGTCATTATGACGCAAGAGAGGAAGGGTGCAAGTTGAAAGTTGATCTTAAGTCGTAGTGTGTGGTCTCAAACCTCAACCGACAACTAGGCGACCCAATGTCCAACCAAAACACGTGCACATGTTTCAAATAATCACAAGCCGCATTACTAAAATTGCGCTTTGTTTGCACACAAACTAGAGAATGCACTGGCGAGCTGAAACCTTCTGACGATTAGATCACATTTTATGCTTCGTTTACTAAGATGAAAGCCTCCGTATTTTCTAGTGTCAAGTTCAACTTGAATTAATTTGTTTTTAAATTGAAGTCGAATGGGCGGCATTATGTCGTAATAATGACCGGTTATTCGTGAAAACTATAAGTTAACCGGTTAAAGTGGAAGTGCTCATACGTAATGGAAGCGTACGACTACTTTGCTTATTACTGAAAGTAAGAAATATTGAATACAATCTTACCTAGCACTGTGACCGCAGCCTTCCGTGTTCTCATGTAATGCATTGTAACTTGGCATTCATACTGACTTTCATCTTCTTGCAAGTTCACGTCTTTTATATGAAGATTGTATTCGCCAATCGAAATATCACCAACCATCGAATATCGGTCCCAGTCTAAAACGAAGGATAATTATTTCATTGAAACTAGAAACATCGCAAAAATTTGAAAGTATAACGTGACATTCCCTGGAGAAAAAAATACAAAAAAGGCCGTCAATATCTAGAACTTTAAAACAAATAAATTGATAAATATATCAGTGACAACCCAGCAGTAATCCGTCTTTAAAATTACAAAACGGGAACCATGTTATTGGGTTTCACCAAGTTTGCGTATCACGTGACACTTGTACTTTAACTGGAGCAGAGAGGAGGGGGAGGGGGTACAGGTGGTTTGTGGGAGATCTGACCCAGAACCCCAGAAGTCTCGTTACTCCAGGTTACCCCGCCCTTACACGCGAGTTGTCTCCACACAACGTGCCGAGTGTTAACGGATGTTACCGCGCTGACCACATCGACAAAATTCATGCCGACCCCAAGTAAAATTTGCGGTTAAACGTCACCATGGTCAATTGTTAATGCACAAAATTTCGCTTTAATTAAACCGGAAACAACTTTGTTGAAATGATAATAGAGGCAGATAATACGACGGGATATGATAACGTTGTTGGATAAACGACCAACTTCAACCTGAAATTGGACACGTTTTGTCGAAGTGGCAAGACCCAAACCACCCAAGTCATTTACCCGTCGACTCACGTAAGCAGACTGAGCAATTAAGAAGTGTTTATGAGTAATTTGGTCACGAGCGGTTGTTCCGTTCCCTGGTGACACGAAACGCCCCGGACCACCGATAACTTGACCTAGTCTTCCAGTTAATTATCGTGTATTTATTCTTATTCCCCAGCAACCAACTACAGGAGACGGCGCCAATGCGTTCTTAACAATCTACCATTGTGTTTCAACAAACAACTGCGCCCAATGTTACGTATTACGTCACAGAGCGGGATGAGTTGCAGTTGTAATCGAATTTAACCGGCGGTAATGCATCTGCTATGTGCGTTTATTTAAGGAGGCTAATTGTAAACTGCGGTTCAGTCTGGACGACAATGTGGATCGGAATGTAATATAGAATGCCGGTGGTTAACAATCAGCAGCTGAACGGGGTGGATTTAATCCCAACAATTCATTTGGGGTTGAGTAACATGTGAGCAAGTGTTCCGTGCTTAAACCAACAACGTACTGAGCAAATTAAACCCACTGTGGGAGTCCGGATTCCATTAATTCACCCAAACCTTCCCTGCAACATGGCTCCGACGTCAAAAGTATTTTTAAACCTGTATCTGAATCCCCCCATGTGACTTACTGGAAAGATTACGGTCGAATCCGAGCGCAAAATCTCCTCGCGTCCACTGCACAGGGGAGAGGTCATCAGAAGGAAGGTGTTCCACCACGCAACGTAACGTGACGTCATCACCTTGTTTTACGGTGACGTCACTTGGTTCCTCGATGATCGTTGGTTTGGCGCACAGACAGGACGTGGCTGAAATGTAAAAATAATTTAATGTTTCGGTAGAAATTTTGCCTTTACTTGTGGAACAGAGATTTGTAAAGGATAGTTTGGGGCCTTTTTATCAAAAGGTTTTACTACAAGAGTTTTGACATAAACTTACCCAACATCCAGCAAGACACGAGCCCTGCCCACAATCCCACTTTCATTTTCAACCTTGTGTTGGAAACCTCAACTTTGTTGGAATGTTGGAGTAAAAAGTTTTCCTTCCAATAAAAATGAAAACTTCCGATCGCTTTGAAATGTTTCAAGCAAATACAACCTAATTATTTGTTGATTTCTGTAAAACAAAGACCGCCATTGTCTTGGGATGGAACATTAGACACGGAACGAGCCACAAATAATGCGGCTGATATTTATGACACGTGACACCACATATTGTGACATAACAATGTCGTGAATACTTGTTTCACGTGTGGACAGCTTGTGATGTAACAGATGTTCTCGTGAACGTTCCCCTGCATCTTTCTACAATAGCCGATATTTTCTGTTGCCAACTGCCCTGACCCTAGCAACAATGCTCTTTATATTGCTGTATGAACAACTTGATGACATTCCTATCCAATCAACATCACGTCAATTTCCAACTCGTTTTCCGACTGTTTCATGCATAACTACGTCCTCACCTGCCGGGCTTAAGTTGTGACAAGTTAATCCACCTTACAATCACCCCAACACCCTACAACAAATCCCCGAGCGAGTTAAAGTAATCCTACTTCTCACCCGCATAACAGCGAGGTTACGGTGGTTGAACTCACAGACTCCACTGACCCAATGTTTGAATCACCCCCCACCCACACCCGACTTTCGTTTGAAGATGTCTGGGAGATATTTAAGGGTTCCTGAGCCCAGCGCTTGGAAGGTAAAAAAACTGGATGTGCATAGAACCACGCTACTGATTCACAATAAGGACAGACATTAAAAGCTAGCTAGGGTGCGAGTTACTGCATACTGACAATTAATTCTGGCCCGCCAAACATTTCCACACAGATATAACCACGGTATAGAAATACACATACACACAACGCACACTGAATGAAGTCTCGCACACAAGCTACTGTTTTGCCTGAAATCAAAACGAAACTGAACTGAAACATGTTTCCTGTGGCTCAGTCCTCGCTAAAACCGACTAAACATACATATTTATTTTGTGAGAATTGTCTTTAGATGTTGTAAAGGTATTAGGTATGAGATAACTTCCTGTCCCACGCACCCAAGCAAATCGCTACATGTAAAGTATGCTAAACTGCCCAAGAATCGAACTATGGGTGTGACAACCAAGTGACGCAAAAAAGGGACTCAATATTTACTCGGTGATGGAAGTTAAATTTTAACCAAGCGTTTTACAGTGAAACGAGGCCATCAATCGACCGAGCCATTGTAATGTTCCGTCGATTGGTTTCAACGATATGCGACCAACAACCTTTGTTTAAACACGAGCCGTGTGGGCGATTCCCGACCAAGAATAAACAAACTCGATTGGACCGCGGAGACAGGTAAGCATTGTGACGTCACAAACTTTGTTTTAACTTCGCTCGCTGGACATCAGACGTTCGCCCGGTTACGTAATTAAAGCACGTAGAGGAATTCCGAGCCGAATTGGTCGCAATCGCTTAAAACACACCAGTTCCAATCAAGGAGGGATGTTTAAATCTATCGCAGATAATGACAGGTTTCAAGGATTAAACACGTTTCAAGACTGGGTAAAGAACAGCCTTGAACGCTAAGCTCTGATCCGATGAGCCGGCGGTCATTTCCCGTGACCGGACGCGAGGTTCGTGTTAAAAGTGAGGGGATGACCAGCTGCTGAACTTTCAAACTGCGTTACCGCACTCAAACGCCGAATTTTCAGCCAAGGAGCAAATATAGAGCACCAATCCCCGACCCTCGATGCCGTTTCTATTTGCTGATTGTCTTGCAAACATTTACCATGTCACGTGATCGCTATGGTAGGATAGTACGTCGGAATGGCGGGCGTTAAACCAAAAAAGATTTCTGATAAAGATAAAATCTTAATCAAAATAAGCTGTTGTTTTGAGCTTTTTTAAAGCAATATGGAATTGGTAGTTTTTTCTTGGGGGGAGGGGGGAGAGTTATTCAAGCGTAACAGCTAGGATTAAAGTAGGATCAGAGAGTTCGATTAGGTTAAACCAAAACCACGCGCCTTTAATCCCCAGGTAAACAGGTTGGTTGGTTAGATAAGATCAGTACACACAGAAAACAATTTTCAAGTCGGTAAAGATATGGTTTTTCTTATTTAACCTTTTCTCAAATGCATTTTGTCTACGGTACTCGAAAATCATATTCAGGCTAATTTTTTACGAAACACCTGATTTTGGCTTCGCTGGATTTAATAAAAATATGTCAATTGAAAAACAGTTCGCGAATGAGAAGGCGATGTAATATAACAGGAAAGCCGGGAAACGTGGTTCGTTGAACAAAACTTAATAAAAATCGTCCCCAGCCGAATGCTTCCTGCAAGAAAAGAAGGGAAATCGGCAGTCTGTTAACACCGCATAGCCCGGGTTTAGTCTGAACACCTGCGTCCAACCACAAGACAAGGATCCTTCCTCTAACTGGAGTGAATCAATTAACCACGTTTTGCCTACCACGCTTGAGTGAGCAAGCAAGTATGGTGTCGTGCGAGTCCCACGCCAATGCAGTTTAACCATGAAATACGTGTCAGTCGAAGATGACATTCCAGCCGTCTGAAATTGGATCCGAGCGAAAAATTACCTGGGCGGCCTGGGGCCAGTACCCACCCATGGACCCCATGTCATCCAGTTTACCCCCAATAATGCGTCATCAGCCCTATCCAGGGATGTTGTGTTAGAGTAATGCGCTTAGGAATTCTCAACGCGTGAGCTGGATTAGGTTGAGACGATTTTCTCACTGAAAGTTGATGTGATTCATTCTCTATGCAAACATTAACCACCCAGAAAGGAGGTCATGTTGTCAAAAGATCACTTTAACATGCGTGGTAACGCGCAAGACACTTACAAAGTGAGCCTTGTTTTTGAAATTGATTATATGCTGTCTGAATCGGATTTGAGATTACACAAATGCCCACAAGTCTAATGCACTTGAACACATCGCGGTCTGTCACATATCCACAAGACAACCTCTCATTTAAACTATCAAAAAAAAAACTCAAAACATGTTGGATAAACATTTGCCAACTCAAAATAAAATGCTGAACATTTATGTTTCTGATATAACCAACACATCTGCACATTCTACGATTGTCAATATTATTGCTGTGTTTTCAAACAATAACGTAACAAAGAGCTATCAAACGTAACAATAGAAATGTCGCACAAAATTGCGCCAAGTTCCACAGCTGAAGTCGTATCTCTGAACAACATGATCTCAACACGACAAAGCGAATTAAATTAAGGATGGCAATTAGACGGTTGGAAGCAGGCTGGAGGCGACACTGCGTAGCCCACTTGACGTAAATGATATTCTACCAAGAGTATTTCGGTGAAAGCCAAAACAGCGGAGCCAAGTTTTGAGAGTACCTTGATGTGCTTGAAACCTTAAGTCTAATTGACAAGCATATGACGTCACACCGTTCTTCTGGTTGTTTTCGGTCGCTGAAAACTTTGCGACAATACTGACTTCAGATATACAACACTAAATTCACCCAATTTTTCTAATTTTGTCAATTTAATTACGAATGTTAAATCCAACCAACTTTTTTTAGCAAGCAGCAAAATGCAAAAATTCGAAATATTATCTGAGGTTTTCGTCTACTACAAGTATCAGATAACCAGTGGAGACCAGACGTAACGCGACACAACGCGCTTTCGTGGCAGCTACAAAACAGGTAACGGCCACAAAGGCGACTTTCGTGGGAAAGTGGTTGATTCCTGCTACTAACATAGGATTTAACGTGTAGAAGTAACCTGTCCGATGCGTATCAAGTTGTAACTGGTAAAGGGTGTTCTGTTGTAATCGAAATCACGCTGCACGTGTGTACGGATGCTGGAGGCCCTGCTATTGTCGGTGGGGAGTTTGATGAATTGGAAGTCGTCGCATGGTTTTGTTGGTAGGAGACGCCAATAATGAATCAATAGACAAAATAAACACTGGCACCTACACTGAATAGTGGACGTAGAATGGGGTTTGGGATTTAATGCAAACAAACTTCTTTTCATTGTTGTTTTAATATCAACGCTTCGGTTATATTCACTTTATATTGTCGCCGAATAATGGAGTTTGTTATTTTAAATTTGTCTGAAAACGTCTATCGATAGAAATCATATGTTTTCTGAGTTAACCATAATTTCTTGCTGTTAAAATACGTCACAGTTTTAAGCATTCGCTTAATCTACTTTTTAAAGGAAGTCGACAAGAGTTTCACGGATTTTAAACCGAAAATTGCCGCCAAATTGCACGTTATCTGTGATGGGAAATCCATTAAAACTCCTGTAAGTCCGGATTAAAAGAAAGCAACCAAAACACTGACAAATGTGGAGATTACTCCCAAGTAAGAACGTGTAATTATGCCATGAGTTGGTGTTCCATCCTTTTAAAGCAACGACTACCTTCGGGTCACAAACGGTTTGAAAAGTCTGGATTACCCTGCAGACAAGTTTGATCCGCTGTCACGTTTGTTTTCAACCCTGTGGTGTTGCCGGGTACACAAAATCATCCAACATTAGATAAATGCGTGGAGGTTTAAACAAACCAAACTTAAGCAAATGCTTTGTAACTGCTCCGAGTATTTTGGCAGAAACGCATTTGCAGAAGAAGCCCCAAGAACACTATAATAAAAGTCAAACCAATCAACTAAGACAAAAAACAAAACAGTTTTGGAAGTTTTAGTCCAACCACATAATCCTGATTGATTTCATGTAAAATTAAACAAATCATATTTGTACCAACCATTGTTAACAAGAACATCGCGCTTTCCCAGAAGCAAAACATCGATTTTAAAAGCGATTTGTTCGATAATCGGCGAGTTAATAACAAGCAAATAACAATCCCTGACCATGTCGTTGCGTCGGGCGCGAGTTAGCGTGTGTGTGTGGGGGGGGGGGGGGGAGAGATAGCGAGGAACGGTTAATAAGGATTGGGTTTCCTCTGTCTCTGTGGACAGTTAGAATGGACAGATTGCATTCGGTCGATGTTCGGTCGTAACTACGAATACTGGAGTAAGGATTAGTAGAGAATGACAATAAGTGGAATGCTCCGAAATCGATGGAATATTGAAGAACATCAAACTATCGTGTTTTTATGACAAATAAAATTATTCAAATAGGAACATGAGATTTTTACCACAAATCGAAGGCGTATTTTTTTAGTTTGGAAAACTTTTAGACTTTTTGTTGTGGACTGAATGCTGACAACACAATATTCCGCCAGTACAAGCAATAAGTCTCGACAAGCAGCCTTCATGGTTCCACAAACACAGCAAATGGTCGAGGAAATATCTCTCCGACTTGTAACTCGTATTTATGTTTTGTCGCAAATTACTTGAGTCACAGACAACCCGGCGCTGTTCCGGTTCACCGAGAATTTCACCATATTTCCTCCGTATGTTATGGCCCTAAAACTTTACAAATGACCCACCACCTCCTGGGTGCATTAGGGGCCCGACCCGCGACCCATATCCGTAGGCATAGCGGTATGGATTTGGGGCCAATTAAAACACCCAGTTATGCTCAGTAAAGCGTGACGTGGTCAATAACGCGACCCATCAAGCGCTTGACAACACCTTTTCTCGTTCACAAGCTCCACGTCACTTAAAAGCGGTTATTATTGTTTGAAAGCTTTTACTGCTCAGGTATCCAGTGGTCGGGACAACGGTGGAGTGTATGTTCTGTCGGAAATATTTCGAATATTTGCTGATGGAGGAGGTTTATTAAACCGCAATATATAAATTTGGGGGTTTGGCAACTTTCCTTTGGCTATGTTAAATCCACGATTCAATGTAACAAGACAAAATGTGCATCATACGTAATAATGTAATGCCACATATCATGTTAGCCCCTTGCTTTCTGTTACAGTCAGACCCCTAGTGACTCACGGTAGTTTACGTAATGCGATGTGAGCTTGCTTCTCGCGCATCGTCGCCCCGCATTTAACGCGACCCGCTGAGGTTGCATCATGAACTTCTTGCGCTTCAGTAAAGCTTAATTAAAAAGTTGTAGGGATTCCCGCACTTGGCTTACTGGAAGGTGGGTTAATGCGGGTGAATTACAAATTACCACAAGTACAGGGAATATTTTGGCCATGTTTTCGATAAACACGCAACAACCACAACCCGGGATTCACAACAATCAAAATACACGAAGAATGAACAATTAAGTTATGTTTTTTTTGCTCCGATTCCAACATAGTTAATAAACGTGTCACAGATATTATTAAACACACAAGTCGCTCACTCAACCATGACCACCCACGCAACCTGTTAATAACACATGCAAGGTGTGTGCAGCCAAACGTGAAGCGACAAAACCGCCGTAAAACGGGGACCGGAAAAAATCCCCTCAACCCAAAACAGGTGGGACTGAACCCTAAACAGAAGCCTAACCCCTGAAACAGCCCCGGATATGTCTGTTTACGTCATAATGAATTTATCACTTTGGTAAAATGCCATATTTCGATTTAAATCGTTGTTTGGCGTCATCGAGTGTTACAGGAAAACGTCAATTCCCGACAACAGAAATGTAAATGCCGAATATTTAGTAAATAACTTTACTAAATCACATTCAATCCACAACAGAAAGCAATATTTTTACTTTAACCCAAATATTTTCATCCTTAAACGTAGACACGGATCTACACCATTGCCTCCACATCCCCATCCACACATTTACTAAACCACTCAATCTCACTCACGTTTTCTTGGCGACTTGACAATGAAATAAATTCTCTTCTGAATTACCAAACTGTTCAATTTCAAATATTCAGTCTGACACGCTGTTGTCACCACATCCTTTACTTATTGGTTTGCTTAAGTTTGATGATTAATATTTCCGCCTAAACCTTTCCCAGTGAAAATCAAATATCAGTAAACCTACACATCCACTAAAACTTTTTACATATCTCGCTGAATAAAGTAGCTCCCGGGTCCGCACGCACAAGTCTTCTTGGACTTGAACCACCAATACCATCCTCTTATTTATTCGAAACCTCAACACAAAATCCGTTGAAAGGTTTTCATAATTCCAGAATTCCCGCGGAGTTAATCAGGCCTGCAGAGGGCTTGGCAGACGCTCACCGTCGACCGCCTGACATCACCGCGCGAAGCTGCAGACTGCCTGTTCTAATCCTCCCCACAACGCGGATCGTTCCACAACCGTGTCGCGAAAAAGGCGCCGGTGGTCGACAAGACCGAACTCGCAGCGGGTTCGGGAAATCTTGATCTCGGCACGCTTTTCACCTCTCATGTAACGAGCGCGATGCCCTGGACTCGATAAAAATATGATCGATTTCCCCCGCATGTGTTTTGACTCCCAAACCTTTCCACGAAAACCCGCCATCAAAATGTTTCACCACAGAAGCTAACGTTGTCTTTTCAACTGATTCCTGCCATCTTTTCTCAATCTGTCAAAAAAGCTGCGGGACCTTCACCAAAACGCGAGAAATGAAACAAGATTGAAACATTTTGACGGACGGTTTAACTCGCAAGCACTTATTTGTGACAAAGAGAATGTTGTCTGTCAACACTTTGACGGAATGCAGTTACTCGGCGCGCGACAGTCACTAGTTATTCGAACACTCCGAGCAGATAATAAAGGAGAAAGAAGGGCGGGTTTAAATTTAGGCTTGAGCTGTGCTCGTCGCAATACAACTGCACAGCGTGCGTAGCGACGAGTTTAAAACAGACGTGAAAGGAAATAAACAACGAAGCGCGATGTTTTGCCGCAAGAAGCTCGCCCTGAACGAAGCGGCCGCGTTTAATTTGTAAACAGTTCGGTTGTAATTGATACAAATCGCGACAAAACAATCAACGTCGCCGTAAGTTCGATGAAACGAACGACAGAGCGCCGGCGCCCACGCAATTGATTCTCGCAGCAGCTCACAAAACTGACTGCTTTCTAATGTGAAGTTTACACTAAAGAGCTGTTCGGTAAAACGGTCGTGAAAAGAAACTAAATCTCTTCCCATTCAACAACATCTTAATTAACAAAAAACTTTCTGGTCCACCGGATTGCAAACACGACGCTTTTAGTAAAAATGATGGTTTTGTTTTTGGAAAAACAAAATTCCCGGAACTCTAAAGATATCCCGCTATATGACCAACGTTATTGATCAGAACCGCAACAACTTCGCATGGCATTTACCAAGAAACCAACGTACATCGTCGCCACATGGTTTAGATATTTGAAAAAATCTTCATTCCTACTCCTGAAATCCCGACGCCAATAAAAATGCTTTTTAACTTCCAGAAAGCGTTGACAGTGAACATTCGATAATACACAATCAGCATTGTTCACAAATCCGCGAAGCAAACAATCTAACGACAATCTTGCCATTATCCACTCATGGACGCGAACCCGCGCGCATTCTAGAATTCGAGTTAATCCCCAAGACAACGACATTTAAGATGAAACGCAAACTGGGCTGGATTCCTTTTGGCACGTGCTCCAAAGTCGCGCGTAACTCATTGATGTCGTCACAATTGGAAAATGACGTAACAATCAGAAATACCGTTTAACGATTGCAAGGTGTCTAATTCGTGGTTTTGTGAAAGTTTTGGTCGCATGCGGTTTACAGCGCGATTTTTTCGACAAATATTTTTGCAAATTATATAAACTTGTGTGGACTAAAATGCAAAATTCAAGGTTGTTTAAAGTTCAATAGATGTGACTAAAATGGATTTGATAAAGTTTCAACAGCCACCAACGTTCCAGTACAATTTTCACCATTTTAGTTGAACAAAAAGGTGAAACCTACATGTGAAAAAAGCTTATGTAAACAATCGACGGATATGTAAACAAACTTGCTAATTACACAGTTGTAAACCCCCTCCAGATGGAATCAACCGCCCTCTTACATCTGACAAGAACACACACTTACCTATTCTTCTCAGGGGGATTAACTTGTTGCGAAATGCAACTTTTCTCAATAAATACGAAATATAAAAAGTCAAATTCAGTGAAAGATGTTATGACTTAATCAGAAATGAATGGAAAACATTCTGATTGGTCGATATTAATGTGCCATGCTCAGTTTGTGCGTGTGTGTCAACATATTAATGCTTCTTGTTGAACTTGGTGATAAATATTAATTACAAATCAAAATATTTTGGTTTTCCAAAACCGTTCCAGCTACAACCAATACGTGATGTTATTAAATTATTTTCTCGTCTGCCGGGAAGTCAGCCAGACACCAAATCGAGCAATCAGATAAAAATTAACATTCCTCCTAAAGATTACCATAGTTTAAGTTCGTACTTCGGTGATTGTCAACATAAGCAATTAACTCGAAATTAATATGTACAGGGGTTGTTGGCTTGTGCTTCGATGAAACGTAACAGTTTTAATTGAACTCATTATTATCGTATCTTTCTCTGAAAGTGATAGCACAGTATTTGCCGAAAACTATACGAACTTGTCAATGGGCCCTGACAAGATTTCGATCCATAAATATCTGTGACTTGACACCATGCAGGAGCTTTAACTTGTTGTAACTTAAAATCTTCCTGTCGAATATTAGAATAGAACCAAAACCTTAAAAACTTAGCATACAGGTACCCAAAATCACCAACCATTAACTTACATCACATATACTAACCAACAACGCACAAGCTTGAAATGATTCACATTCTACAGCCGATAATGATATCGTTCAGTCGGTTGCCCAGGGACTTTCTCAAATCTCATGACAATAAACTTCAAACTGTTTCATATATTCACATCTTCATACAGGCGACATGCATTAGATGTTGTTGCGATCGTAGCGATTACGATAACCCGGGTAATTACTGGCGATGGAAGAGTGTTGTTAATTACTCGCTGTACAATTGGAAGACATTCAAACGTTTCGAATATGAAAGGAATCACATTGGAACAACGATTATTTCAGGTATTACATCATTGTAGCAAATAGCAAACATGCAAATCTAATCGTATCCGTTTTTATGCTTTTTCTAATCAACACTAATGCAGTGTACGGACAACGTTTAATAATACAGGCGTTTTTCATTAAACATTTACGAAACCAATGATCCGTTTAATTGAGCAGTGGACCATGTCACCATATGTAAGATGACGTCACAGTGATCCACGGTTCACATTGACAACCAACAAAACTTCCATGTAATCCCCACCGTATGGATGATGTCACATGCGTATTGCTGCTGCGCGGGAGATTAATACGCGCGCGATTAGTATGGCATAGAAATTTAACTTCGCTGATAGAAGTTGTGGCGCCTTTAACTTGATTTGCGCAAAACATCGCGCATAACCCTATTTTCCATTGCAGGGACGTAGTTACACCATGCGACATTATTATCTGGCTCACAACATCTAATCTAACAAGAAACCTGATCTAATGACGGATGAGCGGGGGGTTAACGCACGATTCAAGTATTCAATCATGAGCCGTCAGAATATCTCCGTTCAATAAACATTGCTTGTTAATGTATTGTCAGTGAGCCAGAGTATCGATTTATTCTCCACTGGTTGGTGATGATGTGAATAGATTATGCATGTTGATCATGATGCATGAAAGCATACGGGTATGCAGGGATACGATATGCACGCTCATCAGGTATGGAAGGAATCAACACTTGGTCAACAATCATTTATGTTTCGCTTCATTCATAATTTTGTATGGTTGATATGTTTTGTAATATTTGTAAAACACAAGATAATTTTAAAAATACATTTAAAACTTTGAAGAAAGAGACCTTTAGCAGAAAAATATAGGGACAATATGAATGTTGTATAAGTGCAAATTCCACTAAAAAGGTTGCATGAAACCCCTGAATCATTTGAGGAAAACAACTTTTTACCACAAAACCACTCCACTTGTTTCTCCACAATAACGTGAAGTTGAAAAACAAACGAAGAAACGCGCGGTGGTTTCCTGAGGTTTTGAGGTCGATAAACAATCCATCTTGCGCTGGAACCAACAAACACAATCACAATACTAACGAGATTTCGATTCGGCAGCCTTCCATCTGTACGAGGCCACAACCCTAATAATTGTAAACCAATCAACGCCCGACACGTGTAACGTGCCAACCTGACAAGATCACTTCCGATTCAACGTCCATCACCGGATCTACGTCATCCGCTGATTGAATTTGACGTTTTCCGATAAAGATGAATTACATCGCGTCCGTTGGAATCTTGTACAACATAAGAAGGGTCTTGTTCGGAAAATAGCAAACCTTGTTTAAGAATTCCTTTGCTTTCTCACGCGAACGCTGCCCAGTGAGACCACATTATGTCGAAACAAACGAACGTTTATTGATTCCCGGCCCACAAGGTAAACCTCAACGGTTCAAGCGTAGCCTATTTCTTACAAGACAGAAATCCCATCAGCCAACCAATATGAAATTATAACTTTCATTTTGTTTGATTTTTTCGTTGACTCGCTTAAAATTAAGCATTGGAGTGATTTCATTGTTTGTTCACAAAATGCCTACTATCCATTGTGGAAGTCACCTGTTTGTAATTTATGATTTAATATACTTTAAGGTATGCGTTTAACTCAGTAGATTTAAATAAAACGGAGCAAAACGCAAACCCAACCGATTAATTTCTAACAAAGTCAGCATCGAGTTCGAAAGGATTAAATCAACTTCCCGGAATGACGTATAACAAATGGAACTGTTGTTAGAGGGGAGGCTCAGAGAGGCGTGTTGACTAATTCCTATCCCAACTTGTTATATCAACAACAGACCGGGCTTACTCCGTTGTATCACAACATACCGACATCTGCACAATGAGCTCTCAGTTCGCTCAGCTCAAACGCAAGTAGGGAAACCACTTTAGGTGGTTGTGAGTGAGCTCGTGGTTCCAGCATGTGGGAAACAGGAGTGAAGAATACTAAACAACAACTTAAAACAGAAGTTTTTACTTAAAGTGATTTTTTTGGCTGAATTAAAATTCAAGATCACGGTGTAAACAATTTTGATACCAGTAATTTTATAGTTTGAAATTTCTGGTATTCAAACAAATGATTCCGAACTGTATAACGTTACTCGAACAAACAGCAGCAGTTTATATTATGCTTATTAGTCCAAAATGTTCACTGCCTTTAACTCCACCTGACAAGTATCTTCTACAACATATTTCACTGCAACATAACCGCTCACGTATGTTAATGCTCAACATTTAAACAGGTTTAATCATAAACCTACATAAAATTTAAACATAACAAGCTTCTGTTAGAAACCAGAAACCTTCCAACGTTCCGGGATCGCCGACAAATTGTCGTAACCTCGATAATCTTCCACAAATCGAACGATTTATCGCGTCACTAACTCCATTCAACAATCGCCGCGCGACCGGCCTGTGGGGTACTGGGCATTGTGATGACGCGGGAAAAAAGAATTTTACAACTGAGACAACGTGGCGGGAAATCTATTCAAGGCTTCTGCAGCGAATAAATACTTCTCAAATCTTCTCAAATCAATTCAATGTGAAAACTAAATTATCTCTTGAATTTATAACCAAAAGTTAATAAAACAATCAACACCGGATGCGGCGAAATTGTGGAAATTTAGAGAAATCTTTGCTTTTATTGAAACGTTCTTATTCATATGCACAGTTTCGTGAATATTAACAAACATAGCGTGATATTTACCAGGGTGTTCCACTGGAGGTAGTTTTCAGTGAAAACATTGCATTAATTCATCAGCATTTTCTGCGCATACATTCAAACTTTACAAACACCATAAGTTTACCATTTGTCTTCAAACACGCCTCAAGAAAACAGCGGTTGAATAAACCGATTTATCAAAGCAACTCTTCGACATACAGTGCTAACATTACTATCCCAAGCCACATTCTGCAACACTTTATATATAGGCCTGACTTGTGAGCAGCCTGATGGACAACAAGTGCATTTTCACACCGCGCTGTATCCCCCTCATCGCCTCTAACCTCGTTACACAGCAGGGATATATCCACGCACCACCAAGCCCTGACTCAATTACACGCATATCTGTATAAAGTGTCGCAAGCCTTCCAACATGGCTGGTGAAGCTGGTTACGGGATACAGTAGTACTTCTGACCAACGAGAGCTTTGGTATTATCTCGCATTATCTTACATCGGGACTTCATGATCGTCCACAATACACAACCATGGCCGAAACACATAACAAGTTATTAGATTAACGATAAGTTTGCATTTTATTACCAGAAATTCCCTTGTAACTAAACGTCCTTTTGTTATCTCAAACGACTTCAAGTAAGCAATCACAGAATTACAACTTATTAATTAAGCATTTCAATTTTAACATGGAAACCGCATGTAAAAAACTTAGGTACACACTCAAAAGCAAAATACTTTTCTTTGAAAAAAATCATATTACTATAATGAGTAACCACATGAAAATTGTGTAATCCAAGACCACAACATGATTTACCACTTAAAGGAGCTTCAAATTTCGTTTAACCAACCTTTAACCACAAGCTCCTGGAAACTTTATTGATTATATTAGGTAAAAAACAACGTAAACCTGATCAGAGTTTCCTGTCTGTTTGGCAGCAATACACTGGTATAATTCGTGTCAGTTCCCATGAAATATGGACACGGACATTAAGCGAATTTGTAACGAACTTTGTCGCTTGTTTCGGAGCCGTAAAATCTCGATAGTATCAAAGTGAAGTCAACCAATTACCAACTTACATACAAGGATAAAAATCATAAACGTTTACGCAGCAATCTTCCTTATCGGACCTTAAGCATGATTGACGTCATCACCCAAGGTTATTTGGCTACTCCAAGCAATGTCAAACATTGTCAGCAACCATAATATAGTTGAAATGTGTGCATAAAGCCAGGTTCTGTCTTACCAGAAAACTCTTGGCCCGATCCATGATAATCGAATTTCCAACATTAGTTGCAATTAATCCCACCCTGAGTGGGCTTTTAAACTTTAATTGAACGACTTGGTGGAAACCAATGAAAAACCCAACTCGGCCAGACATCCAACCACATTTTGCAGATGAAACTTTGAAACAAGTAACATTATAATTAATCTTGTATCGCAAAATACTAAACTATGACCTCACACTTTCGAATACATCTCTGTGTCCCCCACGAAGTAAAATCTGCAACCGAGCGCAGGTTATTGAAAAAGTACAGAACCCTTTTATCAAGTCGTGCGGTTTAAAGTTGGGGCATTACAGCTATCCCCCCACTCATAAGCAACATAAATGGACTAGACGCAAATAATCGTGACAGCTCAACTATTTCTCAAGCTCGTATTTCACAAGTATCGCCTCCAAGACTTCAGCCGAACATTTCACACGAGTACTTAAATTTTATCCCAGCTCTCCCTTTGAAGTCCCAATATAATCTACCCCACCTGCAATGTAATAACACTTCACACTCACCAAAGGCGACACACTTATATTATACTACCAACTTATTCCCTTTCTGTTTCCTATGGTTACAAAGATTACTTCACAAAAGCTGACTGTGTTTACAGGACAAAAAAGTCATTTCTTGCCTTAAAACTTGTGAACTGTTAGTATAAATACGGCGAAGGGTAATTTAATCGTCAAAACAATGTTGTAGCTATGAAACTATCCACAAAACTTTTTCAACCTACTGATCATTACAACATATTCGCCATATAACATAACATACTCCAGGTTACAATATGACAACCTGCTTACACTGAAATCAAGTGCTCTCCTACTTACGCTGGAGTGGCTTGCCACACTAAAGGCTTCTACCACTTCACTATAATATTCTGAAACTTGCTTACGTTAATCAATAGCTTGCGAAACCAACTGAAACCCTCAAAGTTAGAAACAATCAGCTATTGTTTAAATTAAATGATCTTTTTTTGTCACAAACACAAACCAAACAATGTTTAAATACTGCGTATTATTCAATGTGTAAAATAGGTAGAGTTCAACTACATTTAAGTAAAAGGAATAATTGTCTAACATTTTCAAAACTCCGAGCCATAAAAGACTTGTGAACTGTGCCATTTCTCACACTGTTTAACTGGTAACAATGCACATGTCCAGAAGCAGAATCAACGAAGGAAGAAACAGACAATAAACGTAACGTCATAAAACAAATTGTTACGATTCCGTCTGCGTCGCTCGAAGCTTTGATGTCAATCGTTTCGGCTCGTTGCAATTTTGCGCTGGTTAATTGTTACGTCACTTTGTATATTACGTCAGCTGTTTTTTTTAATAGAGAAACGTACAAATTGATTCATACATTTTTCTTGTGGTTCACAAAACTGCTTATTTTTGCCATAAAGGAAAAATAATAAAATAAATTCTTGAAATAAAACCTGAATCGCATCAATAACTCAAATCAGAATTTATGTTTAGATTTCTTAAAAATTTGCAATAAAAAAACGCTGTTGTCCAAACTTTCAAACACCTTCTCCACAAAATTAGTAAGTTATGACAAAATCCTGTTGCCAATTTAAAATACAACAGCATGTGCGCTCTCTGCCTAAAAGAAACACAACACATATTGCATATGTCCTTGTAATCACAGAACAATAGTTGCCTCAGGGAACATTGGAATAAACCGGCCCTGCAACGATGGCCACACGTAGAACTGAGGAATGACAGTACTCAGCTGCCAACTGTCCCTGCGGCTTACATCCCGCCACCATTAACGCAAGATTCCGGCCTGTCTAATTGCTCGTAAGTGATAGAATGATGATAACAATGGGGATATCGCGCTGCGTCGCGATTAATTCCAATATGTAGCTTTGCGACAAGACATGTTGGATGCGATTCTCTGGCTCTGTTGGTCATTATAATGGCGCGGTGTGCGGGGAAAAATTGAAGATCAAGAGCTTCTTTTTTTAACATATGGTCTCCTCTTGAAACAGTAACTCCAGCCGGTTTCCACTGAGTCGATAACTTTTAGTTTAAATTTACTAACTTTAAAAAGCCGAACTATTTGTAAAAAACACCTTGCGTTATGTTACTTGTGTAGGGTATAACTCAAAAGTTAAAGAGATAAATCGTCTTGTTATGTTACTTTGTTGATACTTACATGAGATACTATGACGTTAAATTTGTGTATGGAAACTGAGATTTCGCTTTGGATCCCATGGCTCTTGGTGATAATACATTGATTATGTTTAGGAGAATCTGTGAACATTGTAACCGAACCATATCCGACAATAGTCCCTCCGTAGTGATGGGGGGGGGGATGTTCGAATTGTGTCGAAAATAAAGAAACCGCCACAATAAAAACAGTAAACTGAGAAAATTGGAGTGGAGAAAATTTTGCTTTAGTTAAAGTGGAATACGTAGCAAAAAAGCAACAAAAATGACCTAAACATGTTTCATAATTTCATGAAATCACAACAGGGCAAGGAAACCTTATACAATGGCGGAAGAGAAAGGGATTTTAATTGGGTCGAATTCGAAAACCTTGAAATCTTTTTTAACCACACCGGGATTTGAACCCAGGATATCCCAACATATGTACGTGGCTCTTTAGCGCGCAACAGCGGCAAAACATTTTGCAAAGTAGTTTTCGTTAGGTAGAAGCAACGCAGTTAAATAAATTCGGAAGTGAATTGCACTAAAATATGACAAATAGAAAAATTGTGTGGGGCTTGCAATTAATTGGATATCAAATCAAAATTTTTACCTCTAAATTGATTGCTAAAGTTACCATTAGGTGGTGAATTGTGACAATGAAACGTCTTGGGCATTTTTTTGGCGAAAAACTTTAATTTCAACATTGCAATTATTTGAAACATAGCTGTGTGCTTTGTCAAAATAACATTTACATAATCACGTCTATGGCTGCTCATATCCTCACCTAGTATTCCACAAAATTTTACATGAAATGGGCGGTTTCAAGACATTCTGCTTGTCGTAGTTCATGATAATTAACACGAACCACTGTTCAGGACCATGGTGCAGTTTCCTCAAATCTGCTGTAGTTGCCTGGTGATAATTAAAACAAAAACACAAACATATATATTTGTGTGACGTCACTGCTCGGTTTCAGAACAAAAATTAAGGTACTGGTAAACACGAACTGCCCCACAATGGCGAGTCGTTACGTTTGGACAAGCATTTGGTATTTAACCCGCATTTTTTTCGGAGGGTATTTTAATATTCAAACATCATTCATTTGAAAACAATTATTGATTCCATCAAGAAATGTGTCACCTTCCATGAACTAGCACTTTTACAAGTAATCCTACACAAACGTCAGTAAATCAATTCAAGCGAGCGAAGAGTCGGTAGGGCGTGCACCAGTTTGGCTGCTGAAAGGGAATGAGAAATTGAGCGCATTCTGTCAGGGAGAATAGAAGAAACAAAGCAGGAGCAACATTGCGCTGGTAGCTGCGGTACCGGCCATCCTGGCTAAGTTTTCTTGCAAGTTTCAGTTTCTTAACAAACAATGCAATTGCCACAATCACCAACAAATGCTTTGCTACCGTTTATGAACTTCGGCGCGGGATCTCAGGGTCAACGCCGCCTTCGAGTCGCGCGGTTTTCGCAGAATGCAGCAGCCCGATGACTAACCACCTTTCCAACTCCGCTCGCGGCTTTGTGACGTATGGTATGAATGAGACAGCTTCGACCAATGAGAAGGCTGGTATGGGACCGACAGCAAAGAGGCAACTACTATTTCATTGAGAGAGCAAACCATTCATCGCATAGTTGCTACGGGACAGCAGTTTGTGAGCGCGTGCTGGTTTAGGCCGGACAAGATTCTGATGGATGCAGTGACACGTTAGCTATCGGGTAAGTCATGTTATGTGAGATAAAAGTTGGTGTTAATGCTTTTGTGTAATGTGTCAGGTTCGCTATATGTTCTTATTCTGCTTAAACATAAAAAAATCAGTATGTTTTAGTATGGAATAAATTAAGATTTGCATCACTTTATAATTACAGTGGTTCATCTTGTGGTCACAGGCATAAAATTGTATCAATATCATTAGAAAAAATATTTGGCAGTTTTCTAAAGCAGAAATAATTTGTTTTTATTTCGATAACTTGTCCTGTTTTTTACTCTTGTTGTTTTTATATAAAGCAATGTATTGCTATTTTGAGAATTGTTGCTACAAATTATTCTGGAAAATTATATTTTTGTTTGTTGAAATATTAGAAATATTAATCTGCTTCTCAAAACTATGTGAAAATGTTTCCCTATGAATATTATTGCATTATAAGTTCAGTAAATACCACTAAGAATGTGAAGTAGAATACTCGCTGTGACATTGTTATGTAACTATTTGTTAAAAAAGTTTATTTCATATTTCTTTTGTATGCATAATCTGGCAGAGAAACCCCTTCATAAATATGAAAATAAGTGATATTTTTTATTATTTGTGCATATACAGTTCGAGTCAAAAAAATAGCAAAAATGTATGTTGTAAATTACTACTGCAGTACAATTAGCTTGTGTAATTATTTATGTTAAAGACCCAAATTGATGTACATTTCCACTAAATTGGTCTAGGAAAGATATTGCACAGTTTTAAATAGATAGTGCAAGTGAAGTTGGTTGTGCATTCACTGCCTAACGGTTGGCCAGCATCAGCATTTGACGTCATTTCCTGTTCGTATCTCTCTGCTGTGGATGATTGTGTAAGACTAAGGGGCCTGTGCAAATTCTGCACACATGAATGTTGTTGTTGTTTATTATTTCTCTGGAAAGCAACACTTGTGGCAGCTGGTTGACTTTATACTAGATCAACGTGTAAGCATTTTGGCCTACTCGTCAGTACCGGCTGAATATGACACAAATCACGTTCATCTCGTTAGCTGTGCCTCCCAAGCGCTGGAGACATCGGCGGCCCAACAAAAAACCAGGCACAAGTCGTGTCGCATCACACATTGCAGTCAATATTTAGGTTTGCAAAATACTGTGCGCCAGCAAGCCTGTATGGAAATTTGCTTCCTAGGTGCTTCCACGGCCGGCAACCTTTGTAAACGTTTCTCTGCCCTTAGAGATTTTGACTCATACTTTGAAAGGTAAATCTTGTCCCATAATTTTGCAACCGGTTGAAATTTGGGAATTTATAATTAGTTTGAGAGTAGACTACAGCAACCCCACTTCCTCGCACACATCTGTAATCGTTTATTGCATTGTGTGATTGGTTACTCCGGCGAGCCGGGACTTTCCTGTGCGGTAATATGGTCGCAGTTTGCTGTTATGAAACTAGAAACTTGATTTGGAACGTTTCACAAGTGATAATGTCGCACAACTATTCGTAACCTCATGGAAATTGCCTTCTAGCCAACATGTTAAATTCACACACGGTTAGTGCAAATATCGTTAATATCAAAAGCAAAAATAATGACTTGATTGTTTCTTATTAATGTGGTCTAAGGTACTTAAGTGTGTTTGAAGTCAGATGCACGTTTTCAACCTGTTGTGTGAATGCAAATGTAACTGACCCCGTGCCAATGTTGACGTTAAACAAACAAAGTATACCACGCTAATTTTTAGCCACTCTGGTTTAATTATTAATTTACTGGACGCTGGTTTGCCGCTGGGAGTTGCGTAAAAAAGGTTTTTATGCCGCCTCACACACATAATTCCTGTCCACTGTACCTCCTAACGCGATGCGCAGTTTCGTGAAGATTGCTTGGCTGTATCGTCAGATAAACGCCACCCTTATTGTCGCCACTAATATCATTTCCTATACACAGGGAAATGATGTAACTCCGTTCGCTCTGTTTGTATTCGGTTTATTGTGTTTTTACGATCACTACAATAAGGTATTGGTGCGTTGTCATGTGGTCTCTGCTCAGTGGTGTGCATTACGATTGCGCAATAAAGTCAAAGGAAGACAATATGATGTGATGCGTGACCGGCGGCTCGCATTCGCCAACTAGTAGTCACGTGATTCATTGAAACCCGGGCAGCCATGTTGTGAAGCCGTCCCTCTGTTCCGTGCTGACGTTGTTCAGTGGAGGACAGAAGAACGGAACGGCATCGATTTTCTTTGTCAAACAAGGGAAATTCCCTTATTCATTGAACACACTCCCAGCTATTGGCCGGTCATCAAGTCGGTATGTGGGGCGGTGCATTGTTACGCTAGCGTCCTTCTTTCATTCTGTCGTGTTGCGTTTTCGGTCACACTGCCTCACCCTTGGTTCGTTCAGTCTCGGAGGTTTCTCTTAACTATTCTTGTGTAAATTGTCTGTGTATGTTGCTTTACTGGGATTGATCGATGTTACGTTATTTTTTGTTTCGTCATTCTCGTTGATTTTGACTGAATCTAGTTGGAATATTTTTGAGAATAAGAAAACATCAATAATTTTTAGAGGTTTCGGAGCTGCAACGAAATGTGCTTGGCCAGGCAGTGCAGGCGAGGTTGTTTATTGAAATTACACGAGGCACATAATGGTCACGCACATCCCTCGTGGCAAGTGTCTGTTGGAGGTATGACACAACCTCACCAAGCTCACTTCACTCGTGGTAGGCTTGTGCGTATTAGGTCGGGAGTAAATCCCGTAGACAAATAAACTTGTCGCGACGCACGCCCTTTTACAGGAAAACCTGACAGAGAGTTACCTGCCTTGGTTGGTTATGTGTCGGAATAAGTAGGTTTGGTTCATCAGTTGACTGCATTCTTGCAACTAAGCGCTTTAAGTAATGCTTGTTCAAAGCACTGACCACTTATGCTGGATCTGCAAAATAAACATTTTTACACCAGAGAATCTTCGACCCGACGAAATTTGATATTGGTTAGCTGCCCTGAAATACCTTTGTCTTTTGATAAAGTAGATGATCAACAATTTCAAGTGAATTTGTCATGAAAAAAACTACACGATTTTGCCTGTGCTGCTTGGTGGTGACCGAGAGTTGTATTTTCCCCAATATTTTATTGGCACAGTGCGTTTCAAAAAGGGGGACACCAGACGCTTTGTTTGTTTGTTGTAAACTTGGTGTTATTGCTGACCTAACCACGACCTGTTTAGGGTGATTTGCAGCATTATATCGCCCCCCAGGATGTGGAACTTTGTTTTGTTGTCAAGGACAGAAGGGCATGTGATAACAGCCCTATTTTCGTGAAATCGCAATTGGGCGACAATTTCTGCTAAAGTTTCACCTGGAGCTTACGTTTAATGATAACTCTCTAGTTAATTTCACAGCAAGTTTGGCGGCCATGGAAGCCAGAACAGCATCTTCGGCAACGAATCGTTTGCGTAATTTCAAAACGCTGCAAAGCAAACAACATGTACATAATTTGCTGCTGAAATAAGTGAAGAGATTTCGCGGCAAACGCCTTCGTTCTCTTGCTGCGCCTGTGACGTCACTAGGTTTATTTGTAGTCCTGCCTTTTTCTCGCCATTGTGTCGCAATAACCGGCTCGTACGCTCCAGTGATTTCCTCCGTAGTGCTGTGATCGCGAAACAACAGGGGAGTCAATTCTCGAACAGACGAACTCGATGAATTGTTGCCAGCAACCCGCAAGTGTAATGTGTGTTTTGCGTAACTGGACCAACTTCTTTGTTGCAAACCGATTGCGAGGTCTGCGGCTAAATCAACGATAATACTATAGTATTTGCTGTCAGTAATGGACTGAGATAGGGTTTTATAATATATTATCTTATTTGTGTCACATTATTTTTAAGTTGAGTCTGGTTAATTTTGTGGTAAAATAACGATTAAATTCATTTGAATAAGTTACAGGACTTTTGGTTTAAGTTGAAATTGTTAACTTTGGTTTGATGTGGAGATTGAATAGATTTTGTTCACTTAAAAACGTTGTTTTGTTTCAGATGAAAATAGAATAAACCCAGGGTTATGTTTTGTGCAACCCTTTTTAACTTCCCAGTTTGCTGACGTTTTTATGCCGGGTGAGGTGAGGTTATGGCTTCATTTCTTACAAGACAAGGAAGCAGTCCTCTTACCCATAATTCCTTGCCCACATCAATGAACCCAAGAGCTGATCCAGTTTCGATTCCCTCATCCAACTTGTCTATTACCCCCTCAGTAATCGTCTCTCCGAGCAGTGCCGTGTCGATAATACAATTTTCCCAAGCTCCAACAAAAGTTAACGAAAGTAACAACAACAACACCAGTTCACGACCACAATCCAGGAGCCAAACAAGTATGTGACATATTTCTTAAATGTTAAGCACAAAATTTGCAAGTGAATTTTGAAAGGGTGTTTGGGAATTGGTTACCAGCATAGACTCTTTATTTTAAGCAAGATTCAAATTTGCTCGTGTCAAAAATGTTTCAAAATAAAATGTTTTTATGTAGTAATGACATCACAGTCAAATATACCCCCTTCATTCGTTCCAATTTCAACAAATCCTTCTATGCAGTGGAGAAGGGGGGTCGTACATTCAGAAACTGGTCAAGGTAAATTTCTCTATGATGAGAAAAATACTCATGATTACGTAGTAGTTGGTGCCACCAATTCACTCTTGTATTCACTCATAAAACAGTTATGGAGAAAAAAAATCTTTAGGACAAACATTTTATCCCATGATGCTGATGTGAAATTAATTTGCAAAGTTTTGTGTTTGTCCTAAAGATTTACAAAACAGTGAGTTATGTTCCAAATAAAGATATTGTTGTTTTTACACTTTTTGGAATGAAAAGTTTATGAAGAAAAACTTACAAAACTATCTCTTGTGGGGTGCAAGTGAACTTGAAGTGCTCAATTTAGTAAAATTCTGTTTTACTTTGCAGAGCAAGGGTTTGTTACGCCTGTAATTCACCGCCAACCGGGGATTTTAACCACCGCCCAGCATTTAACTCCACAACAACATGCAGTTGTCAAACCAAGTTTATCTGGGGAGGTGGAGTCGCTCACTTCAAGCAAGCAATGTAACTGGAGACAATGTTTATTTCATTCACAAAACTAATTGTCACTTTTGATAATGGCTGAAATTGGTTAACATTTGCTGTAAATATTTGTTTTAGGAATGCTGTAATCGTCCAGTTTTAGAATGTTCCCTGGAACATTGAGTAGTTTATCTTTCATAGGTTTTTGTTGATTTAAATGCAAGCCGCACATTTTTCAGTATTGTGAGTTTAAATAAACTTCCACTAAAATGCATTAGTGTGAGTTTATAATTTTAACTTTTATAATTCATCTCAGTTACTGACATTATAAATATTTATTGATTTTTTATTTGCTTCCTGGATTTAACTTTGCAGTGTTTACACTCAGAAATTTACATAAACCAAGATTTTTCTACTTTTTCCTCAGGTGATCACACGCCACCAAGGATGTCGGCAATCTCCTCCTCAGGATCAGTAATTCATCCTCTTCCTGATGGCTCGCTTCCCAATCTCTACCATCCAACTCAATTCCACCAAAAACGACATTCTTCTGGTTCAGCTCTGGAACTAACTACAAGTTGGTTTAAAATATTTTATTGCATTCAACAAACCTTGCTCTATTTTCCAGCACATGTATTTTTAATAAAATTCTGCTGGTTGATAAATGTTGACTGTCAACATTGTTCAGTTTTATTAAATTTTGGCTTAGTAAAGTGTGTAGCCTTCTGCCTTCAAATTTGTTCTCAGATGAATCTTGCAAAAGATTGAGGAAAAATATTGACGTACATTTGCTTTTTAAAAATAACTTTGATGTCCATCTCTCACCAAATCGTGGCCAAAAACTTAACCTAAAACTGTTCAATAAACTTTTAAAAATATTTAAACACATCTCAAGCAACACTTCAAGCTACCTACGTTTTGTGTCAACAGCCAACCCATTTAGACCAATTCCCCAAACACCACCTAGTGGTTCAGTTTCACGGTCCTCTTCTTCACTAAGTGTGGGTTTGGGGGCTGACGGGAGTGGAAGGCGTAGGCGTGGAATGGGGACTCCCCTTCAAAACCCCAATCAATGGGTAATTCTTTAAATTTTGATTTAAAAAAAAACAAAAATTTGAAAACATATGTTTTTCCAGCACTTTTAACTCCTTTGTCAAACTTAAACCTAATTTATTTTTTATGCTTTTTAACACAAAATGAATCAATAAAATGCAGTATAAATATGATACACACAAATGCAGACACATCTTCGTCGATGCATCGGTTTAAACGTTCTTGCTCGTCGAGGTGATACCTACCGACTGGCTGAGTTTGTGAAAGTTCGCTCAGATGGCCAAGTAAGCCTTCAGATTTGCTTCATTTAGTGTATATATAAAAGACATTAAGTGAATGTATGGTGATTTGGAATATTTTCTGTATTACATATCAAACACTTTCATGATGGAAAGTTATGTATTTTTATAAACAGAAATTTTAGTAAACTTTTTGAAATTTTAAGATTGGTGTTTTGTTCAATGGAGACAAAGAAAAAACCATCAACTACTTCATGGACCCTGAGACGACAAAGCATGTGAGTGCAAATGCGAAATTTGGTTGTTCAATTATTTTAGTTTTGTATTTTTGTGAAAATGGTTTTAATCACCCAGATGTGATTGTTAAGTTTCATGACAAACATTCATTTGTAGATTATTGCTGATATGCCACTAATTCGTGAAAATCCACCAATCGGAGTCGGGCAGAAGGTTTATGTCAGACCTCTGGTTAACTCATCCGTGTACAAAGTTGCTACAGTCAAGGAATATCTGTGAGCTTCATACAGTAAAATATTATGTTATTGTAAACTGTATTTTTTTGTGTGTTGCATGTCAGTAACATTGCAATCTCGTATTTTGTTGTTCTCAACTATTTTGTGCTAAATTCACCTTTTTATTAATTGGAAACAGTTTCAGTTGCAAAAATTCTGCTCCTAACTGAAAAAATGTTTTGTTTTAGGTCGGACAAAGAAACATACCAAGTTCAAATTCATTCCGATGATCCCGACATGGGGACATCGTCTCGTGAGATTGTTTCAATTCCTGTTGATCGAGTGCGGGGTGATGTTGCACCTTGGACGTTACCTGGCCTACCCTCACCACCACCCAGACAGTAAGTTACAATATGCAGATGGCTTGGGTTTAATGGTGATGTTGAATCTATTGAAGATTACAGGAGATTTAGCTGCAGGCAATGTGTCATCTGACCTCCATCACCTGGTGTGAATTTACGAACATCATTTTTCAGTGAATCAGATTCAGATGACGAGGTGACAGACACAGCTTCAGAGTCGGACAGCGAAAATAACCAGTCGTCAACAGCAACCACTCCAGCACCAGCCCACCAAACACCAGTTCGACACCATGCAAGCAGACATGACGTCCGATTCTCATTCCCACCATCAACTTCGTCAAGAACACAACTACCTGAACATCCGATTGGGATTAACAAGCAAGTTGACACAACTTTTGACCAAGGAACAAAATTAACCAACGATATAAAATGTTCCCGCAAGGGATAGTATTGAATAAATGGTTTCATTTAATTTTAGTGACATCAAAAGCAGAGTGTGAACCATTTTTACCTAAAATACATACATTTCTTGACTTTGCCTGTATAAAGGTGTACAGTTTAAACACAAGCAAATTAGTTAATCTTGCTCCTAATAAATTAAAATCTAAATGATCAATTAATTTTGTTGAATAGTTTGGATAAGTTGATTGGTGATCGACCACGTCATTGCTCTGGTGCAAGTGAAGTCAGCATCCCGAGCCCACGACCTGAGGTAGTTGTAGTTGTAGTTGACACATTTATATAAACTTGTGTGTTTTACTGCTAGTTTTGTTGCCTCTTTATCTTTGTGTGTTGCTCTCTTTTCTGTTACTGACAGTTTTATTGATATGCGGAATCCTAAACTGAATCTAACATTGCGCACTACTATCTGAGGAGTTATAATTTAAAACCTCAGAAGTTCCCACCCTGATTATCTCATAACCTCTCATTGTGTTTGTCAGACCCCCAGAACGAGTCGCTCAGCAAGCAGAAGTTGTCCCTCGATGTCGCCACAGGGCAGAGGTTTGTCTGGCTCCATAGCTGGTTCACGGCCAACGTCCCCTGCCAGCGAACGTAGCATGAGTCGGGCTTCTGCACGTTCCGTCACCCCAAGCACAATGAGTGGGCAGAAGTATAAGAAAGGGGAAGTCGTAACATTGAGGAATGGAATAAGGAAGAAATACAATGGTGACTGTTTACCTCACAATAACTTTGGATTGTTTTCAAAACAACTGTTTAGAATAAAGACAACAATATCGTTTGCCCAAATTCTGAACAAATGGTTTGAGAAATATTTTGAGAAAAGTTTGTCTTGAATTTTGTTTGGTTTCAATCAGGGGTCAACTTAATTCACAAATGTCAATATGTATTTATGCAATATTGATCGGTTCCTTGGAAGATAATTTTACCAATGTGGTCTCATTACACAGGAGATTTTGAAGCAATGATTCTTAATTTCATTGTTAAACAAGCAAGATCTAAACAAGATAACAGTGCCTACATTGTAGTGATTGAATATTATGTCATGCTAATCCAAATTATTTAAAACTTTGTATGAAATATGTTTTCTTCAATGTCCCATCATGTTTAGTATTAAGATATAGTGTTGATTTGTTTATCCAAGTAAACCAATTTTGAAATGCGAAAATATATTTTTTAAGGAAAACAGTGGAGGAAACTCTGCTCGAAGGGCGATTGCATGAAGGAGTCGCAAAGAAAAGGTTTTTGCTCCCGACATCTTTCACAGAGGAGCAAGAGCACAAACACAACTCCGGAGGGTCACCAGATCGCTTCCCCTCGAGGTCATCGTTCTGCATCCAATCCTCATCACACATCGGATGTTCACAGCTCCCCGGGTCAATATGTGCAGAGACGCCCTGAAAGCTCTGTGCATCCTGCCATGCATTCCCCGGTTGCTCCAAGAAGAAGTGCTCCTGCGATCACTGCATCCAGTAAGCGGACTCAACCATTGGATGAGGAGCAAGCTGCAAGGATGTTGGTGTCACTAAGTAAGCACACAGAAATATTTCATGTGTTATTTTACTGCATGTGCAGAAAATGCATTTTCTCGGTTTATGTATATTGTACATTAATAATGTGTTTGTAAAACACCTACATAAATTAATTTTTTTATAATTTAATCATGAATGTTGCCATATTTTACAGGTTCTTCTGGTCCAGCAAGCTCAAGTACAGCCAGCTTGCAACCAAACAACACAAAATTGTTAAACGAAATGCCAACTCCCCATCCGACCGTGCCGCGAAACTTTTCACCAATCAGTGTGATCAGAAGTGAAGAAAGTGAAGCACGGAATCTTACACATTGGCTTTCCCCCAAGCCGAGACCTGTTGCAGCATCTCTCCATTACAGGTAGTTGCTCTTTGATATCTGCCATCCTCTTCTATTCACTCCTACCATGAAAACTTATCTTATTCTTGAAGTCAACAAATACACACATGTGCACAGTTTATAACATTACATTAGACCTTATTCAAATAGAATCAAAACATAAAGCATTAACACAAACCCATGCTAACAAGTAGATAATTCAACTCTAACACAAACAAACACTAACTCCAACTGAGGAGGATCAGTGACAGTTCATGCATGTTGCCACATATACAAAATCACTCATGCAATAAATTCAAATACTAATAAAGAAAATAAAAATCTAAAGTCAAATAAACACACTCAAAGAAATAGGTAAGGTTAACAGGCAACACTTTAAGAATTACCAGACTGTTAAAACTGAGGTTTATAATTTCATGCTGTCTGCCACAGTTCATCTCTCAAATAACTGACCATCCGACAAAATTAAACATAACAATTTTTAACTAATACTTCATCTGGAGTTCTTGAGGTTTATATTTTTATTATTTATGATAGAATTCGGTTAATGTTGATACGATTTTGCAAATATCTGAATTGTTTCAATCTGTTTGTTCCAAGCCTAACATTGCGAAGTTAGTAGGATGTTAATTTGTGTTTGTGGAATGAATCAGCTTGCCCCCTACTCCACACTTAAGATGTTTATCCAAATATTGATTGCAGACAACATGACATTGACCCAAGCCCGACTTGCACAAAAAAACTTGTGTTCTCGACCCCAACTTCTCAGCCTAAAGCTCGAGTTCCTCCTTCTGCTCGGGCCACTAAAGGTGAAAATCGGAAAAATGAGAATGCTGACTCCGGTGTAGAAAGTATAGGTCAGATATTGCATGCTGTTGTTTCGATTAAAATATGTTTCCTGGCCCAAATAATTAAGTATCATTAGCCATGGTCTTTTACACTTTCATTACCACTTTACTAATTTATGTGCTCAATTTTTGAAACTAGATTACTGTTTTGCAGGGAATACCCCTAATCCAACAACTCCAGGTGCCCCTGCTTATCCTGTTATCCCATCAACACATGCAAGCCCCACGGCAGTCACATTCCACTCCAACCTTCACAACACTGTCCTCTCACCCCCAAAACTTGGGACAAAACCACCACCGTCTGTAATGGGCCCGACCCCTTCTGTTGGAACCAGCAACGGGGCATTTGTGGTTCCAGGACAAGGTATTTATTCAACTTATGTTGGGATGTTGATGCAATTGTTGCAAAGCATCATCTTGGACAGACATTGGACAAATTTTTAAGCCAGAGGTTTATTGTTTTAGTTGCTGATCGCCAGTTGCATCCGACCGACCTCTCCAAACCCATCAACTCTAGCAAATTGTCGTCAAACTTTCAAACAAACCGCGATTTACCGACAAACAGTTCAACATGGCAGACGTACAAGCCAAGAAAAGAAAAACCAACTCCAGTACAGGTTCCTATGGAAACAAGGAATCCTGGAGGTAGCTTCAAAGTGGAGACCCCACAGCAGTTTCCCACTTCCATCATGAAAATAAATCCATCAGCAAATGTGGATGCTCTGCTGTCAGCTGCTGCTCAGTTAGGTAAATGTTGTCCTGACTTGTCAATGCCCGTCTATTTCCTTTACCAAGAAGTAATAACAGCTTTTTGTAACCAGTGTTGTGTTTGCAGAGCATTCCCGACCTGCTGAGAATCGTGGAATCCCATCCGTCCTTCAGACATCGCAGACAACGACATTACATGCAGGACAGTTTCCTGTTTCCCATGTTTCACCTGGAAGTTCTCAACCTGCTCTAATTAATCCTATTGACCCAAACCTCCCCCAACAATTGTTCCTACCCAACCAGAACCAGCGTTTTCCAGTGGTTTATCAAAATCCCCCCTTAATCCAGTATGCCATGATTCCACAAGGTAACAAAAATACAATATTTTGTGTCTAGATTTTTGTGTGCATTATTTTTCACAATATGTGGGAAAACATTAAGGGTGGCTGTTGAATATGTTGAAAAGGTTTTAGTTTGATGTAAAGTGATGCTGAAATTTTTCAGGAAAAGCCTAAATTGTAATTTATTCACATTTTAAAAACATGCAATTTTTTTCACAAGCTGATGGCACAGTTGTACCATATTGCGTGATGCTTCCACAACCAGCATCGGATGCTACAACCCCTACCATTATGGCTCCTCAACAGCTTGTAATGTTGCCACAATTGCAACAACTTGCCTCCATGTACGGAGCTCAGCGGCCAACTTTGCCTCCCTCAAACCTCCCCATCCAAGTTGAAACGACAATCAAACAAATTGAGGTTCTTTAATTTTTAAGTGAATTTTTATTGGCGCTAACACAGATTTAGAAATTGTTTCCTCAAAATTTTTTTGCATTGCAGACGACACGACAACAAGTGAACCCGACAATTGCATCACATCATACACCTCCACCCATTGCTGAAGATGTTACACCTCAACCTCCAGCCCAGCATACGGTTTGTGGTTATTGAGCATTTTAGTAAACTGGAAAATATGTGTGATTTACGTCCTTCTATACTGAATATCAACAAAGTCACTAGAAGGATATTTGTATATGTGTGTATTAAGGGGGTTGAAAAGGTGTGTTAAGTTAATGGTTTCATTTTGTGTTGCAAGGACTCCGAAGAAGTGGTGCCATCATTTGGAGGCAATACAGTTTACCAGTGGCACCAACTTCTACCATTCCTCGGACAAGTTCAGCCGAACGAACAGACTACACAGCAAAACTATGTGTCCACGTCATCACCAACACCTTCGGCGTGGAGCGGACATGAAGTGGGAGAAGGGGGGGTCAATAACGCTCCCAGCAATGAATCACAACATCACGAGCAAAGGTATGTGGGAATTGAGATATTTAACTTTTTAACCTTTTTTCAAATCTTAAACAACCTATCCCAGTAAGTTCGCAGGCTTGGCAGCCCAGGCATTGCAGCCTAGCTGGATCAGCCACTTTTTTCTGACAAGTCTGATTTGAAAAATCATCTTGCTCTGACTTGTCAGGAAAAAGATCCAGGTAGGTTGCGTTGTCTGGGCTGCTAAGTCTGCAAACCTCCTGATCGCGATACGTCAGCTGTGATTGCCTAGTAAGGACCTGCACAGTGGGGCTATTCTGCCAAACATGCCATTGCATTAAACATCATTGCCTAACCCTGTAACCCCCCTAATTCCACTCAGAAAGCTGAGTCCCCTGTTGTGAAGCAACAAGTTGTAAACCTGGATGGTGACGTTGTTGAAGCAAAATGTATGTTTTAAATTTCAGGGGCGCACCCAGTTCATATACTGGTCAACAAGCCGGCTTGCAGAGGGGAAAGATGGATAACCTTTCACGTCCCTTGCTGCCACATGAGGTCACTGCTGAGTCAACTACAACTGCTTTAAAACCAGAACCTGAAGACGAAGTGTGAGTTAATACTTTGGCATCCGATTAGAAAAATCTCAACTGTAGGACATAGAAATGATTACACTTTCAGTAATAAAGTTTTCCTGTTTAAAACCAGTCTGATGATTGTTGATAGAATGGTTTGTGTACAATTTTACAACTTGCCATTTATATTTGAACAAAATTTATGTATCCAGCATGATGAATGTGTTGGGTACAGGTGTAACCTTCAGTGCAACTGGTCACCGAAGATATCTTAGTTCAAAATTTGTTTTCTATTTGTCTATTTTCCTTTTTTCATCCTTCTGCAGGTTCTTCCACTACCCTGAGTACCATCAGAGCAGCGCGGATGAATTTGTCATGTCCCCAACCTCTAACCATCCGATGACATCATCAACTTATGAGGAGCCAAGCGGATCACATAGTGGACACTTTACCGAGGATGGAACCCCACCATCGAAACGACAACGTCACACTTCAGATGTTGATGAAAAAGAACAGAGAAGCCCGAGAAAAGTACAGAAATGAGTTTTTGTAAAAAAGTTTTTTTAATTGGCTTCGTATTCTGAATGTGGGTAAAATTCATTGTTAATAGTGGAAGCACAACCATATGTCTCATCCAGTTTTAAGGCAACTTATGTAAAATATGAAAAAAGAACTAGTTTACGATCGAAAGCTTCATTGTTGTCCATTCAGAAACAAAGCAAAGACCACATTCGTCGACCGATGAATGCTTTCATGATCTTCAGCAAGCGACATCGAAGTCTCGTCCACCAGAAGCATCCGAACCAGGACAACCGGACTGTCAGCAAGATACTTGGGGAGTGGTGGTACGCCCTTTCTCCAGTTGAGAAACAGAAATATCACGACCTTGCATTTCAGGTAGAATCTAGGAATAGATGTTAGGCAAACTTGAAAGTGTGGAGTTGTTTTACTTCCACTAACGCCCTAAACTATTTAATTTTTAATTTTCACGATTTAAGCTCTGTGATTTTTTAGCATGAAAGTCTGTTCAAAATAGGTGCTCTGAATAAATAGGTTGTCTGGTATCATTTGATGGTTTGTGACCTTCATGTGACATTGAGGGATGTGTTTAAGGTGAAGGAAGCTCACTTTAAAGCTCACCCGGATTGGAAGTGGTGCAGCAAGGAGCGGAAGCGATCGGGAAGCGTCTCTCGTGTGAGGAAAGCATCGGAATCATCAATCGGATCTGTCGAGTCAACCCAGCCCCACCCACAATCAACCATTCCTTCATCAGTGGACGGTAAAATTTGAAATGATTGGTAAAATACCAACACAACCTAGTATTAACTTCAGTGTACTTCTTTCACTTTAATTTGATATTTGAATAAAAAGTTTAATTTGCTGGTGTGTGGTTACTAGTGTTCAAATACTCAAATAATTATTAGAATTCAATAGAATATTCGTAACAGTTGTGTTGGTTTGAAATGTATCCGTATCCATGCAGGTACGTTGCTTAGTTACCACCACCCCCTCACAGTCGTTCCTTCTCAATACAACACTGCACTCTCACAAAGTCCTCCTGGTGATCATTGTGTTGCTTTGGAAACCTCCCAGCACCAACCAAGCGTGACATCGTCAACTCCACAAAAACAATTGATTCGAACCCCAGACATTATGACTGTGAGTTAGCTAAGGGAATTTGTAAATGTTGCATTTGTGTATAACACATTTGTTTTAAGTTATTATTAGCTGCAGGTGTTTTAATGTAAAATGATTAAAAAAGTTGCCAACAACTGCTTGTTTTTCATGTTAACGGCCAAAGGAGACTGAGTATGTTTGTGAATTGTGTTGTTCACAAGGTGTTGTTTGCAGGGAGCTCCACAATTCCTGTCAACGTCAACTATCAACACATCTTCCACAGACAATTCTTCAAATCTAACTGTCCCTATATCACCTGTGTTTCCACTACCTGCTGCACCACCAGGAGGCGCTCAGTGGCATGGACAGACACAAAACAAGGAGCAGCATAGAGATATAGCGCCCTCTGGTGAAAGATCCCGAAATCCCTCAATGGAGATTGATCTCAAATGTAGCGAAAGGGTAAGATAAGTGAAAATCTGGTGTAGTCTGTTGTAAAGTAATTTTGGTTAAATCCTCTGTTTTTTTGATGTTTAAAATTTAAGATTGAATCACAGGTGGTAACAGACAGTGAGGATGAGATTGATGGCAGACATGGAACGTTTGTTCAGCAAAAATTCCTGCCCAAGAACGCATACATACAGGTAACCTGATCCCACGTTTACAGTAAAACATATAATGTGAGTTTATTATATTTTTCAGCCAAACATTTCGCAAACTTACAAGCGACCGAAACCAATAAAGGCTTTGAATGCTTCTGCAAGCCCGCTTGTTGGGAATGTACTCAATGACAGAAAAGATTTAAGTCCTTTCCAACCAACAGGTCAGTTAATTTCATCAAAATTATGTTTGTTGCACTTTTTTAAATATTTACATATTTGAAGGTAACAATGAATACAACAAAGCATGATGCAATGATTCTGCCAACATGAATTATTTTTCTTATCAGGGAAAGTTTTCAAGAGTTTGTCCCCTCGGCCTGAGAGAGTGGCTGTTGTACCTCCGTACTCCTACACAACATCCGCTAAATTATCCATCGCTTTAACTACTCACAATGCAACAGAAACAGGTTTGTCATTAGTTTGAAGAAAAACTAATACAAAAAATCTTCCAACTCTCTATCTGGTCCTGTCTACATCTATTTCGTATTTTTGGAATATATTCACAGCTTCTTGCATAACTTCCCATCATGCGACTGTCTCCACCAATCAGCAGACTGTTTACATGGCAACAGGAGTTGGTAGCACTGGTGGTGTGATTCAGTGCCTCCCCCACCACGTCCTAACCCAATCCAACACCGGCACCAGTAGCAACCAGCCCTTCATGTTGCCTAGCAACCCTTCCTCAGCCAATCCGCTATCTGCATTTACATTTAAAACGGACCGCAGTGCTGCTGCTACGTCAGTGATTGTGACAAAACAAAACCAGCTGATGTATCAGGGACATACGGGTGGTCAGACCATCCCAATCTTACTGCCAACGACAAGTTCAATCAACCAAGCGGTAAGCATCACCATGTTTGCTAGTTAAATTTTTTTAAAGCTGGTAACAGGTTTTGTTTTTTTGGTAAAACCTCGGAAATATTTTGTTTGTTCATATTTTGTTTCACCAGAACAAACTTTATTACAAAGTTTATCATTTTAACGAAGACAAATGAGTTCTACGCAATGCGATTTGGTATTACTGCTAGAATGGAATTAAAAATTTTATTTTTATTATTTGTACAGTCTGTTGCCACTGTTCTGCCCTCTAGTGGGGGTGTTGTCAACACTTCGCCACCAAACACTGCCACATCGTTGAACAACTCTTTGAAACCAGTCGTCCAGCCACAAGTTAGGTACATCCTTCCACCAATGCCAAGCACATCTGGTTAGTGAATTTCTTCATTTATTTTTCCAATTTAAAATGTTCAGCAAACCGCAGATGGAAAATATTTGGAAATGTTTGGAAATATTTTTCTGATGCGAATATGCTTAAATTTAAAACTGAAAAAAAAAAACTCATGACACTTAACTGCTGACCTCTAATATGGCTCACAATGACAAAGGTCATGAGTTCAAACCTCACCAGTTCTGTGTTTTTTTCCATGTCAGAAAAGTTGGCTTAGCCCAGCTTTCTATTTCCACTGCCTTAAAACAGTTTACCAACATGGGAAATTAGAAGAATGTATAATTTTGTTGCAGGTTCACGATTTTCAACAGCTGGTTACATGCCAACAATCCACACTAACTTGGCAGGAAAAACAGATAATGTAGAAGCGGAACCTGTGGGGCCAACATCTAATGCCGGGTACGTCAAACCGCAATACCGGGATATAAATGAAATATTAATAAACCTTACCTGGGAACTCACAGTAATGTTGACGGTTTTGTCCAGACATAAATAACTCTTGTACTATTTATATTTTGTTGGTAAACCAGTTCTGTTCATCTATTCATTAGATCATTGCAAAACATAATCAACTTGTTAATTGACTTTAGTAATAAGCAGGCCTAACATTAAATTGTTTCTATTAGCAAACTTAACACACGGAAACCAACATCAGTGGTTGAACTTCTCGCCCAAGCGAGCGTTCTACAACCCATTGTGACCCAATCGCTGCCCGCTCCCCCTGTGAACAAACTTAAGCAACAGCACCAGCAGATGAGACAGAGTTCGTCGCCACCTGCATCCAAGCATGTTGTGACTGTACCAACCCACCTTGCCCCTCGCCTAACGGCAGAGCATCAACCCATGCTGCCACCTATGCCAGTGCTGCAGGAACAGAGTCGAGCTGTCGAGCCCCTGACACTCCGAGTTAAAAGTGTTTTGCCCCCCTCTGATAACCGCATACCGACTGAAGAATCGATTATGACGACAACGAGACAATACCATCCCTTCTATTCGTTCAAAACTGATTCAAATGCCTTACGAGATGTGAGACCAGGGGTTCCGACCCCACTCGAACAGGAAGCACATTTGACCCCACCCAAACCCACTATGACGTCATCTGGTCATGTCACTGATGCGGAACAAACTCTTCCACGCCACCTAGTGCCAAGATTTAGCAACATTCAAGATCAAACCGTCCCGGCGGCAGTTCCAGTAACCATGACGACAGGGCAACAGGTTTCTCATTCTTACATCATGAGTGTGACAGGAGGTGGGCGCGGGAAAAATGTTTTCATTGAAGTTTATTCGTTTTGTACCTAGTGGCCAAACTTGTGTCGATGAGAAAGTTACATTATCTCTAATTTCTTCGCAGGGACTCAAAACACCAAGAACAGGGGTGCCGAGACCGTTGCCATAGCAACTGTGAATTCGAGCGGAAACAGCGTGGTCACGCTCGAGTCACCCGCAGATGCACCACAGGAGGCAGTGTTGGGTCGGTACGGAATATTCCAGAAAGTTCGTGCATCAGTTGCCGTTGTCCCAGTGCTGTCCGAGTCTTACGTTGCTACGCAACCACAGCAGGTACAATCCATGGTTTGCTTTCACACTGGGTTGAACCAAGAACATTTCGTAACATGTTTATTGTTACAGAACAATGAGGAAAAAGCAACTTTCACAACCAGTGTTATGACGTCACAAACATCATTATCTGCATCTGCTGTTGAAGAAACATCAACGAAAGAGGTAAAAAGGATTCAGGGGTCAAAACGTACACATAACTATGGTAACAACATCTTTATGTATAAAGGAATTAAATCCTCCTCCGCAAACATCCCGCGATCCTGGAGGATTGATTAAACTTCATCCAGTTCCGAATAAATTCCCGTCGCGAAGAAGACAAAGTCTCATGCTTCCAACATCCGAGGTTTCAGACGGGGAGATGGACGTCACTCAGAGGTACAGACGATCCCGTTAAATCCTAATCTTGTCCCAGCATCTTGAATTATTAAAATACGAACGTAGACCCCATGAGTTCTGCCATCATAATTTAACACCGGAAGTCCTGATCATCTCCGGTCACTTTTGTGTAAAATTCTTTACTCTCAGGACTGGCGGTAGTATGCCGCTTGGTGCAGCAGAGAGCAGTCCGCCTATTGACGTAACAAACGACAAAGATGATGTTTCTATGGACAACAAGGCGAGCATGAAGGAACAAGACGACAGGAGAGACAGGTACGGTGGTTTCCGGTGTTTGCCGGGACGAGTCGGAGGGAATTAGTGTGACTTGAAAATTTGGGACTTTTATAACAAACCACGTGACCTTTCAGCAGCGATACCAAACAAATTATCGTAAGCGGGATCGTCGTAAAGAGATAAAATGTTTCCTGTATTTCGTCACAACATGAAAGTTTGTAACCCACAATCTTACAATAATTACGGCAGTGGTTTATCCAAAAGACGGCCTTTGTGTATCTGTCGCGGTGTTAACGTTGATTTATAAGTCTGGGGAAAAAAGGATGTATGCTTAACCCAGGTTGTTGAGCCTCCGTGAGTTAACCCTGGCTGATTTCCGTTTAATTTCACTCGTTTTCATGCAGGATTTTAGACCAAGTTAACTTCAAAGACAAATTTATCCAACTTCCCAAGTTTAAACCTGAACTGATCCCAACCCCCGGAACACCAAAAGAACTCCCGACTACCCCGGATGTTGTTTTGCAAAGTTATCGGAAGAAACGGAAAAATTCAACTGGTTTGTTACGTCACACTTAAACTTTGTGTGTTGGTTTTAACAAAGTCCCACATTCTTCACAATTCTTCATTCAATTGAATACAGAGAACTTCACACAATATCGCGATATGTTTTTCACAAACCAAGTATAATTTATCACAGATTCCCCGGGCACACCCAACTCCCCGCTTCACAAACGGAGGCAGAAACGAAAAGGAAGTACCACTACGGGGGAAGTCCCCATAACCCCACTCTCTGCTGCCACCTCCAGTTCGAACCTGGCCTCCGCGACCCGATGCGAGGGGGACGTCTTTACATTTGATAACGGGGAAGTCGTCACCAGGAGAGGTGAGTAAAGTGGGTCGGGTGTGGCCACCGTGGGTCGGGTGTGGCCACCGTGTGTAGGGTGTGGCCACCGTGGGTCGGGTTGGGCCACCGTGGGCCGGGTTGGGCCACCGTGGGGCGGGTTGGGCCACCGTGGGGCGGGTTTAGAAACAATAGACTTCTGCTGAGATAGCGATTGGCAAAAAAATCATCCAAGATATAAATGCCGGGAACTATGAAACCAATATTGTCTGTCGAGCTGCCCTCTAGAGGTCGAATAAAAATATGTATTTTTACTTTATTGTCGAATAAACACTTTGTGTTACGTCACAGAGGAATCGGACACTTCCGAGCCTCCTGATTCGAAAGGAAGCACTTTACGTCAGATCCTTGACCAAAGGAGGCTGCTCGTTATTCAGCTGTTCGAGGATCAGGGACTTTACCCAAAAAGTTAGTATATTTTGTGGAAATATTGTTGTGTAAACCCGCGCATAGTTGGGAATTCCCCTACCGACTCATGGGAGAAGCTCAACATGAAAATTAACTTTTTGTACAACTTTGTTCCCCAGCCCAGGTAACCTCTGACTTTCAAGCAAAACATTCAGATGTTTTTCCATCCAAGAGCTGCCTCCAGTTGAAGATAAGAGAGGTTGGTTATTTATTTATTTACTGCACTATTGTGTCGTCACTATAACTGGATCCAAGCCAGAAGCATGGGCCGAGGCGATAATATTTCTGTTAATTAATCTGCGGATCGACACTCTGTGTTGGCTCACAAAGTCCTTCTCTTGTGTTTGTTTGATTCAATTTATTTTTACTCAGGTTCGCCAGAAGATGATGCAGGTCCAGGAAGAGGAGAAGCAAAAACACAACTTCGAAACACATGAACCGAACTGACCTTTCAACTACTACATGCCGTTTATACCCAGGTACTTCCCCTAAAGCCGTGCGCGCATATCAGATTGTGACGTCACAAGCGGCTGGCCCGCTCGATATCACCCCATGTGAATTGGCTGAACCCTCCCCAAAACTTCGGAAATTCTTTTGTTTTGCGCCGTAGCAGGGGACTTTCCCGCAATTCGTGACAGGTTGATTTTTTCTTCAATGACCTTTTCACCTTTCCGACGCTTGTTACGTCATCCCGCATAGTTCCAGAACTTTGGACGCATTGTCTCACATTCTTTCCGCGCTCGTTCTTATTTCATTGTTTTATTCTTTATTGTAAATTTTACTTCTCGTTTTCCCACCTTTGGTAAATTTTCTTGTTGAAAGATTCGTTTATTTCTGCTCGCTGGCGCCCTCCACCGGCTTTTTATCGTTGTAAATATCGACGTTGTCACTTTATGACGTGACAACTACCCTTACACGCGGCAAGGTGCTTTCCCTGAAACGATACCTGGTAACGAATGTAGAAATGTTGCAAAACTATTTTTCTTCAAACGAATTCGGCCGTTTTTTCTTGCGAACTTTTTAAACAGTTTTTAGATAAACAAATTTTTAACCGAACAGGATAACATGTTTCGGTAAAAACAAAACGTTTGTTCAGTTTAATAAGATTTTATGAACCTTGTTTCATTTTGAATTATCCCACAAATGACCATAGGTTTCACAAGCCTGTTCGGTTGTTTGCAAATAACAATGCAACATACGTAACATTGACGCATTGTCAGTATTCTCGAATGCTCGCGACTTTTTCGCTGCCAAACTTGCTCGCTACCACCACCCAGTGTGTACAATTTATTCGCGAATCGACCAGTAGATTTCGCCCACAGGAGTACGTCATTGCGCGTTGCGTCATCAACAATACACACAGCACATACGTCACACAATGAGCGCTGCGTTACCAACCTAACATATCTTGTCAAGTTCCAGCGTTGAACAGACGTGTTTTTTTCCTTGCGCCGACGGCACTTACTTTTAGTACTGGATGATCTTCAGTGATTCGAAAACTGATCGTTGGGCGGCTTTTATGGCTCGCCCCTCCCCAACAAACTAAGCCCACCCCCCCTTTTCAAAAAAGGAAATATTTTTGTGGATTTTCTCCGTTTGTGTGTTGCGGTTCAGCGACTTTTGTTAGATGACAATGAAATTCAGTAGATTCGTTAAATATGTGGTGTTTTATTGAGAAATGCAGGTTTACTAAGTTTTGTAATTACCAAATCCAACAGTTAAAAGTGAAGTGTCTGTATATTGGAAGACAGACCAGCTAGTTGGCTTTCCTTTTTTTACGACTTTTCACCGACATCGAAGGTGGTTTAAATGCGGTCTCGCAAGTTGAACAAATGGGACTAAATTGGCAAAAGATTGAAAGACAAACAGAACACACAAAGCCAATATCCACTAGACTCCGATGACAGAAGCAAGCGGCTCTATAGTCCACGTCACGTGAATTGTTGATGTTGGAAAAATTTAAACTTGATTTTCGGAAATCGCCTTCTGTGAGAAATGCAGTCTAAAAAATATATTGTTGTGATTCACATGGTACATTTCCCCCAAACTACCTCTTGGAATTTTGTTGAGCTTACCAGTAAATATTGCAGCAGCATATCCTGTGAAGGCACCTTCAAGTAGAGACCTCCAGTCATGTCACAAGCTTGTTGGAGAAGACCAGATTCTTGTCCAAGAATGCAAGAATCAATCACAACATGCTCTTTCTGAGCTAAAACAATTAAAAATACTGTTCTAGCAGTATTTCATTACAAATGCAACAGATATTTTCAGTAATTTTGGATTTGCACACAAAATTACACTTGCTTTGTATAATTAGGTCAAAAACACTGTGTTGTTGCACTGTGGATATTTGAATACTTCAGTATTACAAGTAAATCACCTGCAAAAATTACATTCATGAAGCTCATATACTGGGACGCAGCATCTTCAGCCGCCTTGATGACTAAAATCCTTGCACTCAATTTTTGGCGAGATTTTGATTCCTGTACTATGCGATGTATGTCTTTGTAGAAACAAGTTTAGGAAATTTACGAAAGTAAAAAATATTGCTTATGAACGTCATCGAACTGAATGCAATTTTGTAACAACATTGAAAGGATACAACACATGGCAGTGGACATGGATCCGGCAATGAGTGAATCAGGTCTAATATCTTGATCTTCACATCCACTTGCCATAAGTTGCTTAAAGTCATTGACAATTGTGTCATCAACTTTTGCAAAGTGTTCATATCTACAATCTGTCTTGGAAAGGTTTGTCGAAGTTTTACTTTCTGCTGTAGAAGGGTACAGAAAAACACTGAAAATAATAAAATGATTTAATCATACTTAAATAACTTTGGAAAAACTACTCATGAAATGTCAGAACCTTTTAGATGAATGACTAGCGATCACGGCAAGGAGGTTATCATGTTTCAACATAAGGAAAGAATTGAGGAAAACCAGTAGAGCGTCAAAACATCTCGTAACTTGCGCTTTACCCTGTAAAGATTTCAACCCCCACCATACAGGGTTAACGTCGAATATCACAGCAAGTAACTGTCTGTCTTCACCCTCTTCCATCGTTGCTCGCATCAAAACATTCGGCGACACGACCACCCTAATTCTGGCAGAATGATTTTGCCAATTTGCCATATTTTCAAGGTACAACAGACATTTACCAAAAAATTGTGTCTTCAGCAAGCCGTACAAACCTCAAATCACATTACACAAAACTTTTCGCAGCTATATCAATAAAAAAAAATCGCGAGTTAAAAAAACTTCCTCTTTTTGCGATTTAGCACAAATCAAATAATTCTGCTCAGCGTTGTGGAAATAGGTGCCAATATTGACCAATATCAAGAGAACGGAAATTTAATGCTCTACAACATGCAATTAACAAATTTAAAATTAAGGAGCCGGATGACCTTCAAATCGCCCATTGAAGACGACCCGCTTTTCGCGAATCAGCATACTGGCGACATGCGAAAATCTTCCATAATTTAAAAAATTCTGCTCAGCGTTGTGGAAATAGGTGCCAATGTTGACCAATATCAAAAGAACGGAAATTTAAACTAGTAAATGGTTAAGGCTGGTAAAATGTCCACGTCACAAACTGAAGGACTGATCACCCGGTTTTCTAAAATTAGGCAAGATTTCTACAGCCCCAAAATTATCGCCCGATAACTTTGCTAAACGTGGACTATAAGATAGCCTTAAAAGTCGTCAACGCAAGAATACGCGGTGTTGTATCCAAGGACCAACACGGCTTCCAACCACACCAATATATGTGGACAAATATCCGGTTGATGTTCGACATGATTGAGAGTACGGACCATTACCGTGTTTCTGTGGCTGTACTGACTCCACATATGTACAAAGTTTTGGACACCTAGGTTTATGAATTCTTCCATGCAACTCTCTCTGCGTTCAGATTTGGTGTCGGATTTGTCAATCTAAATAAATGCTTTTACCAAAATGCATCTGCGGGAGTCACCAATAGCAACTTTGTCTCTCATTAGTTTGACATAGGAAGGCCCATTCCTCCCAACTTTGTTCGTGCTCTGCATTGGATGTCCAGCAACAGCGCTCAGATAGGGCGATTTTGAAGGAAAAAGCCTCCACGATAAAAAAATACAAAACATCTTTATTTGCAGACGATACCATTTTACATAAGGTTCGGTTACGGATTTCACAAAATTCTTTCAAATTTTAAAGGACTTTGGTGAAAAAACTGATTGCAAAGTGAATATGGAAAAGTTCTCTGTCTTTTTCGTATGCCCGAATTGCTCAAACCAACAAAAACCCATTCAACAGACTGGACTTCAATGGGCTCCGGGTGATAATACCACTCAGAAAATACGAGGATGAGGAAATAATTGAATTAAACCTTTTTCCCTTCCCTATAAAAAAGCCAACATAATTATGAACCTTTGGGAGACCAGAGGAATAACCTTAATCGGGAAGATAACAATAGCCAAGAGTTTCATTATATGCGCATATTGACTTTCAATTGTGTCGTAATCCCCCAACATACACTTCTAAAATCAATCGAGCCTTATTTGAATTTATGTGCGGCTCATCATGGGAAAGAAATAAAACAACTTCCTATCTTAAAGTTTGGATAACAGCGGGGCGGATATGATAGATACTGAAAGTTATATTTTGCTGTAAATTTTAAAGCAATGAAGGAAATTTATTTTCTGCATGGAACCAGGTAGCATAACTAATCTCCAAACACCCTTCCTGCACCAGAACATATTGGAGGTGCTCCTAAATTCGTCGGTTTTCCCATAGCAAAATATTGGAAACCCTTAATTATTTCTGTGAGAACCCAACGTTGTGTCATAAGTATTGCGAAATCAATTTTCAGCCAAAACCCCAAGCATATGCGCACCAGACCCCATGGAGTGACAAAATTATACAAAATCGCAGTGAACTTTTTTCATGACGACCTGTTGGTATATTCGCTACGAAGTTTTGAGCCAAATACAAAAAGATTTCGTCAAGTTTCTGATGCTGGTGGCAAGTCTATATATGAGGACTGGGAATATGGCGCAGTTTCTTCGCGAACAAAAAAAGTCAATATACGCCTTAAAAAATATCTTGCAACATATCTGTTTGATTCGCGACAATAGATGACTCTACATACTGACCATGCAAGATGTGACACCAACGACCGTCATTGAATGACGCTTCATTTTGACTGTGGAAGGCTGTTGTAGCGAATATAGTTTTCGCATGCCGACATTTTCCTGATTCGCAAAAAGCGGGACATGTTCAATGGGCGATTTGGACGTCATCCGCCATCTTAATTTCAAATTTGTTAATTGCATGTGGTAGAGCATTAAATTTCCGTTCTCTTGATATTGGTCAATATTGGCACCTGTTACTACAACGCTAAGCAGAATTATTTAAGTAAGGGAAGTTTTTTGCATGCCGACATTATGCTGACTTGCGAAAATAGGCATTTTTTTAATTCGCGATTTTTTTTATTGATGTAGCCGCGAAAAGGTTTGTTTAATATGATTTGAGGTTTGAACTACTTGCCCCTCTAGTTGATTCTAATAAAATTCACAATTTTTTGGTGAGTGCCTGTTGTACCTTGAAAATATGGCAAATTGGAATAATTATTCAGCCAAACTGTGGGTGGTGGCGAAACGTTCTTTCACAGTGACCACTCATGCGTATAACAAAACAATTCAACCATTTAAAATTTCGTCCACAATGAGAAATTAGTTTTGGTTTCAATAAAATGTAACATGACATTACACTGTCACAAACTAATTATGAATAGGTTTTCAAGTAAATAGAAAATGCGGCAAATTTAACGAATAGTTTTTTTTGTTACAAGCAATGGCTTCCAACTCCTGTTTTGGTTCGAATATTTTCTATAACAGCTTGCATCCCACCAAATCATGGTAATCTGCAGGACCCTCTTTAGAGCCCCATTTTGTCAAGCGAATGGCGAATGGGGCCAAAGGGAAGATTAAGAGAATTTCGAAGTGTCGAATTTTTTTCAGAACAAAGCAGATATTTTGTCAACTAGATGAACCATTGAAATAGCGCCGTGGCAAATAGAACTACTGGTCAATAGGGAACAATTTGGAAACCACTATAGTTAATGGGATGTATTGATGTAAATATACCTCGTTACCTGACAAATCTCACAAGTGAATCAAATGAACGGCAACACTTGGTTTGCGCAACACACGAGGATGGAACACTTTACAGTTATTACGTCACAATAGCGGCATGGTTGTAATTATGCGGAATTATTTCTTACTGGGGAGCGTTACATTATCCGTGATAAAATATAATGTCAGTAACTAATCATGACGTAAGCAGAGTTTGGCGAAATTAACGCCGGAAAAGACAAGAATTAATGGCGAAAAAACAGTTTATTGCAATGACAATGGTTTTCACGAAAAGAAAAAACCCGTTAGGAATTGTGTAGGATTCTTTAAATTAGTTTTAAAAAATTATCCGTCTGTTTTTATTTATTCGAATACCTTTTTTTTATTTGCGCGATTTAAATTTTTGGTTATCAGCCAGTATTTCATGGTATTGTTGCCATGGTAACTAACGACACTAAAAAATTCGTCACTTTAAAACCTCCCCAACATTTATTCGCATTTCACTCTAATTTTCGACTCTTTTATACCAGCATATGCACGTTTCCAGCTATACCAACTCATAGCGTTGTAACCAGCAGAAGTTCTCGACCACGGACCATTGAGGTGGGCATTTGAACAAGCACGATGCCACCAAGCTCCACCATAAAACACAGCACAATTACCTGAATACCTGCAATTATAATTAAGTCGGTTGTCAACAACTCTGTGTTACAACTTATTTAAACCCAGACACGTTGTATCATTATTACTCACTCATCATGATCTCTGTTGCGAGTTGAAAATCTCATCCCGTTTAGATTGTCCTGCCAATCAACCATGGAATCTAATATATTCCCCGAATATCCAGATATAGTAATTTTGTAAGAACTTCCTTCATCCCCAATACTGAAATTTCTAAAACAACAATGTCATAAGATTTTTTTTTTTGCAAAGTGATTTAATTACATTTTGATAATTCATTGTTTCAAATCCATTGATTTGTAGCTCAGGGAATGTTTGTTAAAACACAACACCGTTTATGACGTAATAGCCAACAAAGTTCCACAACATACAAGGACATTGATTGGATGGGAGATAAAAGTTCGTGGATTCTGGTTTTAAATTAGATTGTTTCTAACTTGAGATATTGTTCAAACTCTTTGGTGACGTAATAAAGAAGGCCTGACGTAGGTGCAAATATGTTAGATTAAAGGGGGGGTGATAATATTTGTTTTCATTTTGCGAGTTATAACCTTGTAAGCCATCGACCAAGGTCATAAGGTCATTATGTAAGCCAATAAGGGCGTAGGTCGTTTTTTCCCCTTAAAAAAGTACCATGAGGTTACATTAGTAAAAGAGCTGTAACGAGTTAGGGAGGCCCGAGTCGAAAGATGAAATCTGTGCAAAATTTATCAAATTTTAAAACACGAATTTATTCTGCGTTGCATCGAAATTGCCTCGTGATGTTTTTTATTCAATGAACTTTTTTCTCAGAAATCCTCGCAGGCTTGGGTGCCCAGGCAATGCAGTCTAGCGTAATACATTTGTTTGTTATTTCATAATTACTAAATCTGCAGTAGACCGAGTGAAACAAAAATGTGCCGCTTTCGGTAAGGGGGTCCATAATTAAGGTGTTTAAACCTTAGTGCTACAAATACATGGTTCGGTGTAAAAACAAAGTGACACGAAACGGAATTTCCGTCGTTTGCCTACGTTTAGGGCGATACGACTGACGAAATGTTTTTTGCGTGTTTCTAAAACCTGGAAATGTCACCCTTAATATTTTACAAAACGTTGAAAAATCGACGCCTATGTTCACGAGTTATATGTGGTCTGGGTTGCCAAGCCTGCAAACCTAATCATCGCGATATGATAGCTGTGATCGCCAAGTTAAGACCTTCGCTGTGTGGCGATCCTGCCAATCATGCTTTTGCGTGAAATATTACTGCGCGACCCTAAAAGTATTTACAAAACGTACACACATATATTACCAAACTATATTAAATAGATTTTATTCACTCAGTAATTAGAATGAAACAAACTTATGTTAGTTTGCAACTCTGCTCCAATTTGAAAATAGTTCTTGTGGGAAAACTATAGCGTGTTATCATAATATATTTGTGTTTAGTTTCTGTTTAAACTTGTGAGGTGTTTAGTTAAAGTTGGATTGCTTTATTGAAATACAAACCCATCCAAAATTCTGTTGATAGATTCCCAAACCCGTTCTTGTAATTCACCCAATCTCTATCGAAACATACAGATCCATCATAACGACGTTGGAACACCTGGGATTCATAACATTATTTGCAAACAAGAGGATTTTCAAAGAAAAGCACGAATGTCAATATCTAGATATAACTCGTTTGGATAGAAGACAAATGAAGGCAAGAGCATTTGATATAAACAGAAAGATAACAAATGTTAAATCAAGCTTTTCCATTCTCACATGTTTAGTGTGATGGCATAGCGGGGCAAGACATCAGTTAGTGCACACACACAGCCGTGCCCTGGACAATGTGATATTAAATCTCAGCATACAACTCATCGATTCATTTGTTGAAACTAATCACATCACTGTTGGAGTTGTGTACCCAGACTGCTGGATTCAAGTCACTGGTGAGTTGTGTGAGTTGTGATTGCAGCAGCCTGTTTCGAAAAATAAAAGCTACAGTTGGGTAAGACTCAAAGTTTTTCAATCATTTCCCTCCATGGCTCGCAGACTTAAGCGCCCCTTTCTTTTTAAATAAAAGTAGGCATAAAAAATTTTTCGCGTTCGTGCAAAATACAAAGTGAGGGAGAACCGACATCGACCGACCATCAGCGGAAAGAAACCTTGGTAACTGGAAGGTTTAAAAAACTTATAATAAGGTTGAGGAATTTAAAATATACTGCGCAATTTCAACCGGTGCGACATTTTACTAACTTACATGTAGATAAATTTGGATACATTAGTGTAAAGTCGGTTGCCTGATCGGGTTCTGACTGTAAATTTTCGATTCCATAGCATTGAAAAGTTATGGGGAATTCAATATGTTCGATAGTTTTCTTGTGAAAAATTTAAACAAAGTTGGATTGTGTTCTGGCGAGAGAGAGTATTCAATTAATTTGTTTTTGATTTGCCCTGAGCATGCTGGGCAGCGAAACTATCAGCATGCTCAGGGCAAATCAATCATGACGATTTGTGTGCAGGAAACTGAACGTTGTACAGCGTGTAGCAATGTTTGTTTGTTTATAGTTTACTTTGTTGCTTATTTTTTGTGTTTGGGTAAAAGTAAACGAAAGAATTCCACTTTAACTTAATTAAATTACTGTGTTGCCGTTCCCTGAAAACAGCTAACTATAAAGTCATTAATACCACTAAATCATTAATGCATAATTATTTATATTATTGCGACAAAACATGTTGCGTAACATGGTGCGCTTAATTACCCAGTGTTGTGGGAAGATACTTTTACACCGGGTCACAAAGTTTTTTCCAAACTTGATCACATAAAAGCCTATGTAACATAGAAATCTGTGCGAATATTACCGCTACGATTTCGTGCAGTATTTCAAGTTAAATTTATAAACAAAAATAACAGGTGGTGGCCCTGTTCACACCTAATCACTAAAATTCACACAGATTTCTATTTTACACAGACTTATTCGTGGATCAAGTTTGGAAAAAACTTAGTGACCCGGTGTAGTAGTATTTTCCAGTGTTCTGCGATTTTCGCTAGGTTTCGAAATAACTCGTTTTACGTTCAGCTGATGCAAGGTATTGTATGGGCAAATGTGTTCACAATAGCATTGCCTACATTATTTAAATTTTGTTAGTATTTGTGTTTTGTTTTCAAACTATGTTTTTTGAAAGTGTTTTCAGTCATGCGTAAACTTTTCGGCAAGAAACATTTTCGCCGAACTGAAAAGGAGTGTTTGTGTTTCAATATTTCATATTTCTGAAAGTTTCACACAAACAGAATGTTTTCTGTAAATGCCGGCTGTGGAATGCTCTCGTTTGGTTCAAAACAACTCGTAAAGCATCAAATATTAAGGTTTGTAATTTCACTTGTGTTGCATTGAAAAAGTACAAGTAAATCGTCCAGAATTTGAATTAAACAAATTAGAGTTTTTTAAAAAAATAATGTTTGTTTTATGGCAACGTAGAATTACAAATTGTGCCCGGATTAAACCCCTGCAGTGTTCTTTGAAAGGTTTTTACAAAATCTTTTACCGTCATTTAATCTTGTGTTGGACATTGTAATGAATTCATGTCATTGTTTGTAATGAATTCATGTCAATCTTCAGGTGCGTGAGTTCGGCGGATGTAAAAAACTTTTTTATGCCCAAAGTAGCTCCGCGAACAGATTCCCAATCAAGTCTGCTCACGAAGAAAGATGTCAACCATTTGTACAAAATACAATGTATGTTTAGTGTAACAGTTTAAAAACTTGAATTAAAACTATTTGTAAAAACCGATGGGTTTTAGATGCAGGTTTTGTTGTTTGCTATTATGTGTTACTGATATCATTTTGTTAATTGTCGTGCTTTGGAAATGAGGCTGTGTTTAGTTGATTGACATCTTAATTTCAGTTCACAATGTAAAACCAGAGGCGTTAGAAGATTATCGCAACCTATGGTAACTAGTTGGTGTTTTACTCTGTGGTTTTGTGTTTTGAAGTCTTGTTGCATTTTAGTGGGGAATTTATTCCTAAACTTTCACAAAATCCCGATTTGCCTTTGGAATGTGTGGGGAGCTGGTCTTCATGGTACGGCGAACAAGATCAAGTGGGTGAGAAAAAAGCTGTAAATAAATCTTTTTTGACTCCTAAAACAATTTGTGTGTTGCCAAAAAACACATCCAGATTGTGCATTTACTCTGAACGTTGCTGTGTAAATTCTTCATCAATTATATTTTTCACAAAGCAAACCACAGTGATTGTTAATACAAAGGTTGCAAGCTAGTAAGTTAAAACACTGCTGGCAAAGGTTACATTTTTAGTAATTGGAAGTCCCAGATTTATAATAATTATAAAATAAAGCATGGGTGAATGAAATAACAATGTTTGAAAACCATAAAAAGATTTAATGTAAGTCTGATTTTTTTTGTGTGGGACTTTGTGTTCACACTGCTCAGATATGCTAGGATTAAGTTTTCTTGTTACTTAGAACTGCAGGCTTGTGCTTAACCTTGCCGTAAACAATGGTTTGTATTCTAAAGTTCATTTGTGGAGATACAAAGATGGATTTCCATCAGTTCGTGAAACAAACTCATTCCTCGGCAACGAGGATTGGTACAAAACCATGAGGAGAGAAAGAAGTAAGATGTTGAACTCCAGGAGCAACGAACTCCTCTACGAGTTCTCATTCTGGAATGAAGTTGTTCCCCGGCAAGGCCCAAACATTTATGAGTTGCGGACTTATCATCTGAAGGTAAATTTATGTTTTTTAAATAAAGTTTAAATTTTTGGACAGTTTTGAATTTACAAGCAAAGTGGAGCCAATGATGTGAATTGTCAGCTTACACAATTGAATTTGTAGTTTCAATTATTTTGCAGCCTGGAACACTGTTGGAATGGGCAAATAATTGGTGAGTTGTTATTGTTAATTGGTCATGATCTGCAGGCTTGGCAGCCCAGGCATTGCAGCCTAGCTGGATCAGCCACTTTTTCCTGACCAGTCGGAGCAAGATTTGAAAAATCAAGCTCCCGGTGAGGTTTGAACTCAGGACCCTGGGCTAACCAGGCCCAACGCTCTACCAACCGAGCTACAGGAGCTCAGTGGTTTCACATGGTATATTGTGGCCAAGGTACACTGGTGCGCAAGCGCACAACTTGCCAGGCAACCTTCACATATTCGTAGGGGATCTCTACCACCGTATCAGATAACGCAGTAATATTTCATGCAATGGCATGATTGGCAGGATCGCCCCACTGCGCAGGTCCTTGCTTGGCGATCACAGCTATCGTATCGCGATCATTAGGTTTGCAGGCTTGGCAGCCCAGGCATTGCAGTCTACCTGGATCCTGCCAATCATGCCATTGCAAGAAATATTACTGCGTTGGTTATGATCTTTGTGAATAAATAGACTAGTTTCAATTATTAACTTTTAGTTAACATTGATGCATGTTTGGGTGCAAAATATTTGGAGTTTAAAACTTTGAAAATGAAAGCCAAAGCTAAAATGCTGTTATACATTAGTATTAGTAAACGTTTCGAACACTAACTGCGTTCATCATCAGTACTACAATGTACATCCAACACCATAAACCAGCTCTGAACGTGGATGATAGCTCAAAACCGCTTACTGCAGCCTGACATATCGCTAATGATGACGTCGCTGCTGTGCTCCCATGTTGTTGTCATGTGACATGCCTCTGGCTCGTTGCGCGTTGTTGCTGCTACTGTTTCCCTTCTGCCTGCTCAGTCCTTTATTACCCCGACGCTTTTCTTGCATGCACTCATTGTAGTACTGATGATGAACGCAGTTAGTGTTCAAAACGTTTACTAATGTATAACAGCATTTTAGCTTTGGCTTTGATGCATGTTGTTTATATAAACTTGCCAGGGCGCGTGGGATTCGAGCTCGACAACAAAGCAATGAGGCTGTTGGAGGTTTTTTCAGTGAAATTGGGCCTTTGAGCGTTGTACACCACCTCTGGGGTAGGTTCAACCATTGTTAGAATTACTTGTATGCACTTTACAATATGAACCTAAACATTGAAACTTTATTTTGTTTGTTGCAACTTGGATATTACATATACTTTGTTGTTTGTTCTGTTATGAAACATAAGAGCTTTTGGATTATTTTAGCTTACAAAGATCTCCAGCACAGGAAAGATACAAGACAGTCAGCCTGGGAGAAGTCTGGATGGGACGACGTTGTTTATTACACTGGTAAATATTCATCCTAAACCAGATCATTGTGCGACCCTCGTTTAGTTAGTGATAATTATCTTTTTGTTCAAGTGAAATTATCTTTTTGTTCAAGTGCAGTCGAAAGGTTATAACATATTGAATGGCAAAGGATACAAAGTTTGCTATGTAATATTGTTACACACTTCTATGCCCTCACTCATATTTGACTTGATTTATTATTGCTAAAAGTCATGCAACTATTTTGCTGCCAAGTTGATATTGGCTGGGAGTAACTATTGGAATGTGCCGTGTTTTTTTGTGTTTCACATCTAATATGTCTGTCGAAACATAACAAGATTTCTATGTATTTCAGTTCCCCTCATCCAGACAATGAGCTCATCCATTTTAACACCCCTCCCACATTCGCCCCTGCAGTAAGCTTGGTCGACCATGTTTAGTTTGTTGCCCATGCAACAACAACCATTCATCTCATCACGGCTTAATTTTCTGCCAAATGGAAATCTGCTCCCAAACCACCCCTTGTTTGTATAACTTTGTTTAATTATGTTTGTCCACTGCAAAGTTTATGTTGTTGTTGGTTGGCTGAGGCAGAAGCAAATGTTTTTGATGAATTCAAAGTTTCTTTTACACGGTGCTAAAAATAATAATTGTAAGTTTTATTAAAAGTTCAATGTTTTGTTTATTTATGTTTTACTTAACTTGCTGTTGGAATAATATCTCGATCACATTACCAAATTTAAGACATAAATGAGGCGTTTGCTTTTCGAAGCAATTTTTGTTTTTGTGTCAAATATACAACAATCACAGACATGTTAATTTCAAGCTAAAATCTATTTTACTTTTGTACAAAACATCGTCGGTGTCTGTAAAAAAAACAATACAGGGGGGGGGATGAAACCGCTACCTCATAACATGCCCTTTACACAACTGAAAACCTGGCACGTACAACAGGTGGAAGAAACGTGGGAAAGATGTAAACTTCCAGGTTTGCAGCGATCAATTAAGTTCGGTCGGGTGTTATAACTGAAACTAAGTCTGCTTGTGTGTTCTTGCGGAAGACCACTGAATTTGGAGCAGACTTATTTCCTAATTGAAAGACTCGTTGCAATATCAGGTGGCGTAACTTTAAATTAGTTAAGTGGCAAAAATAATGAAAGAAAGCCAGGATAAAGTGCAAACGGGTATTTTACAATGAGAAAAAGGTCTGTCGTCGAGCTGTTCTGCAGGAAAGCCCAACTCCGTCTCCTGCCTTCGATCCGTCTGTGTTCCAAATGTGTGAAGAATTAAGTTGGGAAACATGCGTGTTGCTACACGGTGTAAAGAAGTTCAGCGCCATGACATGCTGAATAAATTGTCGGTCTTAACAGAAGAATATTTGGGTCGCAATTTTGGGAGTTTGGGCCATTGTGTTACCAGGGTACATAATTGAACAAATATCGATTCCTAAAAAAGCAGTTGGTCGATGACGCAATGTACTGAGATTTTCCCAAAACTAGTAATGTTGTCCTACTGCATCGAGCTTTTTCATATTTAAGTCAAAATTTTGGCAAAACTTATTCCAAAAAATTTTAAATTGGTTTCATAGCCAGCATCTGGGGATGGAACAAGGGGCGTATTGAAGCATAGGCAATCGTGATTATTCATGTATGCCAATGCTAAGGGTTGACGCAATTTTAAACAAAACTAAATTATTTCCGGGAATATATTGCTTTATCTGTCCTCCTGGGGATACTTGGACTCAACAAGCCAAACAAGCACCGAAAAATGCAGTCGGGCTTGTTTACACTACATTAGAAGTTAAACTCGGCAACCGTAAGTAGTGGGTATAAGTAAGCATGTAATTAAACCTTGGCCTGGTGTACGAATGCGAGGTTGAAAATTTGCCAAAATCCAGATTAAAAATTTCTAAGAATGAAGTAAATTTCACCAGAGGGATGTTAGTTGACAAAAAAAAATCGCCAGTTAACAAAAGTTTGAACGCGCGTGACTCGGCCGCCTTACGAGGTAGCGACTTACTTTTTTCACACAAAGATAGATCACAGGCTGAACTTTCCAACGAAAGAAAAATCAAAAAAAAATCGTATTAATATTCGAATATGAATATGATATGTTTGCTATGCCATAACTATAGGTAAACATCGATTCCCGCTGAAATCCTTAAGGGTAGGTATTCTTTGGTGTCTGTACTATCTAAAAATAGTAAACTTTTTCGCGAGAAAAAACGCGCGCCCTCTAAAATTTGAAGAATATTAACCATAACCCTCACATTTTTCAACGCTCTGCGCTCGCCGCGAAAGGTAACAAAAAAAATTCCCAGTTAACAAAACTTTGGCCGCGTGTAACTCTGCCTTCTTAAAAGCCAGCGACTTACTTTTTTCACACAAAGATAGATCACAGGCTGAACTTTCCAACAAAAGAAAAATCTGATAAGTCGGTGAGCCGAGTGATCGGAATCAGCGAGGCTCAAGGCCGCGCGGGCAGAGAGATCGGGGGCTACGAGGCTCAAGATCGGGCGGCGTGTTTTCTGATCGGCACAAATTGGGTAATTATAGATTCTTCAATATAAGCAAACACAAACAGAAAGTCCTTCTTTCTCATTGAGAAACGAATTGCAAACGGCGAAGCTACGACATACATTATTACGAAACAAGCTATAGAGAAGTCGATCATTGAAAACTGGTTGAATGTTTGTACCCAGACAAAGGTAAGAACTCTTTTTCGAGCATTGTTTATTGTTAATGTATATAAATTTAACTTCGTTTCCTTTTTTTGCAGTTCAAGATTGGAGAAGTATGGCCTTGGGATATCTGGGAAGCAGACAATGTGGCGGGTTCCCGTCAAAAGCAGCCGGAAACGGTTGCTGTATATTTCCGACAGCAATGCTCGGAAATACGTTTCGCCTTATGAGGTGAAACCATCTAATTCTTTTTCTTTTGATTTTGCAGCTTTAAGCATGCCTGGTGGTACGATCTGGCATGCAATACAGGAACTATCTTCACCTCCGATTGTGAAAGACGTCGAAATTGTGGTCATAGGGTTTGGAACCAATGATGTTCTCGCAATGAAGGGTGACAACCCTATGGATGGTGGCATTAAAGGAATTGTTGGCCGCATGAAAGCTCTTGTCCGATTGGTACAGGCTCTTTATCCTTTAGCCAAGGTATGTGGAAATACTATACATTACTATGCGTTATTTAAATACTATGCTTTCTAAGTATACACTATTTCATTTTACAGATTTTTCACACGGGAATTTTGCCTTCGACCAAGAAGCCACGTTTCGTTGCAGCGCTCAACAAAGAGATGAGGAAGTCAGCAGAGGAAGTGGAACTTCGGTTTATTGAGGGTGACATCCCATCGCAGTTACTTAGTAACGATGGGATCCATCTCTCAGATGAAGGTCTACGACTTCTGCTGACACACCTGGAAAGGACTGTCCAATCACGGGAGGTGGCGGTCAAGGCTATCCTGGATTTTCCCGAATTAAATGCGGGAAAACAGATTACGCCGAGTCCAATGTCGGTGAGTACGAATGTTTTTTACCAACAAAATTATGAGAGGGCGCGCGTTTTTTCTCGCGAAAAAGTTTACTATTTTTAGATAGTACAGACACCAAAGAATATCTACCCTTAAGGATTTCAGCGGGAATCGATGTTTACTTATGGTTATGACATAGAAAACATATCATATTCATATTCGAATATTAATGCAAATTTTTTTTTGATTTTTCTTTTGTTGGAAAGTTCAGACTGTGATCTATCTTTGTGTGAAAAAAGTAAGTCGCTACCTCGTAAGGCGGCCGAGTCACGCGCGTTTTGTCAACTAACATTCCTCTGGTGACAAACCAATGTCACACAAAACATGTTGGAATAGGGTGGTAAGATTTACACATTGTCGCATCTGAACCAACACAGAATCAAAGACAACACTTGATAATACGGGTGTCAATATTTCAAAGTGAGTCATCAGAAAGTTTGTTCGTGAACGTTATGTTTGATTGCAATATTACGTTTTATCCACAATAGTTAATAGCTGTGAACTCCCAAGTTCCATCTGATTGACAAGTGTTTTGGTTTACCGAACCAACCGGCGATCCCGCTGTGCATTCGTACGTGACCACTTCTAGAGGTGAATAAATGTCCTTGACTGGCCTGTGCTGTGTTGCTGCAGCTCCTGATTGGTTTGGTGGAGGTCCACACACTAAACAAACACACATACGTTTTACAATCACATAACATTTCACATTTTATAACAAACTGTTGGTATTGGAGTGAAATTAAAAATAAGTTCTTGAAAGATCAAAACCATTACAAAGCATGCGCTACAAAAACTAAAACCATGAAGATCACAAATACATGATTGGAAGAAACATTTTATGGTGGAAATCAAATCTTAACAAAAACACACATTTACAGAACAACATCAAGTTTGTTGCATCAGATACCAAAAATTAAAAAGTGGAAACAAACAAACAAACCATTGCTTCAGTTTTGTTAAAATCACTAATACATGTTGTTAAAAAAGCCACATAGCAGAATAATAAAACACATGAGATTCAATCTCAGTTTAAGGCATGAATATTACATACCGATAGGTCCACACTGAGGGTTAGCCTCCCAGCATCCAGTACTTAGGCAGTTTATGGAGCTTGAACCAAATATTTCATACCCAGTAACACAGGTGTAGGTTACTGGACTATTTAAAGTTGGGGAGAATATTCCGGTGGATGGGGTTTTAGTGTTCATGTTCATGATGTCCGGTGGGTCGCTACAAACTGTGACAATAAATTATTATTGATACAAACTGTGACAATAAATTATTACTGATACAAACTGTGACAATAAATTATTATTGATACAAACTGTAACAATAAATTATTATTCATACAAACTGTGACAATAAATTATTACTGATACAAACTGTAACAACAAATTATTACTGATACAAACTGTGACAACAAATTATTATTGATACAAACTGTGACAATAAATTATTACTGATACAAACTGTGACAATAAATTATTACTGATACAAACTGTGACAATAAATTATTACTGATACAAACTGTGACATTAAATTATTACTGATACAAACTGAACAATAAATTATTACTGATACAAACTGTGACAATAAATTATTACTGATACAAACTGTGACATTAAATTATTATTGATACAAACTGAACAATAAATTATTACTGATACAAACTGTGACAATAAATTATTATTGATACAAACTGTGACAATAAATTATTACTGATACAAACTGAACAATAAATTATTACTGATACAAACTGTGACAATAAATTATTACTGATACAAACTGTGACATTAAATTATTACTGATACAAACTGAACAATAAATTATTACTGATACAAACTGTGACAATAAATTATTACTGATACAAACTGTGACATTAAATTATTATTGATACAAACTGAACAATAAATTATTACTGATACAAACTGTGACAATAAATTATTACTGATACAAACTGTGACAATAAATTATTACTGATACAAACTGTGACAATAAATTATTACTGATACAAACTGTGACAATAAATTATTACTGATACAAACTGTGACATTAAATTATTACTGATCCAAACTGAACAATAAATTATTACTGATACAAACTGTGACAATAAATTATTACTGATACAAACTGTGACATTAAATTATTACTGATACAAACTGAACAATAAATTATTACTGATACAAACTGTGACAATAAATTATTACTGATACAAACTGTGACAATAAATTATTACTGATACAAACTGTGACATTAAATTATTACTGATACAAACTGAACAATAAATTATTACTGATACAAACTGTGACAATAAATTATTACTGATACAAACTGTGACATTAAATTATTACTGATACAAACTGTGACAATAAATTATTATTGATACAAACTGTGACAATAAATTATTACTGATACAAACTGTGACAATAAATTATTACTGATACAAACTGTGACAATAAATTATTATTGATACAAACTGTGACAATAAATTATTACTGATACAAACTGTAACAATAATTTATTATTGATACAAACTGTGACAATAAATTATTACTGATACAAACTGAACAATAAATTATTATTGATACAAACTGTGGCAATAAATTATTATTGATACAAACTGTGACAATAAATTATTACTGATACAAACTGTAACAATAAATTATTACTGATACAAACTGTAACAGTACACTTAAGACAACATTTCACTGTCAACATAATAATTCATAACATTCTTACTTATCTCTCTGCACTGGGGGTTTTCAGTCCACACTCCAGTACTTTGACAAGTTATTGAAGCACTTCCTACCAAGGAATAACCAGTGGCACATACATATGTTACTGTGGGATTTACTGCTGATGAGTAAGGTCCGGTAGAGGGTGTAACACTTTGTACATTGCTAACAGTTGGAGGGTCAGAACATACTGAAAGCAAAAGCAACATTATTAATACACAACCATAGGCACCAAGTGGTTGAAGTCACAGAGATGCAAACTAATGGTTTAAGTGATAAAAAGTCACAGCAACTTCTTATGGAAAAAAATATCAGAGAATTTGACTCCAGTATGTAATGGTTTTACCATTTCAAAGAATCCAAAAACAATTGTGACATAATAATATTAAGTGACGCGATGACGTTCTGCATGTGGCGACACAACCAACATTTTAAATATTTTGTGGTTTCGTTGCTAGATGTTGTTGATGAGAATAAAGTGTGAGCATAAAAATAAGCTTTCAATTCAAAATAACATCAAAATACAGGAAGGACTTAAAATTAATAAAAATTATGAAACAGTTTTGAAACCAGTTCACAGTGGACTTACACGTTGGACATGACGGCAAAGAAGCACCAGTTACAGACCATGTACCATCATCCTGGCAAGTATTCATGGTTGTACCAGTTGGTGTTGAACCATCATCACATGAGTAAGTAACTTGTGTTGTTCTTGCATAAACACCAGTCACCGGTAAAAAAGAACCATCATCAATCGATGGAGGTGGACAACATTCTAAACAACAACAGAACATCAACAATTAAGCGTTTTGTGACAAAACACAAACTGCATCCAACAGTAATATTTAATTAAAATGCCAGAATTAACTTTTCTGAAAACAAAACCACAAACAATTTACACCAAATTACCATTCTCTCGACACTGTGGGAATTCAGTCCACACTCCAGTACTTTGACAAGTTACTGAAGTACTTCCTACCAAGGTATATCCAGTGGCACATACATATGTTACTGTGGGATTTACTGCTGATGAATAAGGTCCAGTAGTGGGTGTAACACTTTGTACATTGCTAATAGTTGGAGGGTCAGAACATACTGAAAGTAAAACCAACATTATTAATACACAACTATAGACACCAAGTTGATAACATGAAAAGGTTTATTGCTGGCAAGTGAAATGAAATGTTAAAGTTATCAGATTCTTATTTCTTCTAACACAAACAACTTCATGATTGTTGCAACATTATGATGTAATAGAAAAAGTGCGAAAAGCGGGAAAAAAAATAATGCTAGGTTTTTAAAGAATGCAATATGATTATTATCTATTAGTATTATATGTTATGTCGACTTTTGTGTTGTGTGTCAACCCAACTAATCATAAAATCACATACGTACACACCTCCAGCAAAGTTTCAAGTGTGGTATTGTTATCATGCCATGTTTAAATAATTATATGGCCAACCACTAAACTAGAATGAAACAAACATAAAATTAAAATGTCAAAAAATATCATCTACTTACATGTTGGACATGACGGCAAAGAAGCACCAGTTACTGACCATGTACCATCATCCTGGCAAGTATTCATGGTTGTACCAGTTGGTGTTGAACCGTCGTTACATGAGTAAGTAACTTGTGTTGTTCTTGCATAAACACCAGTCACCGGTAAAAAAGAACCATCATCAATCGATGGAGGTGGACAACATTCTAAACAACAACAGAACATCAACAATTAGGCGTTTTGTGACAAAACACAAACTGTATCCAGAACAAATATTTAATAAAAATGTCAGAATTAACTTTTCTGAAAATAAAACCAGAAACAATTTACACCAAAATTACCATTCTCTTTGCACTGTGGAAATTCAGTCCACACTCCAGAATTTTGACAAGTTACTGAAGTACTTCCTACCAAGGTATAACCAGAGGCACATACATATGTTACTGTGGGATTTACTGCTGATGAGTAAGGTCCAGCAGTGGGTGTAACACTTTGCACATTGCTAATAGTTGGAGGGTCACAACATACTGAAAATCAAAAGTAACATTATTAATATACAACCATAGGCACCAAGTGGTTGGAGTGACAGAGCTGCAAACTAATGGTTTATGTGATAAAAAGTTTCAGAAACTTCTTATGGAAAAAACATATGTGAGAATTTGACTCCAGTATGTAATGGTTTTGCCATCAAACTTGGTGCAATAAAACGTTTTTATTTAACATAATACAGAAACAATTGTTACGTAATAATATTAAGTGACGCGATGATTTTATGTGTGAGTAGAAACCCTAAGATATCTAAAATCAACATATACATTCAACATAAGTAATCTTGCAATTAATGTATGGATTAATTTGATGACCTCCATAAATAACCTTGATAGTTTGTAAAACTTGTGATCAACCGTGGTTTAATAACGAATAAAACGAACGAAACAATGGTTTGTCTCGCAGAAAGTTTCAGCATATTTTTTTAAAAGAAACATGTTTTTGATTTTATCTTTCGCTTACCATGGTTTCACTCTAAAGCCTCATCACATTAAAGCGACAAAATAAAAAAAGTGATTCAATTTTAAGGTATTCAAAAACGAGTGTGACGTAATAATATTAAGTGACGCGATGACGTTCTGCACGTGGCGACACAACCAACATTTTAAATATTTTGTGGTTTCGTTGCTAGATGTTGTTGATAAGAATAAAGTGTGAGCATAAAATTAAGCTTTCAATTCAAAACAACATAAATATACAGGAAGGACATCAAATTAATAAAAATTATGAAACAGTTTGAAACCAGTTTACAGTGGACTTACACATTGGACATGACGGCAAAGAAGCACCAGTTACAGACCATGTACCATCATCCTGGCAAGTATTCATGGTTGTACCAGTTGGTGTTGAACCATCATCACATGAGTAAGTAGCTTGTGTTGTTCTTGCATAAACACCAGTCACCGGTAAAAAAGTACCATCATCAATCGATGGAGGTGGACAACATTCTAAACAAAACCAGAACATCAACAATTAAGCGTTTTGTGACAAAACACAAACGGCACCCAAAAGAAATATCTGATTAAAATGCCAGAATAAACTTTTCTGAAAACAAAACCAGAACCAATGTACACCAAAATTACCATTTTCTCGACACTGTGGGAATTCAGTCCACACTCCAGAATTTTGACAGGTTACTGAAGTACTTCCTACCAAGGTATAACCAGAGGAACATACATATGTTACTGTGGGATTTACTGCTGATGAGTAAGGTCCAGTAGTGGGTGTAACACTTTGTACATTGGTAACAGTTGGAGGGTCAGAACATACTGAAAGCAAAAGCAACATTATTAATATACAACCATAGGCACCAAGTGGTTGAAGTCACAGAGCTGCAAACTAATGGTTTAAGTGATAAAAAGTTTCAGCAACTTCTTATGGAGAAAACCTACATGAGAATTTGACTTCATTATGTAATGGTTTTGCCATCAAACTTGGTGCAATAAAACGTTTTCATTTCACAGAATGCACAAACGATTATTACGTAATAATATTAAGTGACGCGATGATTTTGTGTGTTAGTAGAAACCCTAAGATATCTAAAATCAACATATACATTCGACATAAGTAATCTTGCAATTAATGCATGGATTAATTTGATGACCTCCATAAATAACCTTGATAGTTTGTAAAACTTATGTTTAACTGTGGTTTAATAACGAATAAAACAAACGAAACAATGGTTTGTCTCGCAGAAAGTTTCAGCATATTTTTTTTAAAAGAAACATGTTTTTGATTTTATCTTTCGCTTACCATGGTTTCACTCAAAAACCATATCACATTAAAGCGACAAAATAAAAAAAGTGATTCAATTTTAAGGTATTCAAAAACGAGTGTGACGTAATAATATTAAGTGACGCGATGACGTTCTGCACGTGGCGACACAACCAACATTTTAAATATTTTGTGGTTTCGTTGCTAGATGTTGTTGATAAGAATAAAGTGTGAGCATAAAATTAAGCTTTCAATTCAAAATAACATCAAAATACAGGAAGGACTTAAAATTAATAAAAAAAATGAAACAGTTTTGAAACCAGTTTACTGTGGACTTACGCGTTGGACATGACGGCAAAGAAGCACCAGTTATAGACCATGTACCATCATCCTGGCAAGTATTCATGGTTGTACCAGTTGGTGTTGAACCATCATCACATGAGTAAGTAACTTGTGTTGTTCTTGCATAAACACCAGTCACCGGTAAAAAAGAACCATCATTAATCGATGGAGGTGGACAACATTCTAAACAAAACCAGAACATCAACGATTAGGCGTTTTGTGACAAAACACAAACTGTATCCAGAACAAATATTTAATAAAAATGCCAGAATTAACTTTTCTGAAAATAAAACCAGAAACAATTTACACCAAAATTACCATTCTCTTTGCACTGTGGAAATTCAGTCCACACTCCAGAATTTTGACAAGTTACTGAAGTACTTCCTACCAAGGAATAACCAGAGGCACATACATATGTTACTGTGGGATTTACTGCTGATGAGTAAGGTCCAGTAGTGGGTGTAACACTTTGCACATTGCTAATAGTTGGAGGGTCACAACATACTGAAAGCAAAACCAACATTATTAATATACAACCATAGGCACCAAGTGGTTGAAGTGACAGAGCTGCAAACTAATGGTTTAAGTGATAAAAAGTTTCAGAAACTTCTCATGGAAAAAACATACGTGAGAATTTGACTCCAGTATGTAATGGTTTTGCCATCAAACTTGGTGCAATAAAACGTTTTTATTTAACAGAATACAGAAACGAGTGTGACGTAATAACATTAAGTGATGCGATGACGTTCTGCACGTGGCGAGACAACCAACATTTTAAATATTTTGTGGTTTCGTTGCTAGATGTTGTTGATAAGAATAAAGTGTGAGCGTAAAAATAAGCTTTCAATTCAAACTAACATAAATATACAGGAAGGACTTAAAATTAATAAATATTATGAAACAGTTTTGAAACCAGTTTACTGTGGACTTACGCGTTGGACATGACGGCAAAGATGCACCAGTTATAGACCATGTACCATCATCCTGGCAAGTATTCATGGTTGTACCAGTTGGTGTTGAACCATCATCACATGAGTAAGTAACTTGTGTTGTTCTTGCATAAACACCAGTCACCGGTAAAAAAGAACCATCATCAATCGATGGAGGTGGACAACATTCTGAACAAAACCAGAACATTAACAATTAAGCGTTTTGTGACAAAACACAAACTGTATCCGGAACAAATATTTAATAAAAATGTCAGAATTAACTTTTCTGAAAATAAAACCAGAAACAATTTACACCAAATTACCATTCTCTTTGCATTGTGGAAATTCAGTCCACACTCCAGAATTTTGACAAGTTACTGAAGTACTTCCTACCAAGGTATAACCAGTTGCACATACATATGTTACTGTGGGATTTACTGCTGATGAGTAAGGTCCAGTAGTGGGTGTAACACTTTGCACATTGGTAATAGTCGGAGGGTCAGAACATACTGAAAGTAAAACCAACATTATTAATATACAACAACAGGCCCCAAGTGGTTGGAGTGACAGAGCTGCAAACTAATGGTTTAAGTGATAAAAATTTTCAGCAACTTCTTATGAAAAAAACATACGTGAGAATTTGACTCCAGTATGTAATGGTTTTGCCATCAAACTTGGTGCAATAAAACGTTTTTATTTAACAGAATACAGAAACGATTGTTACGTAATAATATTAAGTGACGCGATGATTTTATGTGTGAGTAGAAACCCTAAGATATCTAAAATCAACATATACATTCGACATAAGTAATCTTGCAATTAATGCATGGATTAATTTGATGACCTCCATAAATAACCTTGATAGTTTGTAAAACTTGTGATCAACCGTGGTTTAATAATGAATAAAAATCACGAAATAATGGTTTGTCTCGCAGAAAGTTTCAGCATATTTTTATAAAAGAAACATGTTTTTGATTTTATCTTTCGCTTACCATGGTTTCACTCAAAAACCTTATCACATTAAAGCGACAACATAAAAAAAAGTGATTCAATTTAAGGTATTCAAAAACGAGTGTGACGTAATAATATTAAGTGACGCGATGACGTTCTGCACGTGGCGACACAACCAACATTTTAAATATTTTGTGGTTTCGTTGCTAGATGTCGTTGACAAGAATAAAGTGTGAGCGTAAAAATAAGCTTTCAATTCAAAATAACATCAAAATACAGGAAGGACTTAAAAATAATGAAAATTATGCAACAGTTTGAAACTAGTGTACTGTGGACTTACGCGTTGGACATGACGGCAAAGAAGCACCAGTTATAGACCATGTACCATCATCCTGGCAAGTATTCATGGTTGTACCAGTTGGTGTAGAACCATCCTCACATGAGTAAGTAACTTGTGTTGTTCTTGCATAAACACCAGTCAACGGTAAAAAAGAACCATCATCAATCGATGGAGGTGGACAACATTCTAAACAAAACCAGAACATCAACAATTAAGCGTTTTGTGACAAAACACAAACTGCATCCAAAAGTAATATTTAATTAAAATGTCAGAATCAACTTTTCTGAAAACAAAACCAGAAACAATTTACACCAAATTACCATTCTCTTTGCACTGTGGAAATTCAGTCCACACTCCAGAATTTTGACAAGTTACTGAAGTACTTCCTACCAAGGTATAACCAGAGGCACATACATATGTTACTGTGGGATTTACTGCTGATGAGTAAGGTCCGGTAGAAGGTGTAACACTTTGCACATTGGTAATAGTCGGAGGGTCACAACATACTGAAAATCAAAAGTAACATTATTAATATACAACCATAGGCACCAAGTGGTTGGAGTGACAGAGCTGCAAACTAATGGTTTGAGAGATGCCAGGTTTCAGAAACTTCTTATGGAAAAAACATACGTGAGAATTAGACTCCAGTATGTTATGGTTTTTCCATTGGTGCAATAAAACGTTTTTATTTAACAGAATACATAAACGATTATTACGTAATAATATTAAGTGGCGCGTTGATTTTATGTGGGAGTAGAAACCCAAAGATATCTAAAATCAACATATGCATTCGACATAAGTAATCTTGCAATTAATGCATGGATTAATTTGATGACCTCCATAAATAACCTTGATAGTTTGTAAAACTTGTGATCAACCGTGGTTTAATAACGAGTAAAAAACATAAAATAATGGTTTGTCTCGTAGAAAGTTTCAGCATATTTTTTATAAAAGAAACATGTTTTTGATTTCATCCTTCGCCTACGATGGTTTCACTCTAAAGCCTCATCACATTAAAGCGACAAAATAAAAAAAGTGATTCAATTTTAAGGTATTCAAAAACGAGTGTGACGTAATAACATTAAGCGACGCGATGACGTTCTGCATGTGGCGACACAACCAACATTTTAAATATTTTGTGGTTTCGTTGCTAGATGTTGTTGGTGAGAATAAAGTGTGAGCGTAAAAATAAGCTTTTAATTCAAAATAACATCAAAATACAGGAAGGACTGAAAATTAATAAAAATAATGAAACAGTTTAGAAACCAGTTTACTTTGGACTTACGCGTTGGACATGACGGCAAAGAAGCACCAGTTATAGACCATGTACCATCATCCTGGCAAGTATTCATGGTTGTACCAGTTGGTGTTGAACCATCATCACATGAGTAAGTAACTTGTGTTGTTCTTGCATAAACACCAGTCAACGGTAAAAAAGAACCATCATCAATCGATGGAGGTGGACAACATTCTGAACAAAACCAGAACATCAACAATTAGGCGTTTTGTGACAAAACACAAACTGCATCCAGAAGAAATATTCAATTAAAATGCCAGAATTACCTTTTCTGAAAACAAAACCAGAAACAATTTACACCAAAATTACCATTCTCTTTGCATTGTGGAAATTCAGTCCACACTCCAGAATTTTGACAAGTTACTGAAGTACTTCCTACCAAGGTATAACCAGTGGCACATACATATGTTACTGTGGGATTTACTGCTGATGAGTAAGGTCCAGTAGTGGGTGTAACACTTTGTACATTGCTAACAGTTGGAGGGTTAGAACATACTGAAAGTAAAACCAACATTATTAATATACAACCATAGGCACCAAGTGGTTGAAGTCACAGAGCTGCAAACTAATGGTTTGTGTGAAAAAAGTCACAGCAACTTCTTATGGAAAAAACATACGTGAGAATTAGACTCCAGTATGTTATGGTTTTTCCATTGGTGCAATAAAACGTTTTTATTTAACAGAATACATAAACGATTATTACGTAATAATATTAAGTGACGCGATGATTTTATGTGTTAGTAGAAACCCCAAGATATCTAAAATCAACATATGCATTTGACATAAGTAATCTTGCAATTAATGCATGGATTAATTCGATGACCTCCAGAAATACCTTGATAGTTTGTAAAACTTGTAATCAACCGTGGTTTAATAATGAGTAAAAAACACGAAATAATGGTTTGTCTCGTAGAAAGTTTCGGCATTTTTTTTTAAAGAAACATGTTTTTGATTTTATCTTTCGCCTACGATGGTTTCACTCTAAAGCCTCATCACATTAAAGCGACAACATAAAAAAAAGTGATTCAATTTTAAGGTATTCAAAAACGAGTGTGACGTAATAATATTAAGTGACGCGATGACGTTCTGCACGTGGCGACACAACCAACATTTTAAATATTTTGTGGTTTCGTTGCTAGATGTTGTTGATAAGAATAAAGTGTGAGCGTAAAAATAAGCTTTCAATTCAAAATAACATAAATATACAGCAAGGACATAAAATTAATAAAAATTATGAAACACTTTGAAACCATTGTGTGAGCTGCAGACAGATGGCCACTGTTTAGACCTAAAAAGTCTCATCAGTGCAGCTGGTGTGATTATAAGACGAACTTTGCTGACCAAACGGCCAAGCAAAGACTTCCACTTTGTGGTGACTATACAATCACCGTCATCCGTTGGGCACAAAACTAGGTGCAACCTTACGGAGAAAACAAGGTGGAAACACTATGGCCATGATTATTGTGACATGGGGCCTGACGGCACTATTCGTTGAGCTTTGCTTGCATTACTATTGGTTAACTCCGTTGTGTTGTTTTTTAGCGATACCGATGATGCCTGCACAGACAGGCATATGTCGTAGAAACTTGAAACAGACAGACGACTTAGGATTATTTATCATTTTCTGCATTGATCCGTTACTAAGGCTCTCTCAGCCATAGAGACTACACAGGCGATTCAAAGAAATCAAACTCCACTTTGCTTATAGTTTGAAAGAAGTTTACTGTGGACTTACGTGTTGGACATGACGGCAATGAAGCACCAGTTATAGACCATGTACCATCATCCTGGCAAGTATTCATGGTTGTACCAGTTGGTGTTGAACCATCATCACATGAGTAAGTAACTTGTGTTGTTCTTGCATAAACACCAGTCACAGGTAAAAAAGAACCATCATCAATCGATGGAGGTGTACAACATTCTAAACAAAACCAGAACATCAACAATTAGGCGTTTTGTGACAAAACACAAACTGTACCCAGACAAAATATTTAACTAAAATGCCAGAATTAACTTTTCTGAAAACAAAACCAGAAACAATTTACACCAAAATTACCATTCTCTTTGCACTGAGGAAATTCAGTCCACACTCCAGAATTTTGACAAGTTACTGAAGTACTTCCTACCAAGGTATAACCAGTGGCACATACATATGTTACTGTGGGATTTACTGCTGATGAGTAAGGTCCAGTAGTGGGTGTAACACTTTGCACATTGCTAATAGTTGGAGGGTCACAACATACTGAAAGTAAAACCAGTCGAGGGTTTGCAACATTGTTAATACACAACCATAGCAACCATGAAGTGCCAGCAATAAACTTTTATCGTGATTGCATTTGATAAGTTTCGTAAACAATAAAAACTGAAAAAATGTACTAATTTTAAAAAGAGCAATAGCAAAGAATAAAGCAACGTGACAGATACTTACGTGCAATTGGCCACTAGATGGGTATTATACAAACTGTTGTGCACCTGCACCCAACCTTTCATACCTCCATAGAGGGCGTCATATCAGTTTAAGAACCCTTGGCTAATTCACTTAATGATGCACTTAAATAAACCACATCAGCTCTAACAAACACTTACGCGCAGGACATGTTGGCAACGAAGCACCAGTTAAAGACCAACTTCCATCATTCTGGCAAGTATTCATGGTTGTGCCAGTTGGTGTTGAACCGTCGTTACATGAGTAAGTAACTTGTTGATTTTCAGCATAAAAATCTTCTACTGGTGCCAAGGAACCATGATCAATCGCTGGAGGTGAATAACAAACTACAAACAAAAACACAATCACAACAAAATCATATTATGTGGCATCTGGTACTTTGTTCAAGACAAATGTGAAAGTTAAAAGTTTTACATTTATTCCAAAACAAAGCATACCTGCACCACATGTTGGTAGATTAGCACCAGCTACAGTTAAAGACCATGTGCCTGAACTTAAACATTGATTCATTGTGGTCCCAGTTGGTGTTTCACCATTAACACATGAGTAAGTGACCATTTCTCCATCTGCATAAACATCCTTGATTGGACTAAATGTTCCATCAGTAATGGTTGGTGGTGGTGGACATTCTGACACACAAGATACCGGTTTAATAAAAGTTGTACAAAAGGTAATTAATTTTTCTTTTTTCTATCAAACAATTCAAAAAAGAATAACTAAGCAAAAACATCCTAGAACAAAGAAAAACAAAAACAATCCCTCAAGATTTGCTCAAATCAACAAAAAATCTCCATTTTAGGAAAGTATTCATTATTTTGAAATACCTTATAGTTTACATAAAGATAATATTAATATTTTACAATATTTTGGACATATTTGTGCCCCCTTAAATCAGTGGTTCTAAAACTTTTTAGTCAGGCTCTCATTACATTATTTATCAAAACTTGCGATCCCAATTCTTCGTAAGAAATCCAATTCAAAAACATCATTTCGATTATTTTTAACATCAATCATTAACAGAAGGGAAGGGGCCGTGTTTTCGAACCAGATGTTTAAATGCATGGTTTTGTCAAAACCCATGCAAACAGTGGGTTGGTTACACATTTAAGTTTGTTCCATGCTCGGTCAAGTACAAAACAACTAGCCAGTAAGCTAAAATTATTTTCGTCAACATAACGACTATTAAAGCATCACAGCAACCATTGTGAGTAAGTTTAATTGAGGGGGAGTTCTTGTAACCCCGTTTTACCAACAAACAGCCCAAACTTTCCTATAATTTATTGTAAAGTTTTTGCACACAGAAATACTAAACATGGATATATCACAGATTGGTCACTAGATGGGTTTTATAGAAACTGTTGTGCGCCTGCACCCAATCTTTCACACCTCCATAGAGGCGTCATCCCAGTTTAAGAACCCTTGGCTAATTCACTTAAAGATGCACTTAAATAAACAACAACAGCTCTAACAAACACTTACGTGCAGGACATGTTGGCAACGTAGCACCAGTTAAAGACCAACTTCCATCATTCTGGCAAGTATTCATGGTTGTGCCAGTTGGTGTTGAACCGTCGTTACATGAGTAAGTAACTTGTTGATTTTCAGCATAAAAATCTTCTATTGGTGCCAAGGAACCATGATCAATCGCTGGAGGTGAATAACAAACTACAAACAAAAACACAATCACAGCAAAATCATATTATGTGGCATCTGGTACTTTGTTCAAGACAAATGTGAAAGTTAAAAGTTTCACATTTATTCCAATACAAAGCATACCTGCACCACATGTTGGTAGATTAGCACCAGCTACAGTTAAAGACCATGTGCCTGAACTTGAACATTGATTCATTGTGGTCCCAGTTGGTGTTTCACCATTAACACATGTGTAAGTGACCATTTCTCCTTCTGCATACACATCCTTGATTGGACCAAATGTTCCATCAGTAATGGTTGGTGGTGGTGGACATTCTGACACACAAGATACCGGTTTAATAAAAGTTGTACAAAAGGTAATTAATTTTTCTTTTTTCTATCAAACAATTCAAAAAAGAATAACTAAGCAAAAACATCCTAGAACAACAAACATAAAACAAAAACAATCCCTCAAGATTTGCTCAAATCAACAAAAAATCTCCATTTTAGGAAAGTATTCATTATTTTGAAGTACTTTATAGTTTACATAAAGATAATATTAATACTTTACAGTATTTTGGACATATTTATGTCCCCTAAAATCAGTGGTTCTAAAACTTTTCAGTCAGGCTCTCGTTAACATTATTTATCAAAACTTGCGATCCCCACTCTTCGTAAGAAATCCAATTCAAAAACATCATTTCGATTATTTTTAACATCAATCATTAACAGAAGGGAAGGGGCTGTGTTTTAAAACCAGATGTTTAAATGCATGGTTTTGTCAATAAAAATGCAAACGGTAGGTTGGTTACACATTTAAGTTTGTTCCATGCTCGGTCAAGTACAAAACTACTAGCCAGTAAGCTAAAATTATTTTCGTCAACATAACGACTATTAAAGCATCACAGCAACCATTGTGAGTAAGTTTAATTTAGGAGGAGTTCTTGTAATCCCGTTTTAACAACAAACAGCCCAAACATTCCTATAATTTATTTTAAAGTTTTTGCACACAGAAGTACTAAACATGGATATATCACAGATTGGCCACTAGATGGGTATTATAGAAACTGTTGTGCACCTGCACCCAACCTTTCACACCACCATAGAGGGCGTCATATCAGTTTAAGAACCCTTGGCTAATTCACTTAATGATGCACTTAAATAAACAACATCAGCTCTAACAAACACTTACGTGCAGGACATGTTGGCAACAAAGCACCAGTTAAAGACCAACTTCCATCATTCTGGCAAGTATTCATGGTTGTGCCAGTTGGTGTTGAACCGTCGTTACATGAGTAAGTAACTTGTTGATTTTCAGCATAAAAATCTTCTATTGGTGCCAAGGAACCATGATCAATCGCTGGAGGTGAATAACAAACTACAAACAAAAACACAATCACAGCAAAATCATATTATGTGGCATCTGGTACTTTGTTCAAGACAAATGTGAAAGTTAAAAGTTTTACATTTATTCCAAAACAAAGCATACCTGCACCACATGTTGGTAGATTAGCACCAGCTACAGTTAAAGACCATGTGCCTGAACTTAAACATTGATTCATTGTGGTCCCAGTTGGTGTTTCACCATTAACACATGTGTAAGTGACCATTTCTCCTTCTGCATACACATCCTTGATTGGACCAAATGTTCCATCAGTAATGGTTGGTGGTGGTGGACATTCTGACACACAAGATACCGGTTTAATAAAAGTTGTACAAAAGGTAATTAATTTTTCTTTTTTCTATCAAACAATTCAAAAAAGAATAACTAAGCAAAAACATCCTAGAACAACAAACATAAAACAAAAACAATCCCTCAAGATTTGCTCAAATCAACAAAAAATCTCCATTTTAGGAAAGTATTCATTATTTTGAAGTACTTTATAGTTTACATAAAGATAATATTAATATTTTACAGTATTTTGGACATATTTATGTCCCCTAAAATCAGTGGTTCTAAAACTTTTCAGTCAGGCTCTCGTTAACATTATTTATCAAAACTTGCGATCCCCACTCTTCGTAAGAAATCCAATTCAAAAACATCATTTCGATTATTTTTAACATCAATCATTAACAGAAGGGAAGGGGCTGTGTTTTAAAACCAGATGTTTAAATGCATGGTTTTGTCAATAAAAATGCAAACGGTAGGTTGGTTACACATTTAAGTTTGTTCCATGCTCGGTCAAGTACAAAACTACTAGCCAGTAAGCTAAAACTATTTTCGTCAACATAACGACTATTAAAGCATCACAGCAACCATTGTGAGTAAGTTTAATTTAGGAGGAGTTCTTGTAATCCCGTTTTAACAACAAACAGCCCAAACATTCCTATAATTTATTTTAAAGTTTTTGCACACAGAAGTACTAAACATGGATATATCACAGATTGGCCACTAGATGGGTATTATAGAAACTGTTGTGCACCTGCACCCAACCTTTCACACCACCATAGAGGGCGTCATATCAGTTTAAGAACCCTTGGCTAATTCACTTAATGATGCACTTAAATAAACAACATCAGCTCTAACAAACACTTACGTGCAGGACATGTTGGCAACAAAGCACCAGTTAAAGACCAACTTCCATCATTCTGGCAAGTATTCATGGTTGTGCCAGTTGGTGTTGAACCGTCGTTACATGAGTAAGTAACTTGTTGATTTTCAGCATAAAAATCTTCTATTGGTGCCAAGGAACCATGATCAATCGCTGGAGGTGAATAACAAACTACAAACAAAAACACAATCACAGCAAAATCATATTATGTGGCATCTGGTACTTTGTTCAAGCCAAATGTGAAAGTTAAAAGTTTCACATTTATTCCAATACAAAGCATACCTGCACCACATGTTGGTAGATTAGCACCAGCTACAGTTAAAGACCATGTGCCTAAACTTGAACATTGATTCATTGTGGTCCCAGTTGGTGTTTCACCATTAACACATGTGTAAGTGACCATTTCTCCTTCTGCATACACATCCTTGATTGGACCAAATGTTCCATCAGTAATGGTTGGTGGTGGTGGACATTCTGACACACAAGATACCGGTTTAATAAAAGTTGTACAAAAGGTAATTAATTTTTCTTTTTTCTATCAAACAATTCAAAAAAGAATAACTAAGCAAAAACATCCTAGAACAACAAACATAAAACAAAAACAATCCCTCAAGATTTGCTCAAATCAACAAAAAATCTCCATTTTAGGAAAGTATTCATTATTTTGAAGTACTTTATAGTTTACATAAAGATAATATTAATACTTTACAGTATTTTGGACATATTTATGTCCCCTAAAATCAGTGGTTCTAAAACTTTTCAGTCAGGCTCTCGTTAACATTATTTATCAAAACTTGCGATCCCCACTCTTCGTAAGAAATCCAATTCAAAAACATCATTTCGATTATTTTTAACATCAATCATTAACAGAAGGGAAGGGGCTGTGTTTTGAAACCAGATGTTTAAATGCATGGTTTTGTCAATAAAAATGCAAACGGTAGGTTGGTTACACATTTAAGTTTGTTCCATGCTCGGTCAAGTACAAAACTACTAGCCAGTAAGCTAAAACTATTTTCGTCAACATAACGACTATTAAAGCATCACAGCAACCATTGTGAGTAAGTTTAATTTAGGAGGAGTTCTTGTAATCCCGTTTTAACAACAAACAGCCCAAACATTCCTATAATTTATTTTAAAGTTTTTGCACACAGAAGTACTAAACATGGATATATCACAGATTGGCCACTAGATGGGTATTATAGAAACTGTTGTGCACCTGCACCCAACCTTTCACACCACCATAGAGGGCGTCATATCAGTTTAAGAACCCTTGGCTAATTCACTTAATGATGCACTTAAATAAACAACATCAGCTCTAACAAACACTTACGTGCAGGACATGTTGGCAACAAAGCACCAGTTAAAGACCAACTTCCATCATTCTGGCAAGTATTCATGGTTGTGCCAGTTGGTGTTGAACCGTCGTTACATGAGTAAGTAACTTGTTGATTTTCAGCATAAAAGTCTTTTACTAGTGCCAAGGAACCATGATCAATCGCTGGAGGTGAATAACAAACTACAAACAAAAACACAATCACAACAAAATCATATTATGTGGCATCTGGTACTTTGTTCAAGACAAATGTGAAAGTTAAAAGTTTTACATTTATTCCAAAACAAAGCATACCTGCACCACATGTTGGTAGATTAGCACCAGCTACAGTTAAAGACCATGTGCCTAAACTTGAACATTGATTCATTGTGGTCCCAGTTGGTGTTTCACCATTAACACATGTGTAAGTGACCATTTCTCCTTCTGCATACACATCCTTGATTGGACCAAATGTTCCATCAGTAATGGTTGGTGGTGGTGGACATTCTGACACACAAGATACCGGTTTAATAAAAGTTGTACAAAAGGTAATTAATTTTTCTTTTTTCTATCAAACAATTCAAAAAAGAATAACTAAGCAAAAACATCCTAGAACAACAAACATAAAACAAAAACAATCCCTCAAGATTTGCTCAAATCAACAAAAAATCTCCATTTTAGGAAAGTATTCATTATTTTGAAGTACTTTATAGTTTACATAAAGATAATATTAATACTTTACAGTATTTTGGACATATTTATGTCCCCTAAAATCAGTGGTTCTAAAACTTTTCAGTCAGGCTCTCGTTAACATTATTTATCAAAACTTGCGATCCCCACTCTTCGTAAGAAATCCAATTCAAAAACATCATTTCGATTATTTTTAACATCAATCATTAACAGAAGGGAAGGGGCTGTGTTTTAAAACCAGATGTTTAAATGCATGGTTTTGTCAATAAAAATGCAAACGGTAGGTTGGTTACACATTTAAGTTTGTTCCATGCTCGGTCAAGTACAAAACTACTAGCCAGTAAGCTAAAACTATTTTCGTCAACATAACGACTATTAAAGCATCACAGCAACCATTGTGAGTAAGTTTAATTTAGGAGGAGTTCTTGTAATCCCGTTTTAACAACAAACAGCCCAAACATTCCTATAATTTATTTTAAAGTTTTTGCACACAGAAGTACTAAACATGGATATATCACAGATTGGCCACTAGATGGGTATTATAGAAACTGTTGTGCACCTGCACCCAACCTTTCACACCACCATAGAGGGCGTCATATCAGTTTAAGAACCCTTGGCTAATTCACTTAATGATGCACTTAAATAAACAACATCAGCTCTAACAAACACTTACGTGCAGGACATGTTGGCAACAAAGCACCAGTTAAAGACCAACTTCCATCATTCTGGCAAGTATTCATGGTTGTGCCAGTTGGTGTTGAACCGTCGTTACATGAGTAAGTAACTTGTTGATCTTCAGCATAAAAATCTTCTACTGGTGCCAAGGAACCATGATCAATCGCTGGAGGTGAATAACAAACTACAAACAAAAACACAATCACAACAAAATCATATTATGTGGCATCTGGTACTTTGTTCAAGACAAATGTGAAAGTTAAAAGTTTTACATTTATTCCAATACAAAGCATACCTGCACCACATGTTGGTAGATTAGCACCAGCTACAGTTAAAGACCATGTGCCTGAACTTGAACATTGATTCATTGTGGTCCCAGTTGGTGTTTCACCATTAACACATGTGTAAGTGACCATTTCTCCTTCTGCATACACATCCTTGATTGGACTAAATGTTCCATCAGTAATGGTTGGTGGTGCTGGACATTCTGACACACAAGATACCGCTTTCACAAAAGTTGTACAAAAAGTAATTGATTTTTCTTTTTTCTATTAAACAATTCAAAAAAGCATAACTAAGCAAAAACATCCTGGAACAAAAAAAAATAAAATAAAATCCCTTAAAATTTGTTCAAATCAACAAAAAAATCTCCATTTCAGGAAAGTATTCATTATTTTGAAGTACATTATAGTTGACATACAGATAATATTAATATTTCACAATATTTTGGACATATTTATGCCCCCTAAAATTAGTAGTTCTAAAACTTTTTAGTCAGGCTCTCGTTGCATTATTTGTCAAAATTTGCGATTCCCACTCTTCGTAAGAAATCCAATTCAAAAACATCATTTCGATTATTTTTAACATCAATCATTAACTGAAGGAAAGGGGCTGTGTTTTAAAACCAGATGTTTAAATGCATGGTTTTGTCAAAACCCACGCAAACAGTGGGTTGGTTACACATTTAAGTTTGTTCCATGCTCGGTCAAGTACAAAACTACTAGCCAGTAAGCTAAAATTATTTTCGTCAACATAAAGACTACTAAAGCATCACAGCAACCATTGTGAGTAAGTTTAATTTAGGGGGAGTTCTTGTAATCCCGTTTTACCAACAAACAGCCCAAACTTTCCTATAATTTATTGTAAAGTTTTTGCACACAGAAGTACTAAACATGGATATATCACAGATTGGTCACTAGATGGGTTTTATAGAAACTGTTGTGCGCCTGCACCCAATCTTTCACACCTCCATACAGGGCGTCATTCCAGTTTAAGAACCCTTGGCTAATTCACTTAAGGATGCACTTAAATAAACAACAACAGCTCTAACAAACACTTACGTGCAGGACATGTTGGCAAGGAAGCACCAGTTAAAGACCAACTTCCATCATTCTGGCAAGTATTCATGGTTGTGCCAGTTGGTGTTGAACCATCATTACATGAGTAAGTAACTTGTTGATTTTCAGCATAAAAATCTTGTACTGGTGCCAAGGAACCATGATCAATCGCTGGAGGTGAATAACAAACTACAAACAAAAACACAATCACAACAAAATCATATTATGTGGCATCTGGTACTTTGTTCAAGACAAATGTGAAAGTTAAAAGTTTTACATTTATTCCAAAACAAAGCATACCTGCACCACATGTTGGTAGATTAGCACCAGCTACAGTTAAAGACCATGTGCCTGAACTTGAACATTGATTCATTGTGGTCCCAGTTGGTGTTTCACCATTAACACATGTGTAAGTGACCATTTCTCCTTCTCCATACACATCCTTGATTGGACCAAATGTTCCATCAGTAATGGTTGGTGGTGCTGGACATTCTGACACACAAGATACCGCTTTCACAAAAGTTGTACAAAAAGTAGTTGATTTTTCTATTTAACAGTTCAAAAAAGCATAACTAAGCAAAAACATCCTGGAACAAAAAAAATCCCTGAAGATATGCTCAAATCAACAAAAAAAATCTCCATTTCAGGAAAGTATTCATTATTTTGAAGTACATTATAGTTGACATACAGATAATATTAATATTTCACAATATTTTGGATATATTTGTGTCTGTTAAAATTAGTAGTTCTGAAACTTTTTGGTCAGGCTCTCGTTACATTATTTATCAAAACTTGCGATCCCCACTCTTCGTAAGAAATCCAATTAAAAAATATCGTTTTGATTATTTTTAACATCAATCATTAACAGAAGGGAAGGGGCTGTGTTTTAAAACCAGATGTTTAAATGCATGGTTTTGTCAAAACCCATGCAAACAGTGGGTTGGTTACACATTTAAGTATGTTCCATTCTCGGTCAAGTACAAAACTAGCCAGTAAGCTAAAATTATTTTCGTCAACATAACGACTATTAAAGCATCACAGCAATTATTGTTACTAAGCTTAATTTAGGAGAAGTTCTCGTAATCCCATTTAACAAACAAATAGGTCAAGCTTTGCAATAATTTATGGTAATATTTCTGGACACAGAAATACTAAACATGGATAGATCACCAATTGGCCACTAGATGGGTTTTATAGAAACTGTTGTGCGCCTGCACCCAATCTTTCACATCTCCATAGAGGCATCATTACAGTTTTAAGAACCCTTGGCTAATTCACTTAATGATGCACTTAAATAAACAACAACAGCTCTAACAAACACTTACGTGCAGGACATGTTGGCAATGAAGAACCAGTTAAAGACCAACTTCCATCATTCTGGCAAGTATTCATGGTTGTAACAGTTGGTGTTGAACCATCATTACATGAGTAAGTAACTTGTTGATCTTCAGCATAAAAATCTTCTACTGGTGCCAAGGAACCATGATCAATCGCTGGAGGTGAATAACAAACTACAAACAAAAACACAATCACAACAAAATCATATTATGTGGCATCTGGTACTTTGTTCAAGACAAATGTGAAAGTTAAAAGTTTTACATTTATTCCAATACAAAGCATACCTGCACCACATGTTGGTAGATTAGCACCAGCTACAGTTAAAGACCATGTGCCTGAACTTGAACATTGATTCATTGTGGTCCCAGTTGGTGTTTCACCATTAACACATGTGTAAGTGACCATTTCTCCTTCTGCATACACATCCTTGATTGGACCAAATGTTCCATCAGTAATGGTTGGTGGTGCTGGACATTCTGACACACAAGATTCCGCTTTCACAAAAGTTGTACAAAAAGTAATTGATTTTTCTATTAAACAATTCAAAAAAGCATAACTAAGCAAAAACATCCTGGAACAAAAAAAATAAAATAAAATCCCTTAAAATTTGTTCAAATCAACAAAAAAATCTCCATTTCAGGAAAGTATTCATTATTTTGAAGTACATTATAGTTGACATACAGATAATATTAATATTTCACAATATTTTGAATATATTTGTGTCTGTTAAAATTAGCAGTTCTAAAACTTTTTGATCAGGCTCTCGTTGCATTATTTGTCAAAATTTGCGATCCCCACTCTTCGTAAGAAATCCAATTCAAAAACATCATTTCGATTATTTTTAACATAAATCATTAACAGAAGGGAAGGGGCTGTGTTTTCGAACCAGATGTTTAAATGCATAGTTTTGTCAATTAAAATGCAAACGGTAGGTTGGTTACACATTTAAGTTTGTTCCATGCTCGGTCAAGTACAAAACTACTAGCCAGTAAGCTAAAATTATTTTCGTCAACATAACGACTATTAAAGCATCACAGCAACCATTGTGAGTAAGTTTAATTTAGGAGGAGTTCTTGTAATCCCGTTTTACCAACAAACAGCCCAAAATTTCTTATAATTTATTGTAAAGGTTCCGCACACAGGAGTACTAACGTGGATAAATCACCGATTGGCCACTAGATGGATATCATAAACACATTTGCACCACTCTACCCAAACTTTCAACCTCGCTAGGAGCGGCGATCCCCCGCACCAGGTAAAAAAAACGGCTAAAGCACTTCATGAAACACTCAGACAAACAAAAACAACTCTAACAAACACTTACGTGCAGGACATGTTGGCAACGTAGCACCAGTTAAAGACCAACTTCCATCATTCTGGCAAGTATTCATGGTTGTAACAGTTGGTGTTGAACCATCATTACATGAGTAAGTAACTTGTTGATCTTCAGCATAAAAATCTTCTACTGGTGCCAAGGAACCATGATCAATCGCTGGAGGTGAATAACAAACTACAAACAAAAACACAATCACAACAAAATCATATTATGTGGCATCTGGTACTTTGTTCAAGACAAATGTGAAAGTTAAAAGTTTTACATTTATTCCAAAACAAAGCATACCTGCACCACATGTTGGTAGATTAGCACCAGCTACAGTTAAAGACCATGTGCCTGAACTTGAACATTGATTCATTGTGGTCCCAGTTGGTGTTTCACCATTAACACATGTGTAAGTGACCATTTCTCCTTCTGCATACACATCCTTGATTGGACCAAATGTTCCATCAGTAATGGTTGGTGGTGACGGACATTCTAAATCGTTAAGATTCTTAATTGGGAATATAGCTACATACATACACATTTAGCGATTTAATAGGTTTAATGTATACTACTACTATTTGCTCGTTACAATAATTTAAGGATACTGAGTAGTGCATTAACCATACCTATTTATATTTGTGTTTGTGACTTACGCGCACGACAGGTTGGTAAAGAAGCACCTGTTACCGACCAAGTTTCATCATTCTGACAAATGTTTGTGGTTGAACCGGCTGGAGTTGAACCATCATCACATGAGTAAGTTGCCACATCATTTTCATTGTAAGTTTGCTTCACTGGTTGAAATGAACCATGAACAATGGAAGGAGGTGGAAAGCACACTGAAACATAAACAACCATCATCGCACTAACCATTACAATTATTATGATAACAACCATCAAAACCAGCAAAATACCAACCACCACAACCAACAAGATACCAACCATCACAACCAACATGATAGCAACCATCACAACCAACAGGATACCAACCATCACAATCAACAAGATACCAACTATCACAACCAACAAAATACCAACCATCACAACAAACAAGATACCAACCATCACAACCATCATGATCACAACCAACAAGATACCAACCATCACAACCAACAAGATACCAACCATCACAACCAACAAGATACCAACCATCACAACCAACAAGATACCAACTATCACAACCAACAAAATACCAACCATCACAACCAACAAGATACCAACCATCACAACCAACAAGATACCAACCATCACAACCAACATGATACCAACCATCATAATACCAACCTTTACAAACCCTCAAGTGCTGTTCTGGTTTTGAAATCCAGTGGATGGACTCATGTCAATGGAATTTCATGTTTTATATTTACACGATAGTTAACCGAATTACAACCACAGTTCTTAATTCACAAATTATTTGAATAAAAATAAGTTTACAATACTTTTAATGTCTTCCACACATGTTGGAGTTGCAGACCAAGCTTTGTTAAGTTGACAAGTTGAAACAGGTGAACCATGCATTATGTAGTTGTTGTTGCACTGGTAAGTAACAGAGTCACCAGGACGAAATGTGCCACTAGGTGGATCCACTGAGCCCATTGTAATACTTGGAGGGTTTGGACAAACTGAAATCAACAAACAATTTCTCAACAAAATATATTTGACTTTTCTGGCTGAGAACAGAGCTTAGCACAATACTTTAAAGGACATTTCTTGTCAAAGACCATTTCCATTTAACAGATTTTATTCAAACCGTATTTACAAACATTAGCATGATTATTTTATTCCAGATCCACCAACCTATTAAACTACAACTTTGTGAGTTTGGTGGATTCCATGTTTTATCATCTTGGCATGTGATTTCTATGGCTCCAATCAGCTCATACCCAAACAGACACGTGTAACTCACACTTACACCAGGGACGAAACGGGAATTGACTGGACTGTAACTTCCACCAGATACAGAAATGGGTGTTGGGCATTCTGATGAACAAAATGTTAGTTTATGAAATACTTCTAATTGCATAGCAGGACATTTTGTGAAGGGTTGCAGATAGTTGGTGAAAAAATATGCATAAATACATATCTCAACTCTTTTGGATTCACTCGATTTGACTTTGATTGAGTTTATTAAATTGTTTGCAAATTCATATTGTACAACACAAAAACTTTGTATTGGTTTCATAATTATATATTAAATCCACAAACCGATCTGTGGACAGCTCAGATGGATTTTTATTGAGAAAAATATATTTCGCCTAAAAAAGGCAGCATCAGTTTCTCCAACTGCCAAAAAGGAAAGGCAAAAAGAAAAAAGTTAAGTACCTAACACAAAAGGTTATTGGTTTCATACTATTTATTTTAGATATAAAATCAGTAGTTTAAACTTTACTGGATCATGGAACCAAGCCACCCTGGCAGGCTGTTGATCGATTACAGCGTGTATATGGTTGCTAAGTATGCTCAACACAGATCCAACTTAGTTTTTTTACGTTGCTTCTGTGTTTTGCCTTCCACAGAAACTGATGATGACATTTTCAGGCCAAAATATATTTTTCGAATTTTAAACATCTCAAAAGCTGTCTGCCAGATTGATTTTTTTCTGTTTTTACTCAGTAACTATTTGTTACAGTTCACTTTTATGTCAATAGCTAGCATGTAAATACCAGAATCAATTAGATAAATTTGTTAAAAAAATACAACCTTAAACCGAAAAAAATAGTTTTTTGTAACCAATGGGTTATTTGTAATAGAATACCTCTGAGTAGACATTGTGGCGGAGTTGATTCACTCCATTCCCCATCTGACTTGCACAAGTTTACATCATTTCCCGATATGTCGTATCCGTTATTACATAAATATGTCACTGTTGTACCAGGGTAGTAAGTGAATTGGTTTGGAGAATAACTTCCCTGATTTAATGTTGGTGGAAAGCCACAAGCTGGAATGATAACAAAAAGATTTTTAAAAAAGATGGGGACAAGCAAGAAAATTTTGGGAAAACATTTAATTTTTTTTGCAAAACCAATTCATTTATATATATGTATATATATGTGTGTATGTATGGAAAAGAGCCATGTCCATAATAATCATTGACAGTTAGAAACCCAAAGGCTTGATGTTGACTGAAAGCTACCACAAAGTGAAAATTTATATGCTTGCTTGTTTTAAAGGCAACGTTGGGGATTTTCGATAAATGAGTCCTCTATACTTGGTTAGGTAAGAATGTAAGTTGCTTACTGTTGATCCGACATGAAGGAGCCACAGTTTTGGTCCATGTTCCATCATTTAAACAATCAATAGTTGGGTCACCTTCAAGAGTGTATGTATCTGGACATGTGTAAGTTACAGTGACTGGGAATTGGTAAGTTGGAAGCTGAGGTTGGTAGCTTCCTATTATAATCGCTGGCGGTGGCCCACATTCTGGAGATGAAATAAATATTTTAGTTTAAATGAAATAAATTTTGTGTGCATTTGGACAAAAAAACTTTAATATCGCGGATTGTTATGGATTACCTTTGTAGCAGAGATCCCCAAATGTGCCAGCAGGACAAACACAAGTAAAACCATTTATTTTGTCTTCACAACTTCCACCATTCAAGCAGGGATTTGATTCACATTCATTTATGTCTGTTAATGTTTAGCAAATTCATACATTAATTCCAAGGGGCAACATTGACATATCCATGTCTTGATATTTAACTTACCATCACACCTTGGGGGGTTGACAAAACCTGGAGGGCATTCAGTTCTTAACCGGATAACTGTAAATGTCAAGGTTTTAAATGTTTTAGTTTTAACTCCAATTAAACATTGCAATGTTGTGTATTAAAGGGTAGAGATTAACATGCTTCATTGCACACTGACCTTTATAAGATGTGTGGTAACAAAATCTCAAATCAGAATCCCAGCAACAAGCCCATCGCATACAGCTTACTCTATACACAATACAATACCCAACAATTTTTTTAATTATCTTTCTGTTTAGATGAAACTAAAGTTGCATTCAAACAGGTTGACTGACAGAAGATTTATATTTTACGCAACTAAATGAAACAAATTAAACCTGCTTGTTAGAAATATGGACCCACATCTTACACGTGTGGAAGTTTCCTGGCAAGTTGCTCGTTGGAAACGACTGCCTGGATAGTTGGGTTCTCCACCAAACTCAATAGCTTCAACAAAGTAATACAACTTAAAAAATGTTCTTAAGTACAGGGTCTGATTATATTTATTCAGTTACTTTTCCCTGATACATCACTGTGGATTATTAACCTTCATTTATTCATTAAAAATATGCAGTCAAAACCAACTTCTACCAACAGAGGTCATCGAAGTAATCGTCACTATTTTGAACACCCAAAGCGTTTACTTTAATTTTCAACATATAGGAAAGCCACCTTTATCCTGTACTGGTTTGAAGAAACATCTTAATCAAATGTGCACTCACAAAACCAACTTCTGCCAACATAAATCTCGGGACAAAAGCAGCTATTCTTTATGTGGAAAATTAACTGCAAACCAAACACTTTAAGCATTCATAATTTAGAAATACATTACCACAACTAACCAGTTGGGTTTGAAGGGTTGACTGTTGGCATGAAATCAGTTCTTGTCACACGAGCTAAAGAAAAAGCTTTCATGTTATGATTCTTTTGCTTCTGTATCAGAGGTAACTTGCTTCTGTATTAAAACCATGGCACACAGGGCCATATGTGGCCCATCAGCAGGTTTGCGTTCCAACACAACAATTTCCAAACATACATAAGTGTACTAACTTTTGATGAAATTGGCAACTGGTTTAAAATTTATGTCTAAAACGAGGGCAGTGTAACACCATTTGTGGAAGCAGTTACAATGCAAGGATTTTTTCTATATTATACAACCATCATTAATAACCCAGACGCTTTTCTTGCATGCACTCATTGTAGTACTGATGATGAACGCAGTTAGTGTTCGAAAAGTTTACTAATGAATAACAGCATTTTAGCTTTGGCTTTCATTTTCAAAGTTATAAACTCCAAATATTTTGCACCCAACCATCATCAACAAAGACAAATTTGGCAAAAACGTTTTGTAAATACATACATGGCCAAATTATTTTGGATCTTTACAAATAAATTTGTTGAATCACAAATTGCCAACAAACGTTATTAAATATAATCCAATAAAATGTAAACAACATTCTAACCTCTCTGGTAGCATCTCTGCTGAAGGAAGCTTTGTGTTCCATCATAGCAACAATTCCTATGAGCAACTTTTGATCAATTGGTTGGTATTTTATTAATTAATTTTGATTACACTGTATTTAATTGTTATCATGTTTCATGTTTGTTTTGATCTACAACCGAAAAACACATCGCAGAAACTAAATGCTTTCATGTGGATTCTTAACCTACTGTATGCACTTCTTAAATCCCGATTCATGCAATCATTTTAAATTTTTCTGCTTCAGTTTATTTTCCCGCTTAAACATAAAAAATATTTTTTCTTATCGTGCCTCTGATGGTATGTTTTTTGTTTGTATCTTTTCTTCCTGGGGGCAAAAGCTCAGAAAGTGCTGACGCAAAACTCACGCATATGAGTTAGGGAAAGTACCTACCGTTGCCTGAGGGCACGACGCATGACAAGATAGTTTTAGACGAGTTAAGCTGTTGGCAAAATTTTTATCTTCGTTTCTTATCAGTGCAGTCGATTGCGGCCAAACTTGGCCGAGATTTTAAACAGGGCGTTTAACCCAACCACAAACCCAACATACTTTCGTCCTTAGTCCGGCGAGCCGAGATCAAGTTTGTTTTCCGACTCACCTTGCGAGGCATTGGATTCTGTTTGCGACTTCGAAGCTGCAGATTCTCCGAGAAACCACAGAAACATCGCAAGTCAAAGTTGGTTGTTGTGTGCGCAGAGGCACAAAGTTTGCGAATAAACAAAACATGAAAAACGTCCATTTCAGATTAAGCGTCCGTTGTATCATCATGATGGATTCCACCATTGTTTATTGCGTTGATGGTCAGTCGAACCACTGTTGATATTTAAACCCGACGCCGAACCACCTCCAGATTGCAGCCCTTCTATTGTTCCGCGGTGAAACTTCCTCCGCCCAAACCACACGAAAATTGTGGCTTATTATAAATTAACCCGTCGATTTGCCTGAATCTTGTGGATCTGAAAAAGAAGCAACAAAAAAACCTGTTTTTTCCTTGAATGAGAAACACGCGCGTCCTAATTTTATTTTTTTATTTACAATACGCCAAACTTTATTGTTTTTTTTTAACTTATTCAGATATAAAATAGGTTTGCGCCCAGGATTGTAAATATTGAAACACATGAAGAAGAAAAACTGGAATTTTTCTGTTTCGCCCTCGTGAAAAAGTTTGGCGCAATATAAACTCCAGACACCAACAACTGCCTACATTGAGTAATTTGAATGTAAACGCTACACAATGAGCAGACGTGGCCATAATTGTAAATAACCACAACACACAACACGTGTAGGGTAGCGTAGCGTAGCCCGTATGGTTGATTGGGTCGAAAACATGCGGAAGACTCCATCCTGATAAGATTGCGTCCGTGGTATCGCAAACTTTGCTAATCCTCATACTGTAAGTTCTACGTAAATGTACTTCTAGCTCGGCTTGCCTTAACCCCTTGGCTTCTTCGGACAGAGTTTGCATAATCCTGAGAAACATAAGACGGACAATTTTCACGCAATACTTGCCACAATAATGCGTGAGGGCTTGAGGCGATGACGTCCAGCTGTGACTGCCGCGGGTAGCTCGGGCCGGCACAGCGTTTACCTCAGCGCCGACGTCTACTTATTTTAGAAACCGTCGATGACTCTCCACCTCGACTGATGTGTTTGGGAGCGGACGGACGAGATTGGGGTGTGAACCCTTCCAACTTACTCTTCGATTATATTAGAACACCAGGTTCAATTGAACGACTTTTCACCTGTGAAATTTGTTTTAAGGCGACGGCAAAACGTTTCAACAAACAGATTTGAACAGAAAACTGACGGTGGGTGCAGATTTTGTGGCGTGGTTGAAACATGTCCTAATAACTGAAAGTCGATAGACGCAGTTTGGCGAACATAAGACAATGAAACAAATTAGTTTGTAAATTGCGATAGACGTAATAAATACTAACTTACTATTTGCATCTGGGTTGGTTGAACGAAAATTATTGACAAGATGGGGGAGAGAAAAACGTTCAAATTACTTTCAAACGGAAACCACATCACAAAAAACAGTTCGAAATATCACCTTAGTTGCCGGCGGTTGTAGGGAAATCACCATGAGACGATCACGTGGTACAAGCAGACAAGGGAGGGTCTGTGACGGAACAAGCAAATGGTAATCACACGCAAAAGTCATGTTTATTGAATCACACCCAACTGCAAATTGTGCAACATGTGTTTCAGATGCAAAAAGATACGAAATTATGGAAATGAAAGGCATTTGTGAATACAGTTAATCTTTTGATGCGATTCGCGAAGTCTGTTTCGCATTTTCGTCTTTTGCGATTAGTAAACGTTAATTTTACTCTACAGCTTTAACTGAATTGAGATGAGCTGCACCGGATAATACACCTAAATATGCCGGGTCACAGATATAGTATTTACGGCATACAAACACACAATAGTTTTGCAAATCACACGTTTGTTAACTCTCCTGCACAAAAATATTCTTGCTGGTTTGTATTGTAAATAACTCTTAAGTGTCTCAATGACGCTAACGCGGGAGGAGTCTCTTGGGTTGTAATAATTTCTTCTACCTCGTCTTGCAAAGAAATCAGACCTTGGATAATTCTCCGAGTAATTATTGTATTGAAATCTGTTATATGATTCATTGAAACGGTACATTACAACTCTTTAATATAATAAGCAATGTGGAGCCAATAATATGAATTGCGTATAAGCTGCAGACAGATGGCCACAGTTTCGACCTAAAAGGTCTGATCAGTACAGCTGGTGTGACTATCAGACGACTTTGCTGACCAAACTGCACTGATCAGACCTTTTAGGTCGAAACAGTGGCCATCTGTCTGCAGCTTATCTTCAATATAATGTTGATAGAATCCAAACGAATATAATATAATAAGCTTATCAGGTAAACACTGGGCTTTTTTAAAGCTCTCCATTCTGAACGCTGATTGGTCAATAATGTCACGTGATATCATGAGGCGCTTGAAGTAATATAATACAAGAACATAGGTGTGATGTGACATAAGCATAGGAGAACATTTTATGTGGTAAACAGGATATTGAATGAATCACTTTACTCGAGAACATTCGATGGACAAATCGTTTGGGTCACATTATAGGATTATGCAATACTTGTGCAAAGCTGCACGCAGAACATTACGCAATACAAGCACTGGTTTCTGTGACGTATGATCAGTATGTTGTCCCACACTTCACACGGGTGGTTACCCTATTCGTGACGACCTCATACAAAATCAACGCATAGATTTGTCGTTTTGGAAATGTTTTTATGTTTATAAGTGCAAAAAAAAGCCATAATATTGCAAAGCTGCAGACAGGGTGTGTACACGCACTGTTTCGACCTGTAAGGTCTCATCAGTGCAGCTGTTGAGTGGCACTGTGCTAGCTTTCACACTAGCAGGCACACTAGTCTCCACTTTATGGTACCTTTCGGTCAACGTCGATCTGCAGGGCACCCTATACTAGGTACCGAACAACAGAGACTTTTTATGTTTAGTTGCCCAATATGTCGGCAAAATGGAAGGCCTAACTTTTAGTCAGTGATGTTTCGCAATGATTTACTCCCAACTAATATTTGTTTGACTTACGTTAAGACAACCTTAACAAAGCAGAATCTCCAGTTATTAACTATATTTGCTATGCTGGTAAAACACACACTTCAATTACGGTTCGAGACAGCAGGATTTGATTGATGAGTCCAGTCGGGTAATTTGGAACCGAAAATATCACAGGAATCAACACGCTTGTGGACATATTGACACTGTGGGTTATCACGGGTTAAACATGCAAGTGTTTTCTCCAGTCGGGTTTGACCACGTCCCGTCACACTGGCTAATGTTTTCGACATTATATAACGGAGGGATCGGATTACATGGAGTTACCCTACCTAAGTATGGTTAACCAAACCACATTCAACACAATTGTTTATTCCACTCATTACACTGCTGCAAGGAAGGGTTGATTGTGGGTAATAATGTGTGTATAGGGGATACGATGTAAATTAAAGAATTATCAGTGCCTGAAAACGTCAAGAATCACCACAAAGCAGGTTGGAGGCTTAAATCTAAAACAGCGTCATTAATCGAGTGTTACAAAAAAAACGTTAATTCGCCAAATTTATCAAGGACCAAGTCTCCCTGACATTCTTATGTACAACATAAAGTTGATGATTATCTGTGGAAAATATTCACTCTTAGGTCATATAAAAAAAAACTGATCATGGACATCTGCACTAAACTTGCAATTCAATGACTGTAATTCCACCACTCTGCAGGTTTAATCGAATTAACAAGTGGGTGGTTAGTTTTATGACAATGTCAACGTTCAAGGTCACGGGGTGCAAATGTTCGCTGAGTTCGGGTCCAACCACAGCCCGTTGCTCTGACAGAGATTATATTCTGGAGCGGTTGAAGGACATTCAAACTTGATGCGATCACAAACATCATATGATGCTTTCGGTGTACCTGACATCGTGCCCATAGCAGGTGGGGGAGGAGCACTTCCACAACCTAGCCAAGATTAATAGGAAAGATTTATTAAACAAACAGAACAATGTCGTTCTGTTCTAGTTTGGGAAGAATAGTTGATTTAAAAACAATCAAAATACAAAATAAAACCTTATTTTTTACCTCTTGTATTAAAATGAATGCAGAATTTAATAAACAACCTGAACACAAAGTTTTAATCCAACCTGAAGGTTGGCAGAACGGAAGTTGAGACCATGTGCCAGTTTGTGAACATGTGACAATGTTATTCCCAACCAAGGAATAAGTGGTTGAACCAGATAAGATGCAACTATACGTCACAAACTCTGTAGGTGAGTATTCCATTTGATCAACTGTAAATTGTCCGTTTGCGATGTCTGGTGGTCTTGTGCACACTGGAATGTATGACATACTTGGATCGTGTTCAATAAAATGGTTCCCAACGCAATGTGTTTGAAATGAAAATGAGAACATTGACACTTATTAATATCAATAGGTTTTTTAAATTAATTTTCTATTGCCTAACTATAAAAACGAGAAACAATGCTTTTTTTAATTCCGTCACATTTTTCTTTCTCCACTATTATTTCGCCTTGCTGAGACTTCAACAATTTTCTACCAATCAGAAGACTTGTATTTGGCTTGACGTCATTCTACATATCTTCTGGAGGGTCATACTGTGAAATCTCCGCATGTCAAATTGTTACTGTTTGACTTTATAATGAACAAACGTAATTCGTCATTGTTAGTGACGTAAGTATTATTATTTCACTTGGTGCGACATTCATTAAAAGCAAGAAACCACGTGCCAGAAACAAGAGTTTCTTGTGAAAACCGATCGAAAAACTTTTGTCAAAAAAAAAGTTTTTGTAAATATTTCATGGGCACTCATATTTGATGCGGTCACACAGGTACACACAGGTTATGTACAATAGATATTTTAATAAACCTTTGGGTTGGCAGGAAGGGATTTCACTCCAAGTTTTGTCATTACAAGTAACTTGTGCAATTCCAAGCAGTGTGTGCGTTGTAGTATCAGTACAACTGTATGTAACCATATCACCAGAGTTATACTGATCCCGAACAGGAGTAAATGAGCCAGCAGCTATGTTTGGTGGTTTGTTGCATGCTAAAAAAATAAACAAAATTTCCCAGCCGTACAAACAACATATGGTTGTTAAAAACGTTTTTCACAAGGAGGAACCAACTGATTAAAATGGAAATACGTCAATGTATCTATTAAATATTATGTAGCAAATACTCTTGTTAAATACTCTAAAACTAATTTTACCTATCCTGACACAGCAGGGCATCTGACTCCAAGTCCCTGTCGCACCACATGTTATTGTACCATCCCCAACCAGTTCATGAGTGGATGCACACATGTATGTGATATCTGTACCCGGTGGATACCCACCTGTGATTGGACCAAAACTCCCTCCAGCAATAGAGGGTGGTTCATTGCATGCTTGAAAAACATTGCATGGTTGTCATGGTAATAGCAGTTAAAACAACAAACTTCACTCTTTCAATGGAGATTAACATGCTGTTATTTAACCACTTAGATCCTAGCTATTTGATTTTGAACATTCGTAAAAATCATATTTAAACCCACCAAAAGCACTTTATACATGCAAGGAAATTAGGAATTTCTTTTATTGATCGATTGTCACAAAAAAACAAGAGTTTCTTGTGAAAACCGATCGAAAAACTTTCGTCAAAAAAAAAGTTTTTGTAAATATTTCATGGGCACTCATATTTGATGCGGTCACACAGGTACACACAGGTTATATACAATAGATATTTTAATAAACCTTTGGGTTGACAGGAAGGGATTTCACTCCAAGTTTTGTCGTTACAAGTAACTTCTGCAGTTCCAAGCAGTGTGTGTGTTGTAGTATCAGAACAACTGTATGTAACCATATCACCAGAGTTATACTGATCCCGAACAGGAGTAAATGAGCCAGCAGCTATGTTTGGTGGTTTGTTGCATGCTAAAAAAATAAACAAAATTTCCCAGCCGTACAAACAACATATGGATGTTAAAAACGTTTTTCACAAGGAGGAACCAACTGATTAAAATGAAAATACGTCAATGTATCTATTAAATATTATGTAGCAAATACTCTTGTTAAATACTGTAAAACTAATTTCACCTATCCTGACACAGCAGGGCATCTGACTCCAAGTCCCTGTCGCACCACATGTTATTGTACCATCCCCAACCAGTTCATGAGTGGATGCACACATGTATGTGATATCTGTACCCGGTGGATACCCACCTGTGATTGGACCAAAACTCCCTCCAGCAATAGAGGGTGGTTCATTGCATGCTTGAAAAACATTGCATGGTTGTCATGGTAATAGCAGTTAAAACAACAAACTTCACTCTTTCAATGGAGATTAACATGCTGTTATTTAACCACTTAGATCCTAGCTATTTGATTTTGAACATTCGCAAAAATCATATTTAAACCCACCAAACGCACTTTATACATGCAAGGAAATTAGGAATTTCTTTTATTGATCGATTGTCACAAAAAAACAAGAGTTTCTTGTGAAAACCGATCGAAAAACTTTTGTCAAAAAAAAAGTTTTTGTAAATATTTCATGGGCACTCATATTTGATGCGGTCACACAGGTACACACAGGTTATGTACAATAGATATTTTAATAAACCTTTGGGTTGGCAGGAAGGGATTTCACTCCAAGTTTTGTCATTACAAGTAACTTCTGCAGTTCCAAGCAGTGTGTGTGTTGTAGTATCAGTACAACTGTATGTAACCATATCACCAGAGTTATACTGATCCCGAACAGGAGTAAATGAGCCAGCAGCTATGTTTGGTGGTTTGTTGCATGCTAAAAAAATAAACAAAATTTCCCAGCCGTACAAACAACACATGGATGTTAAAAACGTTTTTCACAAGGAGGAACCAACTGATTAAAATGGAAATACGTCAATGTATCTATTAAATATTATGTAGCAAATACTCTTGTTAAATACTCTAAAACTAATTTTACCTATCCTGACACAGCAGGGCATCTGACTCCAAGTCCCTGTCGCACCACATGTTATTGTACCATCCCCAACCAGTTCATGAGTGGATGCACACATGTATGTGATATCTGTACCCGGTGGATACCCACCTGTGATTGGACCAAAACTCCCTCCAGCAATAGAGGGTGGTTCATTGCATGCTTGAAAAACATTGCATGGTTGTCATGGTAATAGCAGTTAAAACAACAAACTTCACTCTTTCAATGGAGATTAACATGCTGTTATTTAACCACTTAGATCCTAGCTATTTGATTTTGAACATTCGTAAAAATCATACTTAAACCCACCAAAAGCACTTTATACATGCAAGGAAATTAGGAATTTCTTTTATTGATCGATTGTCACAAAAAAACAAGAGTTTCTTGTGAAAACCGATCGAAAAACTTTCGTCAAAAAAAAAGTTTTTGTAAATATTTCATGGGCACTCATATTTGATGCGGTCACACAGGTACACACAGGTTATATACGATAGATATTTTAATAAACCTTTGGGTTGACAGGAAGGGATTTCACTCCAAGTTTTGTCGTTACAAGTAACTTCTGCAGTTCCAAGCAGTGTGTGTGTTGTAGTATCAGTACAACTGTATGTAACCATATCACCAGAGTTATACTGATCCCGAACAGGAGTAAATGAGCCAGCAGCTATGTTTGGTGGTTTGTTGCATGCTAAAAAAATAAACAAAATTTCCCAGCCGTACAAACAACATATGGATGTTAAAAACGTTTTTCACAAGGAGGAACCAACTGATTAAAATGGAAATACGTCAATGTATCTATTAAATATTATGTAGCAAATACTCTTGTTAAATACTCTAAAACTAATTTCACCTATCCTGACACAGCAGGGCATCTGACTCCAAGTCCCTGTCGCACCACATGTTATTGTACCATCCCCAACCAGTTCATGAGTGGATGCACACATGTATGTGATATCTGTACCCGGTGGATACCCACCTGTGATTGGACCAAAACTCCCTCCAGCAATAGAGGGTGGTTCATTGCATGCTGAAAAAAGTCACTGGTAAACAAATAAAAAAATATATACATTTTGGATATTTTTGAGTCTGCTAAAATCAGTGGTTCTAAAACTTTTTTGGTCAGGCTCTCGTTGCATTATTTATTAAAACTTACGCCCCCTCTCCTAGACAAAATCTAATTCAAGACAGCATTTTGATTATTTTTAGAACCAATTATTACTGGAGGGATGGGTAATATTACTGGAGGGCTTTGCTTTCAAACCAGATGTTTCAGGACGCATATTGGTAATTCTATGAAAATAAGCTTTGGTGGCGCGAAATGCCCACCGTATAGACCTCTGTCACAATGGAAGGTGCACGTCGCAGAGCAAACCAGGGATGCATAGGGTTCAATTTTCTGGTGGAATGAAATGAACGCGAATTCTAGGGTGTCTGGGGCAGTTTTATTGGGGTTTTGGAGTATTTCCAATCAACTAGTTACTGATGAAACATATCGTGAAAATGGAGCAAAAAATTCTGACGGTATTTGTGCAAAAATGAATCATTTAGGTGGTCGATCATTCGTGATTTTTCGAAAGATCCATGCCAGATCAACAAATTTTGATCAAAATTAGTCTCTAGAAAAATGGTTTAGCCACCCCCTGGATGCATTTGCCCCTATGGTTAGTCAATATTTTGACAAACAAAGCAACAACAACTGGAACTGGATTTTGCAGAAAAATGAATCGTTTAACTGCCCACTCCCTATGGGGGAGGGGCGTCATTCCATTTTAAGAACTCCTGACTAATTCACTTAAATAAAGAACAACAACTCTAACAAACACTTATGTGCAGGACATGACGGCAACGAAGCACCAGTTAAAGACCAACTTCCATCATTCTGGCAAGTATTCATTGTGGTCCCAGTTGGTGTTTCACCATTAACACATGTGTAAGTGACCATTTCTCCTTCTCCATACACATCCTTGATTGGACTATATGTTCCACCAGTAATGGTTGGTGGTGGTTGACATTCTAATTCATTAAATTATACTTTTATGTCACCAGACCTTTGATTTGTACAAAATTAGTTATTTAATAAGTTAAATGCATACTACTATTATTAACTCGTTACAATGATTTAAGCTTACTAAGTAGTGCCTTAACCATACCTATATACCGAAAAACTTTTGTAAAAAAAAAAAGTTTTTGTAAATATTTCATGGACACTCATATTTGATGCGGTCACACAGGTACACACAGGTTATATACAATAGATATTTTAATAAACCTTTGGGTTGGCAGGAAGGGATTTCACTCCAAGTTTTGTCGTTACAAGTAACTTGTGCAGTTCCAAGCAGTATGTGTGTTGTAGTATCAGAACAACTGTATGTAACCATATCACCAGAGTTATACTGATCCCGAACAGGAGTAAATGAGCCAGCAGCTATGTTTGGTGGTTTGTTGCATGCTAAAAAAATAAACAAAATTTCCCAGCCGTACAAACAACACATGGATGTTAAAAACGTTTTTCACAAGGAGGAACCAACTGATTAAAATGGAAATACGTCAATGTATCTATTAAATATTATGTAGCAAATACTCTTGTTAAATACTCTAAAACTAATTTCACCTATCCTGACACAGCAGGGCATCTGACTCCAAGTCCCTGTAGCACCACATGTTATTGTACCATCCCCAACCAGTTCATGAGTGGATGCACACATGTATGTGATATCTGTACCCGGTGGATACCCACCTGTGATTGGACCAAAACTCCCTCCAGCAATAGAGGGTGGTTCGTTGCATGCTGAAAAAAGTCACTGGTAAACAAATAAAAAAATATATACATTTTGGATATTTTTGAGTCTGCTAAAATCAGTGGTTCTAAAACTTTTTTGGTCAGGCTCTCGTTGCATTATTTATTAAAACTTCCGCCCCCTCTCCTAGAAAAAAATCTAATTCAAGACAGCATTTTGATTATTTTTAGAACCAATTATTACTGGAGGGATGGGTAATATTACTGGAGGGCTTTGCTTTCAAACCAGATGTTTCAGGACGCATATTGATATTTCTATGAAAATAAGCTTTGGTGGCGGAAAACGCCCACCTTATAGACCTCTGTCACAATGGAAGGTGCACGTCACAGAGCAAACCAGGGATGCATAGGGGTCAATTTTCTGGTTGAATGAAATGAACGCGAATTCTAGGGTGTCTGGGGCAGTTTTATTGGGGTTTTGGAGTATTTCCAATCAACTAGTTACTGATGAAACATATCGTGAAAATGGAGCAAAAAATTCTGACGGTATTTGTGCAAAAATGAATCATTTAGGTGGTCGATCATTCGTGATTTTTCGAAAGATCCATGCCAGATCAACAAATTTTGATCAAAATTAGTCTCTAGAAAAATGGTTTAGCCACCTCTGGATGCATTTGCCCCTATGGTTAGTCAATATTTTGACAAACAAAGCAACAACAACTGGAACTGGATTTTGCAGAAAAATGAATCGTTTAACTGCCCACTCCCTATGGGGGAGGGGCGTCATTCCATTTTAAGAACCCCTGACTAATTCACTTAAATAAAGAACAACAACTCTAACAAACACTTATGTGCAGGACATGACGGCAACGAAGCACCAGTTAAAGACCAACTTCCATCATTCTGGCAAGTATTCATGGTTGTGCCAGTTGGTGTTGAACCGTCGTTACATGAGTAAGTAACTTGTTGATTTTCAGCATAAAAGTCTTTTACTAGTGCCAAGGAACCATGATCAATCGCTGGAGGTGAATAACAAACTACAAACAAAAACACAATCACAACAAAATCATATTATGTGGCATCTGGTACTTTGTTCAAGCCAAATGTGAAAGTTAAAAGTTTTACATTTATTTCAATACAAAGCATACCTGCACCACATGTTGGTAGATTAGCACCAGCTACAGTTAAAGACCATGTGCCTGAACTTAAACATTGATTCATTGTGGTCCCGGTTGGTGTTTCACCATTAACACATGTGTAAGTGACCATTTCTCCTTCTCCATACACATCCTTGATTGGACTATATGTTCCACCAGTAATGGTTGGTGGTGGTTGACATTCTAATTCATCAAATTATACTTTTATGTCACCAGACCTTTGATTTGTACAAAATTAGTGATTTAATAAGTTAAATGCATACTACTATTATTTACTCGTTACAATGATTTAAGCTTACTAAGTAGTGCTTTAACCATACCTATTTGTGTTTGTGACTTACGCGCACGACAGGTTGGTAAAGAAGCACCTGTTACCGACCAAGTTCCATCATTCTGACAAATGTTTGTGGTTGAACTAGCTGGTGTTGAACCATCATCACATAAGTAAGTTGCCACATCATTTTCATTGTATGTTTGCTTCACGGGTTCAAATGAGCCATGGTCAATTGAAGGAGGTGGAAAGCACACTGAAACACAAACAACCATCATGGCACTAACCATTACAATCATTATGATAACAACCATTAAACATCATTACAGCAATCATCACAACCAACAAGATACCAACCATCACAATCAACATGATACCAACCATCACAATCAAAAAGATACCAATTATCACAACCATCATGTCACTCACCATCACAACAAACAAGATACCAACCATCGCAACCAACAAAATACCAACCATCACAATCTACATGATACCAACCATCACAATCAACAAGATACAAATCACCACAACCATCATGTCACTCACCATCACAAACAACAAGATACCAACCATCGCAACCAACAAGATACCAACCATCACAACCAACAAGATACCAACCATCACAACCAACAAGATACCAACCATCACAACCAACAAGATACCAACCATCACAATCAACAAGATACCAACCATCACAACCAACAAGATACCAACCATCACAACCAACAAGATACCAACCATCACAATCAACAAGATACCAACCATCACAATCTACATGATACCAACCATCACAATCAACATGATACAAAACACCACAACCATCATGATACAAAACACCACAACCATCATGATACAAAACACCACAACCATCATGTCACTCACCATCACAACCAACATGATACCAACCATCACAACTAACAAAATACCAACCATCACAACTAACAAAATACCAACCATCACAATCAACAAGATACAAATCACCACAACCATCATGTCACTCACCATCACAAACAACAAGATACCAACCATCGCAAGCAACAAGATACCAACCATCACAACCAACAAGATACCAACCATCACAACCAACAAGATACCAACCATCACAACCAACAAGATACCAACCATCACAACCAACAAGATACCAACCATCACAACCAACAAGATACCAACCATCACAACCAACAAGATACCAACCATCACAACCAACAAGATACCAACCATCACAATCAACAAGATACCAATCATCACAACCATCATGATACAAATCACCACAACCATCATGTCACTCACCATCACAACCAACAAGATACCAACCATCACAACTAACAAGATACCAACCATTACAGCCAACAAGATACCAACCATCATAATCAACAAGATACAAATCACCACAACCATCATGATACAAATCACCACAACCATCATGTCACTCACCATCACAACCAACAAGATACCAACCATCACAACCAACAAGATACCAACCATCACAATCATCATAATACCAACCATCACAATCAACAAAATACCAACCATCACAACCAACAAGATACCAACCATCACAATCATCATAATACCAACCATCACAATCAACAAGATACCAACCATCACAACCAACAAGATACCAACCATCACAACCAACAAGATACCAACCATCACAATCAACATGATACCAACCATCACAACCATCATGATACAAATCACCACAACCATCATGTCACTCACCATCACAACCAACAAGATACCAACCATCACAACCAACAAGATACCAACCATCACAACCAACATGATACCAACCATCACAACTAACAAAATACCAACCATCACAACCAACAAGATACCAACCATCACAACCAACATGATACCAACCATCACAACAAACAAGATACCAACCATCACAACCAATTTATTTTATAATTTATTTAAATAAAAATAAGTTTACAATACTTTTAATGTCTTCCACACATGTTGGAGTTGCAGACCAAGCTTTGTTAAGTTGACAAGTTGAAACAGGTGAACCATGCATTATGTAGTTGTTGTTGCACTGGTAAGTAACAGAGTCACCAGGACGAAATGTGCCACTAGGTGGATCCACTGAGCCCATTGTAATACTTGGAGGGTTTGGACAAACTAAAATCAACAAACAATTTCTCAACAAAATATATTTGACTTTTCTGGCTGAGAACAGAGCTTAGCACCATACTTTAAAGGACATTTCTTGTTAAAGACCATTCCCATTTAACAGGTTTTATTCAAACCATATTTACAAACATTAGCATGATTATTTTATTCCAGATCCACCAACCTATTAAACTACAACTTTGTGAGTTTGGCGGATTCCATGTTTTATCATCTTGGCATGTGATTTCTATGGCTCCAATCAGCTCATACCCAAACAGACATGTGTAACTCACACTTACACCAGGGACGAAACGGGAATTGACTGGACTGTAACTTCCACCAGATACAGAAATGGGTGTTGGGCATTCTGTTGAACAAAATGTTAGTAATACTTCTATTTGCATAGCAGGACATTTTGTGAAGGGTTGCAGATAGTTGGTGAAAAAATATGAATATAATATATCTTAATTTTTTTATCTATTTGATTTATCATTTTGAAATCAACAGGATATTAGACAGATTTAACCCTTAATAATTAAACTAAATGATCATTTGTAATAGATGACCTCTGAGTAGACATTGTGGCGGAGTTGATTCACTCCATTCCCCATCTGACTTGCACAAGTTTACATTATTCCCCGATATGTCGTATCCGTTATTACATAAATATGTCACTGCTGTACCAGGGTAGTAAGTGAATTGATTTGGAGAATAACTTCCCTGATTTAATGTTGGTGGAAAGCCACAAGCTGGAATGATAACAAAAAGATTTTCAATGATTCTTTTTGACCACCCTAACTTAATCAAGATAGACTACTTTTGGGATTTTTGATAAATGAGTCTCCTATACTTGGTTAGGTAGGAATGTAAGTTGCTTACTGTTGATCCGACATGAAGGAGCCACAGTTTTGGTCCATGTTCCATCATTTAAACAATCAATAGTTGGGTCACCTTCAAGAGTGTATGTATTTGGACATGTGTAAGTTACAGTGACTGGGAATTGGTAAGTTGGAAGCTGAGGTTGGTAGCTTCCTATTATAATCGCTGGCGGTGGCCCACATTCTGGAGATGAAATAAATATTTTAGTTTAAATGAAATAAATTTTGTGTGCATTTGGACAAAAAAACTTTAATATCGCGGATTGTTATGGATTACCTTTGTAGCAGAGATCCCCAAATGTGCCAGCAGGACAAACACAAGTAAAACCATTTATTTTGTCTTCACAACTTCCACCGTGCAAGCAGGGATTTGATTCACATTCATTGATATCTTAACATAATGGCAAATATTTCTCATAACAACATGACAAAATTAAGTTTGTTGTGCTTTCAAAAACTATGTCAACATGCAGTTCACTTATCAGCAAACCAATTAATTTCCCGCCCAATCTTGATTTTTTAATTTTTAAAAATATAAAATGTGTCACTCTTGATATACAATATGTTCACATAATACTTCGTATAGATGCAAAAAATATTTTGCACTTGGAAATAATTACTACATGTACAAGCTGGCACTGAACGTAAGCACATGTAATGCAAACTTTAGTGGGATAGTACAAGTATTGTTGCCAAATTTAAAGTAGTTTGTTGTGCTGGTAATTACATGTGATAAATTGCACTGCTATGAAGGAGCAGATTGAAGGTGAATTTCAATGAAACACTTGACCAAAGACAAGATAATGGCATGAAAAACTAAAAAAAGTGTTTGAAAAAAAATTTATTAACTTTTGACCCACAGTTTCAATTAATTGAAGATTTAATAGCACCATTTGGATCTTTTAATTTGCAAAACTTGTGGTATAATGGCTCTATGTTTTAATGAGTATCAGAAAGTTAAATGATGCAAAAATAAAAGTCAAAAAACATAGTTTTATTTAAAAATCAATTGGTTAAATTACCATCACACCTTGGGGGGTTGACAAAACCTGGAGGGCATTCAGTTCTCAACCGGATAACTGTAAATGTCAAGGTTTGGATTTAAATGTTTTAGTTTTAAATCCAATTAAACATTGCAATGTTGTGTAATAAAGGGTAGAGATTAACATGCTTCAATGCACACTGACCTTTATAAGATGTGTGGTAACAAAATCTCAAATCAGAATCCCAGCAACAAGTCCATCGCATACAGCTTACTCTATACACAATACAAAATAATTTAACTATTTTAAACAGATGTGAAAAATCGACAGGAGGATTCTATTCAAATATCACCCATTAATTTCTGGTGAAAGGGACTGAGATTCCTTGATATCATTTACAGACAAGGTGGAAAAAGGATGTGGAGATCAAATCAAATCTGAGAACAAAAAGGCCAGCCCTTGCTGTTGAAAACATTAACATGTTTTATTTATTTAACGTGAGCCTTATCTACGATCTGTGACATCAGTCAGGTCAGCTCCATACAATCCTGAACCTATACCAATCGCATCATCTTTAACTAATGATGACATAGGTTCTTGACGAAACATTTTAAACAAAAAAACATGTCAATGTTTTCAACAGTGTGGGGCGGCCTTTTTATTCTTAGAATTATGTTTAAATCCATTAATAGTTAATTAATAGGAATTGTTCTTCTGGCACTTAAGTTTCCACCATCTGGCGAGACTTCCTCAGGGTTATGTCCTATTAATTACTATGCCTAGCAGCAAGAATAACACTACATCTGTTAATCATGTTCCTAAATTAAACCTGCTTGTTAGAAATGGGGACCCACATCTTACACGAGTGGATGTTTCCTGACAAGTTGCTCGTTGGAAACGACTGCCTGGATAGTTGGGTTCTCCACCAAACTCAATAGCTTCAAATGGTTTATAAATAAATTAATATCTGATTTCATGCATGCTTGCTAATATTCACTACATGTGTTAAACTTTAAATGATATTTAGAGCAAGGGCTGAGGCAATATGCACATATGTTAAACATCAGTAACTAAACACCCTCACAAAATTGCAATTAAATATTAGTTAGATCACAAGGGTATAACAATATACAGCAAACTGTGGGAGAGTAGCTTATATGCCAGTTAATTTAAAATTTAATGATTTCATCATCCGCACACTTTTGCGAAAATTTACTAATAATTCGTACAATATAAATTTGCTAATGCATTACTATGTGTTGTAAAACGTTTTGATAATCTGCACAAATAACGAAAACTCCTCTGCAAAAGTTACAAACTTTTTAATCTGGCTTATATGAAGTGATTCTGCCTAAATCGACCCACGTAAGACATAACTGTTGCCACTAGTTCACTTTCTAGACTCATTTACTTGTTACATTACCAACCAGTTGGGTTTGAAGGGTTGAGTGTTGGCATGAAATGGGTACTTGTCCCACGAGCTGAAATATAAGATAATATTTCCCGTGGTCTAATATTTAAAACAACAATCAAGTTAGAACTTTGCAGAATTGATGCTACACAATATTATTATTTATTTAAAGCCTATAATGCTTGCTGGTGCACTGATTTTGTAAGAGACTGACTGGTAAATAAGTACCAGATTAAAAGTAGGCATAGACCAGAGACTGATACGGCAAATTAAAAAAACTCATTTAAAGCAAAATGGTACATTTTTGCCGGGGACTTTAGTTCTGCTATGGCAGTTTAGGAATCATGCATATATTTTTTTTTTTATGCTTATAACATAATAACCATGTTTTTTAAAATCATGTATGATAAACATTTACTTGGCCTTTTTTAAACTGAATACAGACAGCAACTGTTTTGACCATCTGTATGCAGCTCACAAAACTCGTATTATACGCTTCATGTTTATTTATTGGGCCATTAAATAATCTTTAATAGTGCTTTTAACTTTTAATGTTCACTAAAATGCCAATCTGCAATAACAATGCTGATACCTCTTTGATAGCATCTCAGCTGAGGAATCCGGTTTATTCCATCATAACAACAATTCCTAAAAACAACTTTTTATGAAGTTAAATTTGTTTGAAAAAAAGCTAAGAATGCGAAAAGTATGGAAGAAAATCAAAGCTTCCATTTGAAAAAATTCTGCTTGACCAATTTTATTTTCCCGCTTGAACACAAAAATCAAAAGTTTATTTAAGAAAACATGTGCTTTGGAAATCTTACAACACCCAATCATGAAGCAAGAAAAACAATGGAGTAATGAAAGCGATATTTTTTTATGACAAATATCCAAAGGAATGAAATGCTGACGCATGGTTTACATAAAAGGGGAAGCACCGGACATGGTGTGGATCCGAAGTTCTGTTTGTTGAGAAATGAACCTAACCAGTTGATGATTTCAAAGGTAAAACGTTACGGAATCACTGGCTTAACCCAACCATAAACCTGACATACTTTCGTCCTTAGCCCGGCGAGCCGAGATCAAGTTTGTTTTCCGACTCACCTTGCGAGGCATTGGATTCTGGTTGCGACTTCGAAGCTGCAGATTCTCCGAGAAACCACAGAAACATCGCAAGTCAAAGTTGGTTGTTGTGTGCGCAGAGGCACAAAGTATGCGAATAAACAAAACATGAAAAACGTCCATTTCAGATTAAGCGTCCGTTGTATGATCATGATGGATTCCAGAATGAAACTTTTGTTTTTGCAAAAAATTTGTTGCTAAAAAAACGATGTTCATTAAAATTTTGATCAGAGGTAAATAGACAGTATTACTGTTTCATATACAAAATATTCGCCTACTACACTGACCCAACTCGCACAAATACCGTGCAAGTTGCTACGCACATACGTTATGCATCAAATTTCTTCGATCAAAATTCGCCCCAGGCTCAAACGTTCCAGCTTATTTGTGAATTTCGGAGGTCACGTTTCATTTAAGGCATTTTTGCGGGAACTTGGGTAAAAATTTTGCGAACTTTCCCACGATCGACTTAAATTGCCACCGACACATTTCCATGTACGGGTTTCTTCCATGTGGACGTGGCGTTTGTTAGGTGAATTCCACCGTATCATCTTGTAAGGTTATTTGCATAATTATGGGAATGCTTTCTGAGTTTTACGCTCCAATAAACGAAGTCACGAGATTTCGAGGAGGTGACATCACACAGAAGGGAAATATGTCCGTGACACAAACTGTGCAACTTGCTGCAAATGAGATTGGGGACAACTGTCTCTACCAAGGTTAAACAACTCAAGTAGTGATCTGTGGCATGTTAACAGTGATCCGTGGCATATTAACAGTGGTCCGTTGCACGTTAACAGTGATCCGTTGCACGTTAACCGTGATTTGTGGCATGTTAACAGTAATTTGTGGCATGTTAACAGTGATCCGTTGCATGTTAACAGTGATCCGAGGCATGTTAACAGTGATCCGTGGCATGTTAACAGTGATCCGTGGCATGTTAACAGTGATCTGTGGCATATTAACAGTAATTTGTGGCATGTTAACGGTGATATGTGACATGTTGACAGTGATCTGTGGCATATTAACAGTGATCCATGGCATTTTAACAGTGATCTGTGCATGTTAACAGTGGTCCGCAGCATATTAACAGTGATCTGTGGCATGTTAACAGTGATCTGTGGCATGTTAACAGTAATTCGTGGCATGTTAACAGTGATCCGTTGCATGTTAACAGTGGTCCGTAGCATATTAACAGTGATCTGTGGCATGTTAACAGTGATCTGTGGCATGTTAACAGTAATTCGTGGCATGTTAACAATGATATGTGACATGTTGACAGTGATCTGTGGCATATTAACAGTGATCTGTGGCATTTTTAACAGTGATCCGTGGCATATTAACAGTGATCCGTGGCATGTTAACAGTGATCTGTGAATATTGACAGTGGTCCATGGTATGTTGGTGCCCACCACATGTGAGATTTCGAGAAATGTGGCCTTGTTTGATTCAAACCAGGACCTTACTGGGAAATACATTAGAGGCCAAAACCAACCCGCGGCGAATTTCTAGCCGGTGGCGTGCAAAATTTGCTCGCGTTCCCGGCATGTTGTTCACCTTGGTCTGATCGTTCCACACAAATCCATAGCAGGCTGTCACTTGCCTTAGGGCCATGACGCTATCAAGTTGCTTAAGAAACAATTACCTAAAACAGGAAATTTCCAGGGTTAGGTTACAACGGAGGGATCGGATTACATGGAGTTACCCTACCGAAGTATGGTTAACCAAACCACATTCAACACAATTGTTTATTCCACTCATTACAACGCTGCAAGGAAGGGTTGATTGTGGGTAATAATGTGTGTATAGGGGATACGATGTAAATTAAAGAATTATCAGTGCCTGAAAACGTCAAGAATCACCACAAAGCAGATTGGGATTTAAATATAAAACAGCGTCATTGATCGAGTGTCACAAAAAAAACGTTAATTCGCCAAATTTATCAAGGACCAAGTCTCCCTGACATCCTTATGTACAACATAAAGTTGATGATTATTAGTGGAAAATATTCACTCTTAGGTCAAATAAAAAAAAAAATCTGCATAAAACTTGCAATTCAATAAACGTTAATTCCACCACTCCGCAGGTTTAATCGAATTAACAAGTGGGTGGTTAGTTTTATGACAATGTCAACGTTCAAGGGGTGCAAATGTTCGCTGAGTTCGGGTCCAACCACAGCCCGTTGCTCTGACAGAGATTATATTCTGGAGCGGTTGAAGGACATTCAAAATTGATGCGATCACAAACATCATATGATGCTTTCGGTGTACCTGACATCGTGCCCATAGCAGGTGGGGTAGGAGCACTTCCACAACCTAGCCAAGATTAATAGGAAAGATTTATTAAACAAACATAACTATGTCGTTCTGTTCTAGTTTGGTAAAAATTGTTGATTTAAAAACAATCAAAATACAAAATAAAACCTTATTTTTTACCTCCTGTAGTAAAATGAATGCAGAATTTAATAAACAACCTGAACACAAAGTTTTAATCCAACCTGAAGGTTGGCAGAACGGAAGCTGAGACCATGTGCCAGTTTGTGAACATGTGACAATGTTATTCCCAACCAAGGAATAAGTGGTTGAACCAGATAAGATGCAACTATACGTCACAAACTCTGTAGGTGAGTATTCCATTTGATCAACTGTAAATTGTCCGTTTGCGATGTCTGGTGGTCTTGTGCACACTGGAATGTATGACATACTTGTAAAATTATGTTTAAAACAGAAGATTTTTTTATTTGATTGTCCCAAAAAACTAGAATTTCTTGTGCAAACCATCTAAAACACTTTTGCACAAAAAAGTTTTTGTAAATGTTTCACGTACAATAAATATTTTAATAAACCTTTGAGTTGACAGAAAGGGATTTCACTCCAGGTTTTGTCATTACAAGTAACTTGTGCAGTTCCAAGCAGTGTGTGCGTTGTAGTATCAGTACAACTGTATGTAACCATATCACCAGAGTTATACTGATCCAGAACAGGAGTAAATGAGCCAGCAGCTATGTTTGGTGGTTTGTTGCATGCTAAAGAAATAAACAAAATTTCCCAGCCGAACAAACAACATATGGTTGTTAAAAACGGTTTTCACATGGAGGAATCAAGTAAACTGCAAGAAATGCAAATCGATTAAAGTTTATTTAAAGAATTTGGTTGCAAATTCTGTCGTTAAATTATGTCCAAGAAAAAAACAGCATTTCAGTTGATTGCTATTTTGTAACTCATGTCCAGGTTTAATCCAAACTGTGCTATTTAGTAGCTTAAGTTTTTTTAGCTTAAGTTTAATTTGATACCATGTAAAGTTTTACAAGCTTCTGTACCGTTTACATCAAGTTACAAACATCGATATACAAGAACAAATAATGTCACAAAACTAATTTCACCTATCCTGGCACAGCAGGGCATCTGACTCCAAGTCCCTGTAGCACCACATGTTATTCTACCATCTCCAACCAGTTCATGAGTGGATGCACACATGTATGTGATATCTGTACCCGGTGGATACCCACCTGTGATTGGACCAAAACTCCCTCCAGCAATAGAGGGTGGTTCGTTGCACGCTGGAAAAACATTGCTTGGTTGTCATGGTAATAGCAGTTAAAGGAACAAACTTTACTCTTTCAATGGAGATTAACATCCCGCCATTGAACTAATTACGGTCCTCGCTATTTGATTTTAAACTCTCGTAACAATCCTGTTAAAACCCCAAAAAAGCATACCCAGAGCAACACAGTGAGGCACTTGACTCCATGTTCTGTCAGACATACATTCCACTATCCCAGCACCAATCAGTGTGTGTGTAGTTGTATCAGTGCAGGAGTACATCACCTGATCTCCAGGGTTGTAGGTTGTTTCCACCGGCATGTAATCACCATCAGAAATGGACGGAGGGGAATTACAAACTGGAAAAATTACTTCATGCAAAATCAATGAAAATACAAGCAGGTTTTCAACCTCGACATCCAAAGTATTTTTCTAACTTCCAACAATTCCTCTGTGGACACCAATTAAAAAAATTCCAGTTGATGGCTGTATAATTGCTCACTACTGATTATAGTGCTTATTTGTGCAAACAAAGACATTTTAATTATATCAAAATATAATCACTTTTAATATAAAAGCCAAAGCTAGGATGCTGTTAATCATTCTAAGTAAACCTTAAAATGATTAACAGCATCTTAGCTTTGGCTTTTATATTCAAATTTATCAACTCCAGTTATTTTGCACCCAAGTAATTTTAATCAATACCACATAAACTGAAGTGCTTCAAAACCACAAAATATCCAAGATCCACAAAAAGGTTTCCATTAATCTTTTTATTTGCAAACTCACCAGTAAGGTGACATATTTGGTTGTTTGGAGGATTCCAGGTTTTGTTTTCCTGGCAAATAATGATGGCCGACCCAAAAAGTTCGAACCCAGTTTGGCACATGTAGGTTACCCGGGCATTTGGAACATATTCACCCAGAGTTGGAGAAAATGTTCCTCCAGATATGGTGATCGGAGTTTGACAAACTGAGCACAAGATGTCACAAGTTACATGCCTCCATTATGGATCTCTGTTTAACCTTCTTGGCTGCTGATAATTTCAAAGTCATCTGGCAAGAAGTTATGATAAAAGTGCAACATTACATAGTGGGTTTAAATCAAACACTTTTTGGTGACAAATTGGTAACAATGGAAATGTTCAACCTCGCAAAGTACAGACTGGTGGGGTTGAATGACGCCAACTCCCAGTAAGAAGACATTCATTGAGAATGTCTCCATAAAGATCATGAGAAGCACTGCAGGAGTATTTGACGGTTGATCGTGGCAGGTAGGAAGGCTCATTGGGTGTGTAAACACCGGACGACAACTGTGGTGGTGGGCCGCAATCTAACACAGAAATGAAACTCACAATCTTCAAACTATGTTTGTTATAATGCAATAAGCAAGACACAAAAGTACTGAAGATCTCACAGACAATTCCACAGGTCGGAGCAAACGGTCTCGACCACGACCCATCCGGCAAGCACTCATTATTTACAACTCCACCCAAGACATTCCCAGTAGGGCATGTGTAAATGATGGTGAGAGGTGAGATGTAAGATGATAGTTGGGGATAAAAACTACCTCCAGGAATGGGTGGAGGTGGACCACAAGCTAGAGGTAAAACAACTTCATGTTTTTGGTGCAGTATTGACAACCAAACCCTACTAAGTAATCCAAGCTGTTATGTGGAATGTTTTACTATGATACAAACACAAATAAAAGTGAACAGAAATAAAAATAAAGCAATCAATAATACAAGTTTACATACAGGAGTATTAGGGCATACTTTTATAACAGAATGATCCAAATGTTCCATCAGGGCATACGCATGTGTAGCCGTTGGCCCCATCTTTGCAAATCCCTCCATTTAAACAAGGGTTGGACATACACTCATCAACATCTAAAACATTGTCCATTAGTAGAAGCATCCAGGAAGGACTTACTTACGTACCTTCACATCTGGGTGGGTTGGTGAATCCAGGAGGGCATTCCTTACGTAATTTAACAACTGAAACACAATGAAAATATTGCCACTTTTATCAGTTTTAGATTAGAAGATTTTCCACCCAATTGAATTAGTGGAAAATAAAATATTGCACTTTGGAGCCAATAATTTAAAACAAGCAATAATAGATAAGCAATTATTTGCCCCCTTGCATTAACCATGTGTTGTGAATAAACTAAAGTAATTTACAACATCAGCAAATGTGGCTGCATGGAAACAACACAAAGTCAAACCTGTGTATTCAGAATGATAACAGAAGTTTTTCACCGGATCCCAGCAGCATCTCCAGCGGTCACAGTGTAACCTGGTTAAAATAATATACACTGTTCCATTGACTGCACACAAAACAAAGAGGTAATCTCAAATACAAAATACCATAGAGTTCAGACAATTTTAAATTCACAAAAAAGTTTTTTAAGCGTTTTTTGATTGAAAACAATCATTGCAGCTATTATATATTTGATTATAGTATGAAAAGACCCAAATTAATTAGAAGAATTGTTTCAATCCAGAGTAATTAAGATGCAGACACAATAGTACTTTTTAATTATTTTTTACTTATCAGCAATGATATAGATGGAACCACAGCGATTTCTGCTTTTTTGTGAGCCACATGATGTCCTGTGAACAAGGCTACCATCATAGTTTGGTTGGCCACCAAAGTGAAGACCTACAACAAGAATCAGTGAGAACTGACTTCCACGAAGCAAAAACACAATAACACAAAACCAACAATGATGTGTGTGTACACATATATAATGTAAATTGTATGTGAATTTCATGTGACAAAAATTGAGGCATGCACATAACACATAGAGGAATTTAGAAATGCATCATATTTTCGTTGAAAGCTATTTATCAACAAATGACAAATTTTACCATTTGTGTTGCTGTCCACGGTGGGATGAAATATAAAATGTAGCGGTTTCGCTGTAAAAAAATAATGTTTACTCAATTGATATAATATAAAAAAAAATTGTGTACCCCTTTGAAAGCATCTTGCTCCAGCATATAGTTGAAATCGATCAAAGCAACAGTTCCTAAAAATGCATTTGCAAGTAAGAATTGTGCTTTGTTTTTTAAAATTTAATGAAACTTCTGAAAACCAAACAACTCCCTAATGCACCTTAAAAGTTGTTGGTTCAACCATTAACGTTTTGTTTCGTTCCAAGTTAAGTCTAGTCTACATTTCTAATTGATGTGATGTTAACTTTCTGTTTTGTGCCATTACGTACCAGCGTTTGTGTACGTTTCTGTTTTTATCAGTCATATACACTAGGGGAAATCCCACTGCAAGTTTCAGAAAATTTATTAAATAAATAAAGATATAATGAAAATGATTTATGTAATTTTTTAACTACAGAGTTCGAGAGAAACAAAAAAGCAATGGAAACTAGGTCACCTCGACTCGCATATAACTTTGTTCCGGGTGAGAAATGTGCACGGTTTTCTTGATGACAGCGATACATTGCATGTTCCATTATTCTTTTGTTGCCACGACAACGTAATTACGCACAGAAGACAAATTAAAAAAAGGAGACCCTTCGGCCAATTGTAGAAGTAGGTCTCCACTTGTATCAACGGTTTCATATCAATGGAGGGTGACGACCATTCAGTAAACTAAGGATATGTTTGCAGGTTTTAATTTAATTCGATTGTTTGGATGTCATTTAATAATAATTGTTAAATAACCAGGATTATTTTGCACCGACCGCAGACTCATACTTTATGCTAATTTATTTACCCTTCTTGTCTCCGATGGTGAATTGCCCTCCAGCGGAATTAGAGTCTCACAAAATTACTTTATCGAAGAGGTTCGTCATGCATATTTACTTTAATTTGCCTGTTTTTTATCTCATAATAACAACGATATTATTTAAAATTATACAAATCGTTTTTGAGATGGTGTAAAAGTTATATTATTTCTTCAATAGAAATTAAGCATTAAAGTTTGACCTCCCTTGGGCACTAAAACTACTCACAACTGTTCCATGGTTTGCTGATGTAAAACTTCAAATTAGTATTAGATGTAAACTTCAAAATGTATTTGTGTGCGCAAGAACAGCTGGTAACTATGTAAACTACACAAAAAACCCTGAGGTGAGATTTCTGCAACAACTTTCTGTCTGTTGTCGTTGCAATCACTCCGATCATTTTATTCATTGAGCAAAATTGCTTTGTACCCCCAGGTCGTGCGTTTTTTTTCATGCGTTTCCTCAAACCTCTCAAATTCCCAAGCAATTTTCTCTCTCGATGCAGAGTTACCCGATCACTGTCCATATCTAACCCGCTTCGCCAAATATTTTAAGAATTTTGTGCGACAACCACTTGCTCTATCCATGAACTGTTTGTGTGAATATGGGGAATATATTTAGTATGACTTCACTTTAAGCAGGTTAAGTTAAATTGTGCAACTTCCGGTGGGTTTTCCGGCTAACCCTGGGTCTGACTTAAAAAATTATGCCACACGTAAATTTACGTCTTAAGATGTCGAAATTAAATTTATTTGTAGAATATATAAAATAATTGTGTTTAATTTACAAACTTCCAGATCTTTAAATATTCTGGAATGTGAAGCAGAATTTACCACAACTGAAAGTTGGAAATAATCAACCAGAATCTTCAGAAATTCTGGAGTGGAAAAATCACCCCGATATCGCTGTTAAAAAAAATTATATTTTTTGAATGCAAATAATTAAATCTTTGACGTGAATACCACAAACAAAAATAGCAAAGCGTTGCTTACGTATATCGCACGTTCTTCCTGTACAACAAGGTTGGCAGGTACACTCAAACCTAACGGGCGGGGGTTTCCCCAAACAGAAGCCACCGTTAAGGCAAGGAAGAGAAAGACAGTCAGTTCCAGCCGCTGGAAAGTAAAATGATAAGTTTGCTCACTTTACGTGATATGGGGTCAAAAATGTTTGACAATCAGTGGATTGTTTACACAACAATATATTATAAATTGCGAGATGTTAATCAACCTAAAATAACGACCAACGATAAATGTTGTTAAAAAATGGAATTAGGCCCAAATCGCCGATGTCGAATCAAAAAGTTTAGTTCGATTGTAGAGAGCGTTTTCTATGAAGTTACCATCATAACCGCATCCTATCGGAAGAGGACCCCAACTTCCAAACTCTTCAAATGGAGTGAAATCAGTGCACGTGGCGGTGCCGAAACCGATCAAGGTGAATCCAAGGTCACATGAATAATCCACAGAGTCACCGATTTTATACGATGTCTGTGTGGGGGCGAATGATCCATCGGTGAAGGTTGGGGGGGTTGGGCAATCTGTGGGTAACGTCCGGAGTTGGATTCGATCGGTGAAAAAAATTAAAACACCGACAATTGACTTCAAAAAATTATTCTTAAAGCAAGTCTGAAATTCTTAAATCTTACTTTTTAGTGCACATGTTGGTGGGGCCGGCGACCAAATTCCCATCGCACAAGTTAAAGTTGGATTTCCCACCAATCTATAGTTGGTCGCACATACGTAATGGATCGAGTCGCCATCCATGTGGGTTTGGTTGGGGGCACTCGTATCTCCGTTCAACACAACAGGTGGGATGCATTCTGTAATTCATTCTAATGTTTAAACTGAGAGAAAATAACGGAACCACCCACAGTACATCTAGTGATGTAGGCATGACTCCAATGCTGGATCTTTACAACAACTCCCTCGTGTTACCTCCGTTTGTTACTAACCCGAGCTCGAAACGATACAAAACACCCCTCAATATAGTTTAGGTTGCTTGCCTGCCCATTTTCTTTGATAATTTTTTCCACTTACGGTTTTCACAGTTTGTTCCGTATGACCGGGGTGGACATTGGCATTCGTATCCACCATCCGAAACGTCGCTGCATGTTCCCCCGTTTAAACATGGCAGGTCTTTACAACGGGAAACTGCAGAGGAAAATATCGTTTGAAAGAAAATGTTATTGCTGGATTTTAACTTCACCAACCTCTGCAACCTGGTGCGCTGACGAACCCTGGAGGACATTTCTTTCTCAACCTGATGACTGAACAAAACAAACAGAAATGTTTAAAACATTTCCAATTCTCTAATTTAGTTTGTTTTTAGCGGTTACAAAAAATTAGAAGTTGTAATTTGTTATTTTTAAAACAAAAATCTGCAGACTTTTGTTTTTGTATTAAACTTTTTGTTCACTTTACATAGTTTCAAAACAAATATCACTTTTCTAAAATTATTTTATTTAAAAGATTTAAAAAACCGTTAAAAAGACAGTCTGTGATCGTTGGAGGTGACTTACTGTTGTACAAAGATTTGTGGCAGAAACTTTTTGCCTCATCCCAGCAACAACCCCATCGTTCACATGTCGACCTTCATAAAGTATTGATTATTTAGAACTTCCCGACCAAAGTAAGTTATGATTATACGAATACCAACAATATAATTAAGTTCAAATTTATTCTTTTTGACAGATTTGCAAATGGTCTATACCTGCCACAACATTTAAGAGATGAAATATAATAAAAAAATGTTTTCAGAAATTAAAAAAAACTCCTGCAACAAAAAAGTTTCACGCATCACCGACCTTCGCATAGCATTGGATTTGACGTCACACTTCACATTCCTGAACAAGGGGAAGCACCCCCTTTTGAGTTTGTTGCCTGGGTAACCGGGTTCCCCCCCGAAATTGAGAGCTGTGTTTATGTGCAAAGAGTTAAGCCAGGGAGGAACAATTTTACATTGACCGCCTACCTGGACTTTTGGTTGCTTGAAACGAGAGGGAAAGTCCCTGGACTGAATATGTTAGGAATGACGTCAGTTGAAAAAAAAAATGTTTATTTAAAAATTTGTTAAAGTTTGTTTTTTACAACATAAGCGCACGGTAAACAAAACCACAAGAAGCGTTAGGTTTTCGTTTAAAGGACTGAATACAAATGGTTTTGGCTTTCATGGAATATGGAGACTTATCTGCCGTATTTGCTTGATTTCTTAAACGTGACCAGAATTTCAATCACAATAATTAGAAAAGAAAGCTCACCCGATCTAGAACACTTATACCACGGGCTTGGCTCTGTTTCGTCATAACAACATCCTCTGTGACGTAAAAACAAGTGGGTTATTATTACGTGATAATGAACCTTAACTTATCAGCGTTCGTGTCTACGGGAGGAAATGTGGTGTGGAATTATCGAAAGTTTGTTTCAACGCAGCAACAGAAACTAACCTCAATTCGCACGAATCCCGCCTTAACCTTCCACAACTTTGGCGCTTCAAATCCACATTCCTGCATTTGTATTGCGCTTGTGACGTCACAAACAAAATGCACACAACCAGTAGTCTAACGGAGAGCATTCTTAAAGGCGTAACTGCTGTCAAAAAAACGACATTTTTATCAACTATTTGTCGTTTAGCTGCATATCTTATCTGTCCCTTTGTCGTCCAACACGTCATGTTGTCCGCTTAATGTAACCCCAAGGCACGACCTGCTTGTAACCAGTACAAGTTAAACTGATCGCCAGACACCCGGCCCGGCCGAACGTAATTAGACAATCTTAATTAAAGTCGTCACGTGTTGTAATTGGCGGAAACACCTCAAGGTCACGACAGAAATTCCCGCCTATTTTGTTTGTCATGGTTTGCCCAAGCTTGTCACGTGATCACAAATGTAGCCATGACGAAACTTCCCGAGTGTTTGTGGGAAACCACCCTGACGTCATCACGATTATAATTTATGTTGGTTCTGCGCAATGTAGCGTGTTGAGCGTGTGTGAGTAGCGGAAGTTTTCGGGGCAGTGAAATTGAACCTTTTAGTCCTTATTTGTTTTCTGATCGCCGTGACTTATTAAGGAAATGTTACAATCCTATTATCTTCAAATCTTAAACGCCGTGTTTCTGATGTCATTTGGTAATTCCCCGGTGGTTCACTGCTTGGAGCGATATAATAGGATCTGCCTTCGGGCTATTATTACGTCACAAGTATGGCAGAAATGCGGGATTGAATAATTGTGACCAAATCCAGGTCACTTTCAAAGTGTTGAGTTTTTGCATTCAGGTGAATTCCAAACAATATTTCAATGACGTCTACGAATTGATGATTTCTATGGTTTCAACAACTTCAACGTTGGAAGTCTGACCGCCTGATGAAAGAAATAACAGCAACTGCAACGTTGGAAGTCTGACCGCCTGATGAAAGAAATAACAGCAACTGCAACGTTGGAAGTCTGACCGCCTGATGAAAGAAATAACAGCAACTGCAACGTTGGAAGTCTGACCGCCTGATGAAAGAAATAACAGCAACTTCAACGTTGGAAGTCTGACCGCCTGATGAAAGAAATAACAGCAACTGCAACGTTGGAAGTCTGACCGCCTGATGAAAGAAATAACAGCAACTGCAACGTTGGAAGTCTGACTTCCTGATGAAAGAAATAACAGCAACTGCAACCGATCATGTTTTTATTGCATAGTGGATACTGAGGGGGAAGCGAGGAAAGTTTTATTTCACTTATTCTGACCTTATACGTCATCAAAAAATCATCAAAATGACGAAAAAGTGATTACGTAATCAAACATTCTGCGATCTCAGGAAACACGCCGACGATCTTCGACAGTTGGGAAAAGTCCAGGCAACTTTATCGCTTGTCGGAAGATCAGACAATCAAAACATTCCAAATCATTATGAGTAGAAACGTTGGTTCGTCAACACCAATGCTCGTAACATTTATTACAATTATAGGAACATGATGTGGAAAAACACTTAGCACAAAACCATCACCACTGTATATTCATGGGCAATGCGAGGAATGCACCGAACTACTGGCGGTGGCACACACGTGCTCGTCAAGGTCAAGGTCATGCATGAAACAGTTTGCAGTGCTTGCGATATAAAGATTATGGTGTTATAACGACAGAATGGTTCAGGCACAAGGCTGCAATGGCGGAAACGTTTGTACAAAATCAACTCTTGGGCAATGAATTACTCCAGCACCGCCACATTGTGTGTTTTGTTAATACGTTCGAATGGCTTCACTGTTGTTTCGACATAAACACTTTTTTCCATACAGTATGGTGTTTTTTCTTTACTTTTTTGGCCAGGGATTAGATTTTCGAATGCAACAATTTTAAACATACAGAAACAAACAGTTGAGAAAATGACAAAGAAAAAAAACGGCAACAAATTGTTGATAAAAATCTCGGCAAACTTCTTACTTGTAACACTGAAAATATACATCATGACAATAACACTCAGTACACGAGGTGACTCTTCCTTAGCCCGTTCGGAAAGTGACTTTGACCTTCCTCGTCGTCACTGATTTCAAGGTCGCACAGCTCAAGGTCATCCGGACAGGATTCATGGTCACCAGAGGGCGCGGTTTTCTTTGATTTCGGGGGGAAAATTTGAATTTTGCTTGGTTTGCGGTTGTAGAACTTTCGTTGTACGTCATAATACAACAACAATGGCGGGGGAATCTTAAAACAAGAAATCTTTGTTGATTTGAAACAAGAACAACGAAATTAACGAAATTCCTCACCTTTAAAGGTCTTGGATACATCCAAAATCCACTCTTAAATTTCTCTTGAAATTGTAACAATGCAAGCTCACGTGACGAAACTCTGACGTGTTCCGGTGTGACGCGGTGTCTGATGACGCAGTTAAGAGCAGATGGCGCGAGTTTCCGTCCGTTTTCTCTCACCAACGGTGGCGGACCCTTGGGCGGCATCTCGCGGACGTGAAATTGTGGTTCATTCCCACCGAGAGGTGGCGCAACCTCCACAACCGGTTCCTCGTCCTCGCTATCCGAATCCTCGATGCAGTTCGCCAACAAATCCTCCTGATCCGACATCTCCTCCCCAACACGCGCAACCACTGACGTCACCTTTGCTTGTACGCATGCGCGTTGGTAGTGATTTTGGTGGGTATCTAGCGCCCTCATGCGGAGTTGGTCGAGTTTGGCGTCGAGTGAATTTTTCCGCCTGACGCGAACTTCGCGAGGGTCAGATTCTGTTCTCGAATCATCCGACACAACATCCAAACAATCAGAGTCCGAAAACGAGGATTTGTTGAAAGATCTTTTCAGTTTCGGGTCGGAATGCGCCTCCTTGTCGCCATTTTCCGACGGCGTTGACAAAACAACAGGTGGTTGTGTCGTCATATTGCTTACCGTGGATTGTGACGACGCAGACTGTTCAGATGCGTCACAGGTTCCATTGTTACTCGGTTTGGGAATTTTAATTCTTTTTAATTCTGAGCAGAAAACGACATTCGTCGACGAGGTATTTGTGGCAGTGACGTATCTGTTGATAAACAAAGCGTGATTGTTTCGTAACACAAACGTCAGCGCGTTTAAATATCTTACTTTTTATAACTCCGCAAAGCATTTAGATCGAATGTCGAGGTTTCTGTGTTGCTTTGGTCTGTGCAACCTCTGCACGTGTGCTTGTCGCCGATAGCAGGGCAGAGACGAACGTCGAAACGCGGAAATTTTCTTATTGAAGAATTAGGGTTAATTATTGCGTCACCAACGCGATTGTTCCCTTCACTTTGTGACGTCGGTTCCTTCATAGTGACGTCAGGATCGGAAGAGTTTGTCGGTGACGTGAGGAATTTAGTTGCGTCACGCTTGCTTGGTTCGCTCACAATTGTTTGATTTCTACCTTGGAATAAAATTAAACGTTGTTATCGCGATGTTTATTGACCGCCAGATGTCGCTGCTGAGCAACAACTGGCGTCAACATCGATCCATAGAAATATCAATTAACAACCTGCAACCTTTTTCTGCAAGGTGGCGCTGCTGATAGTTGTCTTCTTCTCTTGGTGACATCACTATAACGCTCGTCGCCACTGATGGTTCCGATGACGTCACGAGTTGTTTCGTTGACGTCATGGCAGGATTAGAAGCATTGAAAACTTCGGTAACTTTTCTAAGGACGTTGTTGGTCCTCGAGGGGAGATTCCCGGAAGATTCGAGGAGGTGGAGGTAGTGGGGGGGAAGGCATCCGGTGTAGGAGTGAAGATCCAACTGACGCCGTCCAGAATATGTCTGCGTAATAATAGGGAGGTTGTTTGACATAACGGTGCTTGAGCCTTGTCTCACCTTCTTCAGATCATCCGGAGCGCTCCTTCTCCTTTCCAACACCTGCTTCTCCGACAACCTTTGCTCCGGGTGGTTGCTATGGTAATCTTCGTCGCTACGATAACGACGTTGCCGGGACGCGTGACTCTTCACAATCACTGAAGGCTGATGTTGGCGGGGAGGGAGGAAGCGGTGATTGGTCGACAAATCGTCACGCTTGAGTGCAGCCACATGAGATGCTGGAGGATGGCTGGAGGATTTTTCTAAAACAGGTTTCCGACGCTTCATGCTTAAATCCAACGGTTCGTCGTTCGGCGATTTACGCTTAATCGAATTTTCAGTAAGCCTACTTTGTGACGTCACAACGGGCGCCGCAGGATAGCGCGGTGTGAGTGTCTGCTGTGGTAAATACGTAGTCAATAGCGGCACAGTCAAGTTAGGATAGAAATGATGGAGGTGGTTTTGTTGAGTCCGCAAAGCTTCTTGAAGATGGTCGACTTTATTTTCAACTCGGTTCGCACTTTCTGGAAAGGGAGGGTTTTTATTCGGGGATTCCCTTTCCGCTTTCACAAACGCTTGGGGGCTGCCCTGGACTCGATGACGCGATCCTAACGTAACAGGAGGACTGACGTCATTTGGGGCAGTTAATGAGGAAACGTCAGGTTTGAAGTTTGATGCAGTCTGGAAGAAAAACGGGACATGAAGTATTGTTACGTAAACGCGTTTATCTACGTCATAAAATACCCCACGCGAGTGAGACGTCATAAAAGACGACTTGTTCGATCGCTTCTGTAAATCATAGTTGGCGTTTTGTGTCGAGGTAGAGGGTCTTGTTACGTCATAAGGAGAGTCGTAGAAAGCGAGAAGTTCGCTGAGAGCCCGGTCCCCCCTCGCACTCGCCACTTGAGACGCTGTTTCGCCGTAGGTCGTTCGCAGGTTCGGGTTTGCCCCCAACTAACGACATGAAACAAACATCACAAAAATGTTTTACACAATTTTATGGTTCATGGGCGTCGGTTTCATTTCTATATTGTTACGTCACGGTTTGTCATAATAGTTGCAATGTAACTCCATTAAAGAATATGGGAAGTTGAAACCCACCTCCAACAATGCTTGAGCAGCTTCCCGTCGTGAAGCTCTGGTTGCTAACACAATAGGGGAAGCCCCACCTTTGTTATCCTGATGAAAAAACACCAAATGAACAAAAATCAATCAAGGTTTTCCTTCAGGAATTGGGAGACATTTTCTTGTGGATTACAAAAGACCAGAGTTTAATGAAAATAAAAATCTAGAATTTTCAGAACAATCAGTTGTGACACACAATGCCCATTATACACATTCTCTGTAATAGAAAACCTATTACAGGGAAGCAATCTCTATTGTGACGAAACAAAGCAAATGCCGACATCATCTCACACAATGCAGAACCGAAACCTTGTTCTAATATTAGAATCGATTTCATTGTTTGCTTTCACACGAGTCACGTGGTTTGTGTAAACGAAATTCGCTGTCACGTGACGCGTGATTGCACAAGGCCTTAGTCACGTTATCATGGTGGCGGTTAAACCCGTTGTTTTTGGGATGCAACAAAGCAGTGGGAATCTGTCGATGATTTACTTGTAAGGTTGGTAACATGCTGTGCATCAATCACTGAATATCAGTTTCCGAAACACTCAACGCAATTTTATTCCCTCCAAAACATTGGAACCCGGAAATCCGTTTAAATATTCCACTCACCAGAATATTGACGTCGGCACCAGATTGACGGAGCAACGTCACTGCCCTCGAGTTGTTGAGTTGAGCTGCCAGATGCATTGGAGCGTATCCTTTAATTGTGATACAACATATAAGTTTTTTACGTAACAATCAACTTTATCTGTACAAAGTAAATGGAAATCAACACCTGGCTTTGGTAGGGATGCCGCTTGTTAACATTTAAATTGTTACAAAAGTCCAACAATCTTATCTTATTCCGGTTGTAACATAAAAACAGACAGGTATAATTTCGCACAAAAGACTGTATGACTGAAGGACAACACACAACCTATCTGTATTCAACCACAACACGAGTAACACATTTCTGTAGCTCCACCACCTTCCAAACATGCTGGTAACTGCAACCCTATGCCTGACTGCTTCCTGCCCATGACTAATATTAACCCAAGAAACCCCCGCAGCCTGTTCGCTTCTCCAGGTAAAACACGTTTCTTCGACCGAGCCAACATTCCGCTGAACCAACCGTCGTGAGTTGACTTGAGGGGTTTTCCGCCGCACAACCCTCTTGAATCCTCGGAACCATCGAGTCTGAAGACAATGAGATCGTGACAATAGCAGTCCGACAGAAAGAGCCCGGTCGTGTCGTGTTTAACCCATGAATGCAAAACGATGAATTCCTGGGAAGCAGTGGAATCTTCCTCTAGTTACAATATACGTGACTACACCAACGTTGTTGATGTGAAAATCCACAGAAATATCCAAATACTGATTTCTGTCGCATCAACCTCTGCAACTGCAGCAAACACACGTGTTACAAACCACACTGTACTCGACTAACTTTAAGAGTAAATCCGCCAAACACAACACAAACTACGCTGAATACCCAAGGCTGGAGATTGAAGGTGCTTTGAATGAGGATATATGGCTTCCTTTTTGCAAAAGGAAAAGTGTCGCAAATTATCCTACGCTGAGACTTACTGCACAGCAGAACCTTTACGCGTTGGCTGTGAGCATACTGCAGTGTGTGTGTGTGTGTGTGTGTGTGTGTGTGTGTGTGTGTATGTGCGTGCGCGCGCGCGCGCGTCCCAAGCTATATCCTCAGTTTCGCTTCACAATTTTGCAACTATCAATCACAGTGTACGATCTCGTTAGAGGAAATTCATAATTCCTGTAAAAGTCGTTCAGAAAGTTGTTTCTTCATTAAAACTAAATTTCAAATCGCAACTACGTCTAATCCCTAATCTGGAATAAGATACCAAAATCTATTGTTCATGTATCTTCTTCACATCTTCCAATCATTTGTACGAAATGCTGTAAAACTTTCATCACACGGTAACTCACAACCGAACGCCGAATGAGTTTGAATGCAAATTTCCAAAGCAATTCAAACTCTTCAGTCCCGGCCACAATTCCTCACCGGTGAATATTTGCATGCAAGTTTGTACGAGAGCTTAAACACAGGACGCTCACCAACACAAACACCTTCCCAACTTCTGCTTGTAAGGAGGTGTTACAAAAATGAACAAACTAGTTACGAAGAATTTTTTGGAAATATTTAAACCTTAATTGTTTCAAACACAAATAAAATCTACCAGCAATGGCGAAATATTTTGTCTAGCTGTGATTCATGATTCAAGCCAGTTTGAAGTTCTTACAATTAACCTCGACCATCCAACCACATACATCCTGCAGAATGTTCAACAAAGCGAAAGAAACTCTCGAAACACCGGACGTGCTTGTGACGTCACAATGTAACGGTGAAGCGTAACAGAAAGCAATCGATTGTCGATGTAACAAAGCAACGTCGAAATGTTGTTTGGAACAAAACACATGTTTTCACAAACTGTTTCTACAACGGTGACGTCAGAGATCACCGACACTTCGTCGATTGCATACTTTTGTGTCCCGAATTCCAGGAAATAACTACGTCACAATGCAACGCTTTTGTCACTTCCACTGGTTGAAACATCAGAGCTTCAAGAACGTAAATCAGGGGCGTTCCGCAAAGTTCCAGTTTCGCTTTGAGTCACCAACCGCTTTTGTTACGCAACTGGAAGATGTATTGTGATGCGACAAAGAGGAAATGTTGGAAGGCAGATGTTGGTTGGTTGAATGAGTCATGGTTGGGCGGATTGAACAAATTTTAAAGAAAAAACCTTCCAACGAATTCTCTGGTTGAATTAAAACAAGATGGCGGAAACAGCCATAAAGTGATGCGAGTAAAAGCTGCATTTTATTTTTAATGCGCGGCCGCACAGCCAAGACATGCTACAGAAGTTTCGAAATTTAGTAACGCATTAGTTTCTTTGACGCCAACAATCGCAACCAACACAAGCAAGCATCAGCTTAAAGCTTAGTTCACAATGAATTTGTATCACGCCTCGCATACACCCAACCAACCAACCACTAACTTACAACTTTCTGCAACTTTCAATAGGAAGATCACTTTACTGTAGGCAGAAAATCGAACGACACAAAACCGTTTCCGCTTTCGGTTGCTTTCAGACAGAAAGGCGACCTCGTCACGCTACACTTGTGCCCAGTCACGCGAAAAACCAGTAAAACGCGGTAAACCGTAACAAATGTAGAGGAGTGGAAGGAGGGACGAAATACTGAGTAAACTTGTTAGTTACCTTCTCACATACTTCGACAAACCCAATAAATATTTGGTCATCTCATCTCCCACCATTCCTCAAAACAAATCTTTTTAGCACACTCCTCCCCGTGCTGTCCACACACGCTTGACATCGTGTCTGTTGCTTGCACAAAAATCATTGTATGAAAACATACAATCTACCGCTTGTCAAATTATTTAACAACCTTTTCAACCTTCTCCTAACTAAACTATGAGCAACAGGTCAGTATGACTTGGTGAGGCAAGAGCTGGCATGTCGTGATGGTGTGACGAATGGATACGTCGGGGTTTCATTAACAACAGTCACGACTTACACGGAACACGGAAAAAATTTAACTCCACTTTTTGTTGAAACTCTTGAGAAGTTCCCCGAAACGACCAACTAACGTCACGATTTGCCAATATGACATCATAAAGCATGTCGGATCCATATATTATGTAGTTGCACGGGTGCAGTGGTTTAAGGCAACTTTAAGCAGCTTCAATGGCAACAAAACGTAACCGGGTTGAATTAGTGGAGATTCTGACAAAACAGTCGCAACTGTTGACGAACAGTGAGCGATTAATTTTCACAACGATGCACACTGGTAAATCTGAAGCAAAGTCGCGACCCCGGATGACCCTGTATTAAGGAAGCAGCAACTAATTGGAATCTGCAGTCGTTTCAACTCTGCGAGTTCAACCTCACTTCGCAATATGGTGCGGGCTTAGCGAACTGCTTGAGGCTATTAAAGTGGTCGAACACTTCCCACTGAATAAAGGCGGCACACAGCAAGTTGAAAACATATGGGTACGAAACCATGCAGCCACATTCACTACACCACAAGCTAACATTCAAATCATCTAAGCAGGATAAAGTTTCATCACAATAAGACGCACGTGGTATGAGTTTATGAATAGTTTTGCTGAAGCAGCATAAGCTGAGCCAGGAAGTCGTGACTGACACAGACGCTTAATAAGGCAACAAAATAAAGTCCAGTAAAATTACTCACGGGGTGTTTAGCCCAACGAAACTTCTTCCGCGTTACCTCGCTTTTAGTCACGCTTGAGCGCCACAGCACGATTTTCTAACCAACAAAATTTAAACCAAATCTCCTTGGGAGTTCATCCTTCTGTTCCTGACCTGGTGTTGCAACTCTTTACCCTCAAACATTTCTCTGGTTCTGATCTCTTTGGTTCAATCAGAATAACTTTCTACATCAATCGGTCATGTTTAAATGTTACACACAGCATCGTCCGCACTATAACTGTGAGAGCAATCTTTACCTGAAAAACTAAAGTTTTGTAATCCCCCCAGGCTGTCCAAGTGTACGCCAGGAAAGAGTTATGCGACATCTAGTGCAAGTCGCCCTGGGCAAATTCGCATATTTCTCCGCCCTCCTCTAGTTTATTTTTCGATTCTTCTTGTCACGGTTTCGGTTTAAACTCCGGATCGAAATTCGCCAAAGGAAAATCATGTAAATTGAAAGAATCAGAAAATATATTTCAACTTTCCGAAACTGAAGCGCAAACTTTCCACCAATGTTAAGAGAGACCTGGGTGTAGGAGTCCATACAATGCTCAACACTGCCCTGTGTCTCATATTCTGGAATATTCAACTAATCACGCGGAATAAATCGCGTTGTCTCGCGTTGTGAACCGACACCACTCAGGACACGCTACTGTTCCTACCATTACTTCCGCATCAACCAACCTGGCGCCTATGACGTAACACTGCGTTTGTTTACATTACAAAGCCGCTGTTTGTTCCACTACTGAACAGGTTAAACTTATAACTAGATAACGTGCGAAAGTGACGTCACTAATCATCAATTATTATGTCAAACATTAACAAAGGGCGGGGCGGTTTTTTCAATCTGTTCGACGTGTATCACGTGACTTTATTGTCCAATCACAAGAATAATCTTCACCCGAACCTACACGGCGAGTGCTAAAGAAGATGCCCGAGAGTTACGACATTATTCCGTCACATCGATGTAACAAAGACTCGCCAGAGGCTATTGTTGCATCACAACGACGATATTCACTAATGTGCCGCTTGTTCAAGAAAATCGATTTTTCTACAAGAAAATTACCACCAGAAGATGTTTGCTTTCTACAGAGATGGAAAGTTTCCTTAAAACACGGAAAGAAGTTCCGTCCCCTCGAATGGTACAGCTTAATTATCGTGAATCACCAACTTTAAAAACGTCCCGATATAGAAAATGCCCCAGGAGAATACGATCCGGAATAATTCATCAGATACCGCTAAATGTGCTCTGGCTTTTTCAAAATGCAAAGTTTTACTGCAACGTTAGGGTGGCAACTTTCATCGAATATTTGTGAAAGCGGTCGAGTTGAACCGGCCCCGGGCCCAACTTCGGCCCAAACTCACGACGATCAGTTTCCGGTGCCACATGCCTTCAGGGTAGGTCTGCATCGAGACTAACGAGCGACTTAAACAATGAACAGATATACGACGCTTTCGTTGAGAAAAAAAACAGGCTTATGTGCGCCATCTAGCGGGTGTATTTAGTTAGGTTTTAAACGAACTTCCCACAAATGCGTGACGTCAGGATGATGAACACAGCGCTCCATGGAGACGAGCGTAAAGTGGATGAGACCTCAGGGGGTCAATTAGTTCAGTTCGGAGAAGTCGAATCTCAAGAGGATTCGAATCACAACCAGGTTGTCGTGTTTCACACAGCAACCAACCCCTATGTCCAAAAATAAATGAAACGTGAAAGTTTCAAATAAAACTTCCTACAATTTACTGCCCGTAGGACCTGAGGAAAATTAAAATTAACGACAGAAAAGAATCCGAATTATTTCAAGGTTTGCATCAGACCTGGCATTTTCGCCTAATTCTAACCAAATTGGAATTCCTACAACATTGCAACGTCGATTTATTATCCGCTATTGTTGCATCGTGCATGACGTAACAACCAATTCGCCCATTGGTTTGTGGGTAATTATAGTGCGTTAGGTTGGAAACACGTGGTCAGTGAATTTTATCCTGAAGTAACAAAGATGCCCATCTATAACCACACAACGTCACGCTTGAAACAAACGTCTTCAGATAATCCGAAACTTTGCCTATTCCGGACAAATTTAACGATAAATGGTTGACAAATAGCGTGCAACAATCTTAAACCTCTATCGCGACAACTGGGAATTTCCGAGCAACCTCCACTCACCGTCAAGATTTTTTTTTTCCAGTCTCTCAAGCGAAGATCCCTCAACCACTCGCCGCAAGGTGGCGTATTCGGTCTCTTTGCAGCTGTGTTTGACGGCCAGATGCACACCGTTGTTGCCATAGCGATCAGTGACGTCAAGACATGTTGCGTTAGTTTCAATAAATAGTGCCGCAAGTGTCGGGTTGTCTGTGATAAGAGCGATGTGGCAGGGAGTCTGTCAGTACATAGAAATATTAGGAAACGGGGAATAACCGGTGACTTGTGGAGACAACACTAAACATTTCTTGAATTGTCAAGTGTTCTTAGAGAAATCTTTTTCACATGTGATTATTGCGCCACTACATAACAGCAGGTAAATTTCCAGGTAATTCGCTGAATTATTTGCGACAAACTTGAAGGTGTCAAGAAAGAATGCGACTGTGAGCCACGCAGAACTTCTCTAGCTTGGGGCAATATCTTTGCAAGGCAACAATCGTAAAACAACGCTCGTCCTCGCCGGTTGGAAAAGTTTCAATTTCCGAATCATTTTAATTATTGTTTGTCAAGGTTTGGGTTAAGATTGTCAAAAACAAAATTATTTTGCATATTAGCGCTCGATTTTATCTGATAACATGCAAATTAGTATCGATCTATTAAACAACACTGACAACAACTCTACAAATTTTCAATATTACGTCATAATTATAGCTGATATGGAATTGTTTACAATTTATTTCGAAATCTTTTTTGAGAGAACTTTGCAGTGAGAAAAAATTGTCCATTGTCTGGTGCACAATTCCGACCGAATTTTCAACCAAATAACTTTACCTGCATGAGGCCGTTCCTGATGTCACATGACACGTTACCCTTCACTAAGCAATTCAACAATTCCCGCGTCAGTGCTTCGTCGCCCTTAGCAACCGCGATATGCAAAGGCCTGTGTTAAGAAACAATGGATGCATTGTTGTCGGTAAATGAATATAAAGGATGAGAAATATGGTGCCTCCCTTGATGCATAATATGGTTATTACGTCATAATTTACCTTGGTGTAAAACGTATTCAAGTTCTAATAATGCCGACAAAAACAAACAAACAAATGCAGATGAAACCGTGTAGAAAAATCTCTGACTCACGTGTCCCCGTCCTCGTCACGCATCAGTGCCCACTGCAACTTGGCCATTGTTTCGTCACAGTGTGGTGTAGGTGGAGGAGGAGGTTCGGTTTTCGAACGAATCATGTGTTCGTAATAATATAGTTGGATTGTTTTGAGGAATGCTTCGGTTTGTGTGAGGGTTGGGGGGTTTTCCGCCATGACGTCACTGTGGCAGTGGTTTGAGGGGGAGGGTCACAATCAAGGGGAGGGGGGCATCACTATGTTCGCAGACATTACCTAGGAGGGGGGGTCGCGGTTCTGTGAAAATAAAGTTTCTGGTCAAAATCCTCCCAGCTGCCTGCTACCTGGTGGTTCTGTGTACATAATATATCCATTGTGATTTTTATGTTAAAATTCTGTCTGAATAAATGTGAATAAACCCAAACGAAATGTTGAAACTTGGACCGAAGCAAATTTCTCTGCAAAGGTTATTGTGGCAGTGAAACCATTATACATCAGCTCAAGCAGATGTAATCGTAACCAACAGCAAACAGCAAGATATTTCACTACACATTGAAGCAAGTAAGACTAAAAAACCTCAGATATTTTTGTACCATAGTTTGTATGTAGAAACTATAAAGTTTCTAATTGTAAAGCTGTCACACGACTTTCACTATTCTCATATAACCCAAGGAGGTTTCAGCCACACAATAGGCACGTTCCAATATAAATGAATCACCAATTGTTAGAGAACAATGATGAAATGATTTAAATTATTATTTTAAATACGCGCGTTATTTGTACATACGTTTGTTACGTCATAAAGTGATATCATAAACCCCTCATGACAATGACGCGCACAAATATGTGAAGAAACGTCAGTTTTCCATAAAGTTGTGTAGGTGGCCTTGAATTTTGGTCCTAAAGCATGTGTCTTCTTGTTCAAACTGACCGGTCACCCGGTTAGTTGGGTATTCCGCCAACCCCCAAACAAGACCACGTTTTATAGATGAAAATTTTATTTAAAACGTCATAATAGAACCTTTGTCTTTGAAAGCACAATGTAAATATGCTCATCAATCAAGCGCAGGTATCACAATCAAACTCAGTAGGGTATGTGTTATATTTTTAATGATATTTTAGGATGAAATGCGATGTCAAATTCGGAAAGTTTGTGTGACGTCAGTAAGAAAAGCTTGTCGTTTTCTGGTGGAGGTGAAAACTTTTATAAATCAAAAATCACGGCAAACAAGAATTAAAATGGAATAGAAACAAGGCAGGAATGATACAAATTATGAGAATATAACATTCCCTGGTGCTTTACCGACTAATTCTAGAACTTTCCCGGCAAAGTAGAATTCCCCTAAACGCGCGGCGCCTTTTCACAAATGACGTAGCTATCGTCGCGTTCGAATGTAATCGGAGAAAAGCTGGGTCGCGCGCTCTCTGTTACGCAACTATGGTTACCGAAATACTTGCGGGCAAATATCCGGAAAGGGTTGGGTTCCTGCCTCACCCGCAACTAAACAATCAAACTTTGACAAAATGTTTCATTTTTTTTTCAACTAACTTTGAACGGAGTTGTTATAAACGTTGATGTTATTGATACATTTGTATTACATGTTGTAAACATTCAATTTATTTGACATTCCAATTGATATTTTTTTCATAATTTATGAATTCTACTCTGGTTCACTAAAAACGGACTTTAAAGACCTCAAATTTCGTGAAAGGAGAATATTTTTCAATTCAAAACCACTCCAGTTTGTGAAAGGCTAAAGTGCTGGCTAAGAGCCTTCAACTCACTGCTGCTGCTTCGCTGTTTCGTCACAAACGCCTTCTGTCAAAGGACAAAGACATTATATTTAAACTTTACCTTTTTGTCACAAATAAGTCCTTTAAACTACCTTCAAATACTTGGTGACAAAACTATTGACAATTTAATCGTCATAATATCCTTTGTTGTATGTGACGTAACAACTTTCACTGTAAGGAATTGTTCCAAACCAAGCGAAATGTTGGAGATTTACGAAGTCATAAACGTTGTTGTTCCATCCAACGAGCCAGCTACAGGGCGACAATCGTTTCAGCATATTTCCTGGCAACCACACAACGCTGTAAGCACGAACATACAACAAATACACTCAACGCTGCAACGTCTTAACACCACGAAATTAAAACACGCTCACTCTGCTCGTTGACAACACTTAAGTAACATTACCAGCACAACTGACACAGGCGAGCTGGCATGCTGGACAGTTTACCTGCAAAGCTAACAGACAGCAGAATGTAAAACGCACACGCAACGAGGCAGTCGTCACACAGCCACTCTCAGCCGCCGTGGAACGGTTTGACCTACAACAGAGGCAAGGGCTCACGCGTGACGTACCGTGTTTGTTCAAGCGTATCGCACGTCACAATGCGATCGCGGCGCCGTACGGTTTCTGTGAAGAGGAACTTGAATATCGAGCTGGCAGTTGGGTGATGGAAGTCGTAGTCGCGTTAATCCCTTACAAGTCGGGCGAATAAGTTAAAGGCTTCCTTTATTTTGAACACAAATTCTACATATTTAAAACGAAAAAAAGCTTTTATGACGTTAACAAACAAGATCATTCCATTCACCTTAATCACGTGATAAGCACGTCGCCTGCCACAAGAATAACTTCCAAATTTCAGATATTTGACATTTTATCCGCTTTCAGATTCATCAACTTTTTATTTCCTAGACTTTTATTATAAATTATTTCGGAAATAAACATCACACGCTCTGATCGTTTCTTAACTTCCACACTTTGCATTAAACCACCGTCAGATACGCAATGTGGGAAGTGGTGGATGTGTAAGGGGAGGTTTATGTAAAACATGTTGTGTGCAGCTCATTACACGACCACCATCACGATATTTCAACCAATTCATGTTCGGTGTTCCAACTTTCAGGGTGGTTGCATAGGCACGAGGTCCAATGTTTTCCAACTTTTAAACGCAAGAAGTCATTTTGTTTAGAACTTCAATTTTACCAAATAGCGTCTCTTACCACGGCGTTCGACCAAGTGTGACGAATTCACGTTCGAAAACTATGCCTAAGTTTGTGACGTAACAATGCAACATTGCATTAAGGCGATGAAGAAGTTTTCTATGAGCTGTGAGGAGATCGATAATTTGCTGGAATACTAAACCCACAGGGAATTCACCGAAACCGCGATTTTGACGTCACGGCGTTAGGAATTTAGTTTTCTTCATAGTTGGATAAGTTGGTTCTATGTTGATCACTTCACAAAAAAAAAAAAAAGCCGTGACGTCATGTATGGGGAGAAATACTTAGGTGATACGCTCGATTGATTTTGTTTTGACACTTTTGGTATATTGACGCCACTTTACGGCTCGTTTCAAACAGTGGAGGTTTTCAATATAAATGTTCTCGTACCGACAATTAACTTTACTTCAAGTCAATATTTGAAAAATCAAACTTCATGTTGACAACTTAAGTTGTGACGTATTCCCTAATAAATGAAAACTTTTCGGCGCCAACAAATTTCTCCGAACAAGTTCCGGTGTTTTTGAAAAGTCAGATATCGTTCGATGTGGTTGAAGGGGGTCCCCAATAACACCCTGAGGGGGAAAACACTGCTGGGATGAATCACTGTTCGCATGTCCCAGCCTGACACCAAGTTGTAATACGTCACAACAACCTGAGTTCAGAGGAATTCTAGAGGTGTTAGAGAAAGTGCAGAGAGGCGTGAAGCGCATGTGTATTGGTGCGGAACGAGCTCGACCCCCGGAAAAAGCAAGTGTTTCCCGGTTTAAGGGAAACTCAACGAGGCGTGACCAGTATGTGTTGGTGAAATCGTCTCAGCTTGAGCCCAGACATCAGCCGACACAAATAAATTTGAGAAAGTTTGAATTAATTTTCTGTAAATTCGCCCCAAAATAACCTCAAAGAATTCAATTTCTTCTCACAATTCTTAACATCGAAATTTGCCAATCTTGTAAATATTTGCACGACGATTCGTCAGAGTATCGGAGCCGCCAGATTGGTTTAAATAGAAGTAAAGAGCGATCACGAGACGAGAATAGCAAACACAAAAGTCACTGAATCCATTACTCGGTAAATATTGTCAAAGGGGGTTCTGCAAACTCACCGTGAGCTGAAAGTTCCTCGACAAGCTAAACTTTGGGTTTTAACCTAAGCTTTGTTTTTACACATTTTTGAAGCTGGGTCCTCATTAAGAGGTTGGTATGGGTACGAAGGAATATTTGTTACCAGAACAAAACAAAATTCCCAGAGCAAATCTCCTCAAACATTGACACAAAAACAAAATTTCTGTCACAAAGTTTTTGTAACAAAACAAATTTTTGAAATTGAATTTCTTTCGATAGTTTGCAATTAAACTAATTCCATGAAACGAAACACTATTTAACAAACTTCTCTTCACATACGAGCAAACGCTGAACAAATAACTTTGCCTTTCACATCACGCACCCAGTGTATTACACAGCGCCTTCATCTCTGCTTGATAAAACTTTCCAAGAAATGTCTCAGAAATTCCGCCCTGAGCTTCCGTCTGAGGACCAGAAACGTTTGACGGGAAATAAATAAATGCAGATTCTTCTCAGGAAGCATCGAGAGCTTCCCAGCCCTCGGGCGATGTTTTACCGACGTTGTAGACTTGCTTGAAACCGCAGTCGATGCGCGACCCTCCAGACACCTTTCCCGAACGTTTTTGTTTGAGAATTTTACGCGGCAAATAATTGGGCGCTGTTTCGCTTCAGGTTTTTCAGTTTCTTACAAACTAAGTCTCGAGAAACGAAATTACCAAAATCCAAAAAGCACGTTTCTTGGAATAAGTGCTACGCCACAGTTAAAGTGTTTTAAGTAGAAACAAATGCAAAATACTCCACAGAACTGTAACGTGTTAATGAAAAGTCCTGCAAACGAACTGTTGATCAGAATACACACTGAACAATTCCAACAATTCATATGCAATGCATTACTAAATTATTAAGGTTATGGATGATTGGTCTCAAATGGCACCTCCCCAAACATTCTTATGGGTCAAGATTACTCGCAAATATATTTTCCAGGTTTGGAAAATCTGGCAAACCGCTAACCGTTGCATTCGCGTGGTAACGACGACATTTTCTAAATCTCTGTCCTTTTTTGGAAGTTACACAAGATTGCGGTTCACGGAATAGACAAAAAAGTTTGTTGTAAATGATAAAAATATTCCATCGACTGTATGGTTTGCAATGAAATTATCGTGGTTGGAAATAAAAATGTACAAAATTATGAATATTTGTGCACAAAGTTTGGCTCCATGTTCGTTGTTAAAAGGTTTGATATTTTTGTGATGGGTTGAAAGATATTCAGATTATAAAAAGCCCCCGGCAATATATCGGGTTGAGGCGGTTTGTTGATAACAAAACATCCGTTTAATTTCAAAGTTATTTAGTATTTCCGTATGCTTTATTTTTAACTGAATTTTAAATTTTGTGTAATTCCAATACACGAAAAAATTACGCGATTAGAGATATTTTTGAATCATAAATTCATAAATAGTATAGTTTTCGTGTTTGTGACGTAACAGAACGGAACAAAACGCGCGACATCTCATCATCGATGCAAAAAGAAGTCGGTATTTCTGTGACTTGTGACAATCGTCTGGCCCGCGGCAAAAACGGGTGTTTATTATTACGTCATTGACGGAAAGGACCGAAATTTTTGGGCCTTCGGTCGAAAATTATTGTAGGGTGTCGGAGAAAGTTAAAAATAATAACGGAAATTTACATTAAAATTTGATTACTATGACGTCATACCTATTGGCCACTTGTAAATTTTCGCTTCAAAAACTCACGGTTTGGAGCTTGCTGGGTTTTTCCTATTGAAACAAATGACAACGGTCTCTGCGGTTCTATTTTGCAACAATGCTCGCATTATTTGATAACAATGGCCCACCGCGGTCAGTACATCTTAATGTAAACACGTAATTCAAAAATAAATTATATCGTGATCTTAAAACGGAAGTCTGTCACAATAACCGCGTTCTGCCCCTTGGTATCTCTAGTTATGATGTCACAATGTCAGCTGTGAGGTCATAAGGTTCGCAAGAAATGTTTCCACAGGTTAAAGTTAAGAAGAAATTATGAGAAATGTCCCGACATCGGCTGATACAACTTGTAAATAAGATAAACTCGGACAACAGTTACATTTTGTTTTTTCTTCACTTCCCAATCTTAACAAATATTTCATCTGTGTTATTCCATCGGTTAGCCATCTCATGAAACTTACACTTAACACCTCATTTAACATATCTGTAAATATGCCAGGAATAACTACAAACTTAAATAATGTGTAGAGACAAGCTAAGTTCACCTTGTTACCTCAAATCCCTTGCCACCTAACCTTAGTGACCTTCTGTATACGCTTCACTGCCCCTAAAACTAGGTCATGCTTTATTGAGGGATCTGGCTATTGTCACGTCACCAACCGACGCTCTGTTGCGCAAACAATAGCAAGTTGTTTGTAGTCATTTGTATAGTTGAGTTAAAGCTGAAGCAAACTTAACGTGTACAAATTCTCTGGCGCAGAATGAGCTGGCAAACCTCTGAAAATATACATTTATAGTGTTTTTGTAGCTTGCTAATACATATTCCTGAAATATGGCTTGGTGTTTAGTTAAAATCACGCTGATAATTTGCCAACAGCGCAAAAACAAATCAAATTTTCAAAATCATTAAAAAACATAAACTTGGGTAAAATCAGGAAATATCCTTAGATTAAAAAAAAAAATTAGAAACCAATCAGAAGACAACATTTTTTTACGTAACTTTCAACAAAATAACTGTCCGAGTTTGAAATTCGTCTAAAATTATTTACATTCATTTGCTTAACATAGAAGCAATAAAATTGCAAAAATCCATTGGATAAATATTGGGATAACAGCAATTGTTCGTTTTGGCAAAATGTGGGGTTTTCCGAAGTATTCGATTTAAATTTCGCTTTAAATAATTGATTTAATAATAATTTCTTAAAAATCGACTTGAAAATAGCGTGAAGAACGTTGTTATGGTGACGCGATTAGATACGGTTGAGTGGTTTGCAGTTTACTGGTCTGTTACGTAAAACAATGCAGATTGTTTTGTCGTTATTTTGTCACAGATATTAATGTATTTTCCCGCTTTTTTGAGTTTCTGTTTTATGCATCTCATTAGAAATGCTTCTTTACCAGATTTGTGTCACTGTTATCATGGGGACAAAGAGGGGCATACAAACCCCTCATACTTAGCTTAACACACGCAGGAAACATTGTGCAAGGTTTATCTGCTTAAACATAGATCATGCTGGGAATACTAGCTTGTATTACTTAAAAATTGGTTCTTACAATTTTAAAGGCCTATTTTATTTAAACTATGATGATGAATATTCTTAATATGTTTCTGTATATTTTCAGTATGGTTTTCACCGCTGTAGGCCATGGACACTGATGATAGATTAAAGTGGTTGGAAACAAGAATATCAACATCTTTGAGGCCGAGAGCTGATGAACTTCGGGGTATTTTCACCAGAGATGAATCTCGAGCCACTTTGATAGAATTCTTCTCGAATGATGAAGCTCAAAGACTTTTTGTGTTCTTTGCAACAGAAGATAAAGGTGGAGGCCTTGCTGTGTCACTCAATGCACCAAAAAAGGTATAATTATTCCTGAAACATAAAAAAGATTCTTTACTCAGGAATAATATAAGTTTCAATACTATCAAATATCTGATCTTGAAACCAATACTAATCAAATATTTATTTAATACTTGTTTCAAGTACATATTGCCATTAAAGGTATTTACTATTGTGTAAATATCAAAGCTGTAAATTTTATGTATTTATAAATATTATCACAGGTTATGGAAAAATGTATTTGTTTTGTGAAAACTGGTTCAGCTTCTCAGCTTCATGCTGGAAACTTTGATGAAGGTCTCACATGCCTTGACTGGTCACATGCTTTACCTCATGGTGATATGTTTGTCAGGTATGCAGCAGAATAACACATGTTGAATACAAATGCTAGTGAAGTTTCTTTAATACACAAGTTAAATTTTGTACATAATATTTTGATTTTAAATTGTCTCATTCTTATTTTATCAATGTTGGTTGTACATAGGGATGTTCTACTTCCATTGTTGTGCACGGATACGGATCTTCTGTCACCAGAAGCTGGACTTGCAATTACATCCGATAAACTGATGGATATTCTTCATCGGTTGCTTGGCAACATTGAGGTTTCACGTGGCATTGCAGAGGGAAAGGTGATGTAATGAATCTTAGTGTTACAAAATTCTGGTTGAAAACTGTTGTGTTCTTGTCTGTTTTCACACAAAAATAAATTTTCAAAGAGGGAATCCACCTTTTTGTTTGTTTTTTTGTAAAAATTGCAGTTTCTTGGTCATTGCACAGTTGTGTTTTCCAGTCATTGATACTGGCAACATGAAAATATTAACTAAAGTGTAAAACAGACCGCTAAATAAAAATTAAATTTTTGCCAGCCCCATACTGGTTCTGGGTAAGCTGGTAAAACAATCTGCAGGTTAAATTCTTTTTTAATATTTTAGTTAATTTCCAGGTAACTCTTGCACTGCCTTGCATTGAAGTTCTTGCTGAAGCTGCAGCTTTTGATCAACGACAACCAGCAGTTATCCACGTATTGGAATCTGCTGTCGTCGGCTGGATTCGACAAATTAAAAATGTTCTTCATCATGACGCACTTACAGCAACCCTGTATGATGGTTTGCTTTTTATTTGCGTGATCTGACATTTATTATTAGTCATAGTTGTTGTTAAGATTTGGGTGAAACATCATTGTATTGACTGATTTACTCATAACCCATAAGTTTTTATGCTTTGACATCTCATCTGTGATGCTGTATGATAACCTGATCTTTAACTAGGTATGTCAAAAATAACTTTTGATCTGTTTTGCCATCCAATATAGGCATCATACTTTTTATTTAAAAATCTTTGTTTGGCAAACAGTCTTGTAGTAAACAACATAGAATTGTTTTAATTTTTAGACAAATTAGTCGAGAGGAAAATGAACCTGTCCGACCCCGGCATGAAATCGCAATGTGGAATAAATATATCGAACACACAACCTCGATACTTCAACAGTTAGAAGGTTTCCAACTAACTAAAGCTTTATTTTGCATTGTACAGTTACTAATTAGCACATTAGCCACCCACAGCACTCCTTGTTCTTCACATGTTAATAGTGCATAGAAATAAAATTTTGCTCTGAATGAGAAAGTTGAATTTGATGAACCCAAGGACCACGCACATTGTGTGATGGTAAACATGCTTCATTGCAGTGTGGTTAGACTCGTTGGTCTATGGATGAGAACCTTTTCCTTACACTGTGTTAACCTCTACAGCTCCCGTGGCGTCTGACATTCTGATGAACTTGGGTCACGCCAACAGCACTTACGCCCAATCCTTCGGCGAGGTTCGGGGTGAGATAGAGAGAGCCTTGCACGAGGCTAAAGCACGACTGCGCTGCTTCGAGACTCTGTTACCATGGATACAGGATATGTACCGAACTTCATCGGTTGAAAACATGTTGAAAGGTTGGTGTTGCGACCGGAAGTTATGATAAAGGACTGATTGTTGACAAAACAAACATTTCACACCATGAACGGTAGTGACTTAGTTAACTAAAGTAGTTTTAATCTGAAGCTGTAAGTAATGTGGTTCCAATGTCATGACCTTCAACAACCTTCCATGCGGTAATTAAACCTTGAAATAATAAAACGTTGCAGTGTTCCCGGCTCTTCTTCACACAGTGTTGCTGATTTGGAAAAATTCAGAATATTACCACGACCCAAAATCGTTTACACAACTTCTCAAGATGCTTTCTAACGAGGTACTTCGGAGACAAGAATAAACTATATTTTCCCAACGTTTTCATCATTTTCATTCAGATTGTCGCTAGAGCACGCAGTCTCGTGGGGGAAAACCCCTTTGATGATACTCAGCGTTCGTACAAAGCATTGAAAGATGCGCTGAGGATTTGTGCAGCATTTAGAGGGACCTACCTCGATTTCAAGGTGCCCGTACCCTTTCTTGCTAAACACAAAAGTCGATCACTCGATGTGTATTGTGACGTAATACATGTAGGAAACCGCGAACGAATACAATCGTGAGAAAGTGGAGTCTTGTGTGATCACAATGGCAAGACTGCGACCCAAAGACAAGAATGTTCTATTCCGGACGAGAATGTACGGACCTGCAGGGTATCAGGAGTGGTTAGCAAGGTCTGGTCAGAGAGAAGACTCTGAGGGTACGGACCTCCGTTAAATTTTATAATTTGAGTAAAAACACAATTTGGTTTCAGCTTCGTCACTGATAAGCAGAGAGTTTACAGCGAGTAAGTAAAGCTCGCTTAGATGTTAGAACTTGGCAACATGGTCTTCAGTAGTTGATTCCGCTTCTTTTCGTTCTGTAGGATTTAACCATGGATCTGTCCCCAAATCTTGTGTTGTCATGCCCTTGCATGTCAGGAAATTGTCTTGCATGTTTAAGTAGAAACCGTATTGATTCCCTCCAGTGTTTCCCAAAACTTTTTTATTTACCCCAAGTATTTTTTCACTGGCATCACATAATTGTTCAGAACACCCACACATAGCTTCCTTTTTATTTTAATATAATTTATTTGTTTTGGTTGTGATTCGAACCGGGTCTGAAACGTTGTGAAACATTCCCGCTAGTGGTCTAACCGTATTACGTAATATCGTTTGTGACGTCATGTTGTGCGGCCACTCAGTGGTTGGGAAACATTGTTTAACTTGTAATCGATGATGTTGTGGAGATTGTAAGAAGGTTGAAGTAATTATCAAACGAATCGCCCATTTTTCATCCGGTTGTGGTGAAAAAAGTGACAAAAATTCTTGTTAAAATCTCAACAAAAGTCGCAATGAGTTTTTGAGTGTTTCTCGGAGTTGCTTTAAATTAATGAATAACAAAGAAACTCTTTGTAAGTCAGTATTTGTCCTGCCATCAGATGAAGGAGGTCAGTGGATTGATTCATCCTGGCCAGCCCGGAACACAAAAACTTTCATCGGTTTGAGTCGATTTGTTGAAAGATGCAACGATCTTCTGGATCTCGTCGAAACGACCCGCCACTTTCTCACGCTCGAGGAAGCGGCCCGGATTGGTGGAGCCGGATCACGTGCTCTTGACGCACTAATTGCTGACATTCATCAGGTTGGCGCAGTTTCGGGGTTGAATGATTTCGTTAAATTATGAAATGTCGGTGTTTGATCTCCCTGGAATTGAAACCATGCAGAATCCGCTGTAACCTGGGCCATGTCGTTTTTCAAGGTTTTCAATCGAACCATCCGTGATTTTACAAACCGGAATCGAGATGTCCTCACCATTGACGACCGTCATCACTTTGAAAGCTCCTTCTTCAAATACAGATCTGTAATAAAAGCCCTGGAACACCGTCTTGCTGGTGTTTTGAGAAGTGCGATCCGACTCTGCCCCAACCCCATGTCCCACCTCAGGTTATATATGTTTGTGATCAACTACAACCCTATTTCATGTGTGATGAAAAGTTCATCTGTTAATCCAAACCCGTGTTTCAACTCCAACTGCTTTGTGATCCAGGGTGTTGGAAGTTTTCGAGGGAATCAGCGCTCGGGAACTTCTGCAGAAAGAACTCAAAACTGAAAACCACTCTCTCATAATTTCTTTAACTCAAGAATTTAAATCAGTAAAAAGCATGTTTGAAACATCCATGCATGACGTTCCGCATCACGTGAACACTCCACCGACCGTCAGCAAACTTGCTTGGGTGAGTTATTATGACGTCACAAGTGTCATTGTGTTGGTGATGTGGAATGTTCTTGTAAACTGCAAGAAAAATAGTTGGTTCGCAAATTCGTTTGGTTTTGTTACGTAATACGTGTACTTTGTGACGCAACAGGTGCGAGGTTTGAAAGAGAGGGTTGGATTTCCGATGGAAAAAGTTCGACGTGTTTGTCCCCATGCGCTCGAGAGCGACATCGGGTGGCAGCTTCGGGATGCTTTTAATGAGACAATGAATGAGCTTGAAAAATACGAGACAAGATTACTTGTGTCTTGGGCTAAAAGTGTCGATTCTGATTTAAGGTAGGTTTGGTGACGTAATTATGAGGGGTTTAATGACGTAATAAAATGTAATGACCGGGTTTGTCGTGAGGGCGAAGTTATTCACCAAAAACTCTGTACCATGTGGTTTGGGGTCAACTAAAGTTCACTTTCCAGAGAGAAGTTAAAACAACACGTGCTTGCCACCGAGCCACTGGAGGCCGCTAGGGGGCAGAGTGATTCACGCTTGTGGAATCCGCAATCTGCGCGCGAATCGTTGTCAAACGGAGGAACTGATGTTGGGTCCGAAAAGGGGGGGCGAGGCATAATCACCGTATCAGGGTTAAAGGTCAACCTGGATCCAAAGTTATTGGAAATATTGAGAGATGTCCGCTACATGGGGAAATCACCGAACCAGGTTTGCAATATCAGATATGACTTCAGATCCAATGGCGACTTTATTATGTTGGATAATTTAGGAATATTATGATTTATTTTTGGACCAGATGATTTGATTCGAATGTCGCCCACACAAAAATACTTCATCCTGCAGCTGTGACCGAAATTTGTTGATCAAATTATTGACTTTTTATGTTGAAAACACGAGACTCCGATTGAGTAAAGTTGAATCACCTGATTGTGATTAGGTTCCCGTCCCA